>NW_022146100.1:5325465-5925465 GCF_002938485.1 Sitophilus oryzae | reverse complement strand
ATGGTCTATTTTTTAATGGGAAATTTTGAGAAGTAGCAATTTTTAAGAGAGATGAGATGAACTTACTTAATTTTAAAAATACATATTTGTATTTTAGATGTTTTAATAATATGAATTAGTTGAACTTAATAATCATATTTAAGTAATGTGGTTAAGTAAATGGGGTTATCGAACTCAAACTATGGGGTGAGAAAATTAAAATGAAAGTTTTACACGTGCCAATTTTAAAAAAAAGTTAACGATGTTTGTATTTTGTTTATAATAATTCTCTTACATGTAGTTTTTTGCGAAGAAATATTTCATTTATTTTTTAAAGTAAATGCCAGTAAAAGTAAATATAATTTTTAAATAGAAATATAAAGCACCTAATATAAATAATTTTGATTTCTAATTTTTTATTTATATTTTCGTTCCATTACACTGCATGCTTAGAAAATTAATAAATGTTTATATTTCATGATTTTAAAATTTGTTGTTAATATAACAAATTAGTTCTGTAACTATTATTATTTAATAAACCAACGTTGCCAAAAAATTTAGAGACTATATTATTTTTAAATAGGATAACAATATAAATAATTTTGACATCTAATTTGTTGTTTATATTTTGCTACTACTTAAAAAAATATTTATATTAAATCATTTTAAATTTTGTTGTTAATAGGTATAACAAATTATTACTGTTATTATTATTTATTAAACCAGTCTTTGCTTAAAAACATTAAAAATCATTTTCTTACATCCAAAATAACAAGTATTATTGCAGTGTAACAACAGAATATTAATAAAAAAATGCAGAATATATAGACATACTATCCCTAACTAACTAAAGCCAAACAATAATATTCTTTGCTAATATCAACTAATACCAAAATATGGCAACAGCGCCCTTCATAATGTATTTTCTGTGTAAATACTAGCACCTCAATAAAAAAAATAATGTCCTTATCTATATCTGACTCCGCAAAAAATCAAAGATGCCGGCTTCTTTCATGGCATTGCCACCGACCGCTGTCGGGTTTCTCGGAAAGAAACCTACGTCGCCGGGCGAAAACTAAAATTCAGTTAATATTTTATTATAATCGATCCTGACGAATAAATGAATTTCATAAATGAATGAATTTTATAAATGAATGGTTTTTGCTGCCGAATTACTAGAATACAATATTTCAAGGCAGATGACGGATCTATTCGATAATTTTTATTCGAATAGTTTTCAACGAATGTTTTCTTACTAACTATCGAATTATTCGAATGAATTGCAACTATCGAATGTTTCGATAGTATTCATTCGATAGTTCCCACTACTAATTACAGCCGTAACTATCAACTAGGCTTAAAAACAGGAACGAAGCAGCATGGGGCCTACGCCACATCCACGCTGGGGCACTCTATACATAAGATAAACCATCCCTACATGGGACACTCGTCCACAGGACATCTGTACATAGAAACACTATTCGTACCTTGGAACACTACTAGGACCTTGGATAATGCCCGTACCTTGGACATCCAACCATAGGATAATGTCCGTAACTTGGACACAGTCCGTACCTTGGAATCAATACACATATATGGAACACCTGCCCATACCTTGGACCCTAAAAACATGAAACTCGTGTTTAAAACCTGCCCAGGTATAATAAACACAATAAACCTACCTCGAAACACTTCCGAGGGCTCAATAATAAACAAAAGAAAAACAAAAAACAATAATAAACAAAAGAAAAAGAAACTGTCCTTTCTTCCATTTAACATTCTGGAGGACAACAGCAAAAGTACACCAACGTGTCAGCAAAATACAAATACGAGTTAAGGTGGATCAATCCACACCTCTACCCTAAAAATATTCAATAATAATAACGAATCTAATAAAGATAATAACTCATGTTTACCTGTAGCTTCGAAATGGCAGCTGATTCAGATTATACAGCAAGATTTAAATAATTACCATTTCTTTAAGCCGGGATGGTTAGGTTAGGCTCCAGAGCGGCAAAAGCGAAAGTGAGGTTAAAGCGCAGAGAGGCGCCAAAATAAATGCCCACAGAGCAGCACAGGATTGTCGACTTGAGAATGTTATAAATAAATTATCCGGCCTGAACGATACGGAATCGGGTGAGGATACGCCAGACATCATATATTATATATGAAAGACATGTAACGAACTAAAAACGTTACAATATTGTCAATCACGTCGCAAAAGTTAATACTTTTGTGAAGTATGAAAAAAAAACTATTTAGGGCAATGCTATGGAAAGGGTGATAATATAGTTATAGGAAAATTTGATACTTTAGCAACCGAAAAAAATATGACGTTAATCACATACACAAATGATTGTGTATGAAGTTAATAATAATCATCTATCAAAGAATACAATCCTCTGATGCAATCGAAATTATATTTCCATAGAAACGCCTTTTAATTTTTAGGATATAAAAAAATTCAACCATATTTTCATGTTTTTTAAAATTTCCCTAAAACGGTATGGAAATTTGGAAAAGTATAAAAGGGGAATAACAATTTTAGAAAGAACAAACATCTTAAAGAAGAATGTACATTTATCTATGTATATGTTACGGTTACAGTCCGATGTCCGGTTAATGTCGACATTAACAGGTTAATGTTTGGGTTTGCTTATGTTTTTGGTTGTTTTGTTGTGTGTTATTCTGGAGATTAACCGGGTAATGTCGACATTAACCGGACATTGGACCTTAACCGTAACATATATATCTTATATATCTTTTCTGAACTATAAAGATTTTGCTACCATAATTATCATATTTTATCAACTATAAATATAAGGTAAAATGGATTTATGATTCAATGGCTTTATAATATCAAATGGAATTTTAACTGCCCAAGCATTTGCGAATGTTCTTTATTCAAATACGCATTATGAATTGAAACAATGTTAGATTTCTAACCAGTAGAATTTTCTCGTTTGACTTAAAGATCTGCAATTTTAATTCGAAATGATAAACACCTCCTTAGAAAATTTATTACATCGGAATCCATTTTAGACAGGAGATAATAAATAAGGGGCGACTAATGCCTTGCAAAATTTTCATAAAACACGAGGAAACCGTTCGATATAAATCATTTCGTAACGAGCGCTGAAAGAAAATTTATCGAATTGTTTATTTCTTATTATAAATTGCCTATTTTGTACCATTTGTTATTTAGCTTATTAAAAAAATATTATTAACTGGTATTGTTCCTGGCATAGTCCCACATAATAATATAGATAATAATATAGAGAAACAAGATTTACGTAAGAGCTTTTTCTCTAATACACCTAGATGCAAAAAAATGCACCGGAAAAATGTGTCGCCAAATGTGTTATATTTTTTCTATTTTTAGTCCTATGTTTATGAGTTTTTTAGCAAATTGTTTATAACTATATCGACTTTCTCTTGTAAACTCAGTTTTTTTTATAAACTTTAGTATTTGGCTTATTATACAGGGTTAATCGAAGGGTTGATTTTTTACCATAAGTTTAAAACACCCTGTGCAATAATTTGGTGGGAACTCAAAGGTAACTTTTCACTGAACACACTTTCATCCATTCCTATATAAAAGCGATCGATAAAAGAATAAATATACTTCAATTTTTAAAATAAAATCAAACCAAAAACCAAGCCTCGTTTCACAATGGAAAAAAGATTATGACAATATGATGACAACGAAAAGTTGGTTTCCATAATAATGTATAATTTGTACTTTCTAAACCATATAAAAGTGTGATTATTTTGGAAAAAGCTGCAACTTTTAATGCGCATGGGCGCAAAGTAAGGTCCAGAGTCGGGAGAGACAAACCTATTGAAGTACAATAAAGAAGGTTTGAAAATGGCATGACATGATTTTAGTTATATGTATAACTAAAGAAAGGGGAACACACAATAAATCTGTAGGGTCGCGGTGATTAACCCCCCTCCTATACATTCTACATGGCGTTAATATATCCATGTAAGTATATAAATATGATCTATCTTAAAAATATATAGAAAACGCGAACTCTTTTATTTACCTTTTATAACGGGTCTATCTAAAAAGTAGCTTATCCCTATAACTTTTTCTAATTTTTCAGATAAAATCGAGATTTCCTATGTTAACAAATAACATAAATTAGGATTGATTGACGTACTCAGTTGTTTTCGATCACTTCCTGTTGAACCTGACCACACCGGAAATGACTGCAAGTTTTGATTTTTAAATGACACCCTTGGCATTTTGTTACTTTATTCGATAGAGAATGACACTCTGAATAATGACATATCGAATATGATTTATTTGAAATTGCAACATGCGATTCAATTGACGTTACAATTTGACTCGAAATACCAAGTGTATGGTAGCAAATTATTTGTAAAAAAATGCTTTTTCCAAATATGCTAATGAGCCACGCTCGTTCCATTTGAAAATTGAGATATGATGTCATGCTATTCGGAGTGTCATTTTCTATCGAATAAAGTAAAAATATACCGAGAGTGCCTTTTAAAAATCAAAAGTTGTAGTCATTTCCTGTGAAACAGGAAGTGGCCGAAAATAATTGAATACGCCAATCAATCTTAATTTATGTCATATACTAGCATACCAAATCTCGTTTTTTTTTCTATTTGAAAAAATCAAAAAGTTATAGGGCTGAGTCACTTTTGAGACGCACCCGCCATATAAAGCAACTAGCGGTACCAGCGACTTCGTTCGCGTCGAATTAATCATTTGAAATGGTGATGATAAAGCAAAGCAAGAATTTCCATTAACATACAAACTGGATAAAATTTTCTCACATTTATGTCAGCATAAGAAAAAACAATATGGCGATATTATTATATAACTTCGTAATATTTGAGGGGTAGTTTCATCTCGTTGGAATTTTACTTTCGAAAAATCCGTTTGCCAAAAATAAGCTTTTTACGTCAAGCAGTTTAAGCAGAATCGTGGTTAAGAAATTACCCAACTTTTTGGAACACCCTGTATGATTTTTTAAAAAATTCCAAATTTCCAACTCCAAAAAAACCAAATAAATTATGCTTGTCCAAGCGTTTTCCCGAAAGACTAAACGTTTTTTAAATAACAAATATTGTAATATTTGAGGGGCGTTTTCACCCTCTTGGAATTTGAGATTCGAGAAACCCCTCCTTATCGAAGCTCTACACCCCACAGTCAATCCGTTTGCCAAAAGTCAGCTTTAAACGTCAAGCAGTTTAAGCAGAATCGTGATTACTCAATGGTCATATTTTATAAAACACCCTGTATAAATTTATAAAATATCTTAAAATATGTAAAACAACAAAATAAAATATACGTGTTTAAGAGTTTTTCCGAAAAACTCACAGGTTTTTAAATAAAAAATATTTTAATATTTGAGGGATAGTTTCACACCCTTAGAATTCGAGTTTCGAAAAATCCCTTCTTATCGAATCTCTACACCCTAAAGTCAATCTGTTTTCCAAAAATCAGCTTTTTACGCCAACCGCTTTAAGCAGGATACATTTTTAAAAAATCTTAAAATATGTAAAAAAAACAAAATAAAATAACGTGTTTAAGCGTTTTTTTCGGAAACTTGACCGTTTTTTAAATAAAAAATATTGTAATATTTGAGGGGTGGTTTCACCCTCTTGGAACTGGAATTTCGGAAAATCCCTTCTTATTGAACCTCTACACCCTACAATCAACCTGTATGCAAAAATTGAGCTTCTTACGTTGAGTGGTTTGAGCAGGATCGTGATTAATCAGTATCTCAGTCACTTAAGGATTTTATATATTAGTATAGATATTTCATCGTAGTAGATTTAAACAAATCATTAAAATCAATAGCGCTATTAATTCTATAGCCAATTCACATGAAATTTGATATAATATATCAATATGATTAACTTTTTTTAAACTGTGTAATTTTCGAAAAAATCAGTTTCTGAGAATAGCCCAACCATTATTTATAATCCTCGTATAATTATTTTAAATCGGTCCGAGAAAAAGCTGTTTTAAACATTCTTTTATGTGTGTTATAATAGATTATTAGAATGTATAAGGATATAATTAGATGAATCAATGCAGAGTTATTTCTTTCTAGGAACATAAGAAATTAATAATAATAATACTGGAAATTATATGTGTCAGAGATCAGAGATATCTAAATATAAAAAAAATATTTTTTTTCAAAAATTTTTGTTTTAAAAATTTCCCAGGGAAAAAATTTCTCAGTACATTCACAGAAGTAATTGCTGATAATTATTCCATTAAATTATTTAACAAAAAAAATAAAATTGTTAACCAGTCATCAAGGAATCTGACCATCCAATTCCTGCCAATATACATTTATTTCTGTATAGGGAAGTTAACAAAAGAAATACGAAAAAATTAACATTACGAATATTATACATACAGAAAAGTCGTATTAGACAACCGCCTCTGGAATTTTTTCATATTTCCCCAAATTAAAAAATGTAACTCCGGGGGTCCACAGAAATCAGTAAAGTTCTGTTGGTTTGAAAGTGGTTAACGAGAAAAAAAGCTTGGCAACCTCTGGTCTACAGTGTGTTCTAAAGTATAAACCTAATCTAATGGTAATTTAAAATGATCTAATTACCATTAGATTAGGTTAGAGATAAAGAAGTTGCTTTTGGCCTATTCCAGTGCGACCATTTTAGATTTTATGCCGTATCTTTTTGTGCTAATCTGATCCCTTGTTGTATTAACCTGGATTATATTTCAACGGATATAACCCAGTCGCATCCAGTGGCTCTCTAGTGACTCTTAAGGCAACGGCCCAGCTACGTCGAAACACCGGTTCCCATTAGAACACCGAAGTTAAGCGACGTAAGGCGATACTAATGGATGGACGGGTGACCGGTTCGAAACTCTGTATCGTGCTGTTGTCCAAAAAAGACAAAAAAGTGTAAAATCTATTGACACATACCGCTCATTCACGCCGGCCGGTTCGAGGCCGGATGAGATCGGATATCTCGTGAGTAAGAGTCGATTTAGACACTTGCCAAGTCGGTAGGCCATTGACCATGATATGACCGAGGACCGCGGTTCGGATTCCGCGGAAACAAAGTAGGCCCCGTCCAGATTAGCCCTGGCAGCAAAAAGGAGACGTTAACTTGAAATCTTTACTTTATTTTTCTAGTGGCTCTTGTAAACATATTTGCATAACCAACAAAAACACTAGGAACTAGGAAACTATTCGTTTTTTTTTAACATAATACCCTTTGAAACCACAGTGTCGAATAAAATACTAAATATTATGTTTATAATCATTAAACGTGCCTACTGTTAAACCTGATTGTCATAAATGCTTTATTATATGACCTTCTATTATACTACCTGACCCGGCTAACTTCAAACCGCCTAACATTGAATTTATTCTTGAATTGAATTCAATTACCTCGACAGTTTGATTTCGGAAAAGGCCAATACTGACTCTGAAATTCAGCACAGAATTAGCAGCGCCTCAAGGGAATTCTGGAAATTAAAAGACAGGGTTTTCTACAATCATGACTTGAGCACAAAAACAATAAGCAATAATAAACCCCACCATGTTATATAGAAGCGAAACCTGGTTGCCGCATACCGTACCGCCGACACACGAGCGCATTAAACAAGTTACAACAGAGACACCTTAGACAACTGTTAAGAATCAAATGATACCACCGTGTCTCAAACGTATCAGTCCTTGAAAAAGCAAGCTGCGAGAGCGCTGAAGTCATGATCACTAAATCCCGCTTAAAGGCTGATTCATGGTACACCGGGCCGTACCCGAGCCGGGCACGTTCCGTAAAGTAGACACCGAGCCACATCCGGGCCTTCAATATATGCTACACCGAGTGGACAACGGGGATCATGTCCGTGCCGATTATATTCTAGAAAACAGTGTTGCCGCAGTGGTACATTTGTACCAAATTTGATACTTTTAATTCTATTTGGTACAGTGGTACTACATTTTCAAATCCAGGATGATTTGGTACAATAATTATTTCCCACGCGCACCGAAAATGAATAGATATTTAATAATTATGTCGTTGATATTGCATTAAACGCGCTTACCGATACCATTCGGAGAAAATCCGCATTAATTAACGACGTATTATAAACGTTGTAATGTCTATAGCGTTGCCTATATTAAATAACCCGAAGAAAAAACTTGAAAATTTACTGTTTCTAACATGCTTCTATATTTGCGTTTTTTTTAAATAAAATTTAAGTTTTCCAAGTATTGTGTGTAGTATTAGAATTACTTAGAATTCTTCAACCTATACATACTTATAATTGGGTTTTCTGAATTTCTATTTCATGTTTTTCGTCTCGATTTGTGTCTTTCTCCAGGAAGTTTTTTTATGTAGAAATTTATGAAGAAATTCACAGCGACCAAACCGGTTAAAGTCATATGCAGATGTATTTTGTTGTGCTTTAAAAAATTGTACCAAAGTGGTACATTTTTAGTTTATAATGTGGTACGCGCTAAAAGTTGGGTGCGGCAACACTGCTAGAAAACAGTCGCTATAGGCCCGTAGACGAACGAAGTATTTAGCCCGGGCGACTCATTTATGTTTGCCGCAACGGGGCCGGACCGTAGCGGATCCGAGGAAAAATGTACACCGACATTTCTCGGACGGGGCACGGACGCGTTACGGCGAAGCTCGGCCCGTGCTCGGCTTAGCATGAATGCATAAGTATAAATAACATTTGACAATGTTTGGTCGTGTCTTCACCGTCGCACGGCCCCGGCCCGTCACGGTGTACCATGAATCAGCCTTAAGAAGGGCTGGCCACCTATGCAGGATGCAAGAAAGCCGCTTACCGAAGTCTCTTCTTTTTGTAGAGAGTACGAGGAAACCGGGTGGACAACTCAAAAGATTCAAAGATATTTTCCATGAAAACTTAAAGAGGATAAGTATGCAGCATAACTGGGAGGAAGCAGCGCACAATAGAACGCAATGGAGGAGAATTGTAACTCAGTCACAGAAAAGCTCATGAGAGAAAACGCCTTGCGTAACCATCTTCTGATGCGTGTCAAATACTCGTTAACGAGTAATGGCAGTAAGTTAGTAAGTAAGTAACATTGAAATGAAGTGAAGGGAGAGTTTTTTCGGAAAGCGAGTTTGTTTCACTCATCTTTTACTTAACTATTTCAATAAACAATATGTATTAACATATTATTATGTTATTATATAACATATATATTATGCAACTTTGAGAAACACCTCCCTGTAGTATTGAGTAATAAAAAGGATTGGAAGAAAGAAACGCTTACTCAGCATATAAAAGACCATACCATCACGTGGTATACTGATGCTTCCAAAACCTAAGCAGGGACAGGTATAGGAGTATTTGGGCTGAAAACTAAATACTCCGAACCAATGGGCACTTACTCCAGTATTCTTCAGACAGAAATTTGCGCTATCGAAAGATGAGTACAATTTATCTTAGATAGAAACTATAGAAAACAGGAAATTGCCATCCTATCCGATAGTCAAGCAACACTTGACGCAATCAACTCAGTAGCCATCAATTCGAAGTTAGTCAAAGAATGCCTAGAGAAGCTCAACAAATTAGGCAAAGAAAATAAAGTCCTCCTACTCTGGGTGCCTGCTCACCAAGGGATAGAAGGCAATGAAAAAGCAAATGATCTAGCTAGAAAAGGAGCGAACACTCCACTAACTGGACCAGAACCGTTCTATTTTCCAAACGGGAACCAACTGAAAGCGGAACTGAAGAATCTGGAAGACTCCATCCGTAACTTGGAATGGGTGTCCTCCAACGGTCTAAGACACTCGAAAAAGTTTCTCAGAACTTATGACCGAGAAAAATCAAAGGTTTTCCTTGATTTAAGTAAAAACAATCTTCGGATTGTCACGGGGTTTCTAACAGGACACTGTCTCCTCAACGAACACCTCAGTAGGCTGAAGCTGAGAAACAACGGCGAATGCAGATTTTGTGGGGAAAATGGGGAAACACCAGAACACCTTATCACTGAGTGCGCCGAGACGACGACCATTCGTGCCATGAACCTTGGTACGTCTGATGTCGAGGATGGAGAGCTGGCCTCTGTGGAGCCGTCTCAGATACTGGCTTTTGTTAAAGCCCTGAGACTGTATGATGAGTTATAACTCGTTATAACTCAAGAAAGGGGAACACACAATAGATCTATAAGGTCGCGGTGATTAACTCCCCTCCTAAACGTTCCACATTCTACAACATATTATTATATTATATGTATTAATATTATTATTATGTATCTATGTATGGATGTCAATAAACAATAAAAACAAAACCCCATTTTTTCCTATCTTTACACGTCCTAGTGGACGTGTTTGAAATGTCGAATCAAGGGAAACACTCATGATTTCTTCCTATAGATATATAGGTACTTACTGTAAAAAATAAGTTCTGGTAGAGAAGGAGAGAGAATTATCGCTGACAACATATATAGAGATGAAATAAAAAGCGAAATAAATGACAGAACCTTTTAGCAATCGTCGTAAAGCCATTCGGCGATATTATTAACCTATCGCTAGGTAGTCGAATGTCATAAAACCGGATGCCAATAAACCGCACCGGCCGTAAAATCGATTTTAATGTAAGTTTAATTTTAGTATCGACTTAAACGGCTCTAAAAGTGGAAATGCTTCTACGCTTCTAATTTATTTTACCAAATGGAGTGTTCGCTTTTCATCTCCTGTAATCAATTCGTCGTTTATAGAGGTCTCTGCCATAACAGGATCGGTCTATTTTCAGAAGTGAAGGCACTAAAGGAAATTCTTTCGATACGTAAAACTAACTATTAGGCATAAGATTATATGGGATATATCAAAACAAATGTAAAAAACATTAAAGACTAATTATTTGTTAAAAACAAAGAGTAGTTTTTTATATTGCTGTACTGGGTGTCCCATTTTCGTGTGTTTTACAGTGTTTTCCGCCTATGGGAGTAAAGGTACTAAGATATGGTTTTCAAATTATTGTACTAATTTTTGAAACTAAAATATAATATATTCTATACTTATTTTCATAAAAAAGGTAACAAATTCATTATTTAACTTTTTAGATGTCCTGTTTAAATTAGGCAGTAAAATCAATCGAATAATTTATACGCCGTCAAAATTTTCTTATTGGCTATTCCACGCTAGTTTTTGTGTGTAAAATTATTGCACAATTGCATAAAAAATATCAATAACTCTGATTGGCAGTGCAGATAATTAAGATAACACGATGAAAAGCAAAATCATCTGGTATAATTAAATAAAATAAAATACTCTTTTAAACTAGGTTGATTTATGTGAAAAAGTTAAATAACGCATGATTTACTGTATTTATGAAAAAATGTATAGATCATATTATATTTTAAAAAGCTCATATCAATACAAATAAAATGAAAAAAATATATGCAGGGTGTCCCATTAAAAGAAACATAAATTTGGGTTATATTTTGAAAATGACAGTTTCCAATGAAAAACTAGTTACGCCACTAGATGCTACGTGAAAAACTCAACGATAAACGGTTTTCAACTTTTCGATAAGTTATAAAATAACCGAGATACAAAATAGGTCGAGAAATGCAACAATTTCATATTCGCCCTGTAGTTCAGGATCTAAGAAGGTTAGAACAAATCTGTGTGTAGCCATCTTTGGTCTCATAAAAAGTAGCATAGTAATGTGGAAACCGCATCTTTCTACTTCTACTCTTAAACTTAACAGTTAACCTAATAGGACTGCTCATTCATCCAAAAGTGTCTGCCAGTTGCATGCGAAAACTCCTCGTTTTGTGACGTCATTGTAGTCCTTGTCATGGTTATTAGTCCATATCCGGCAACCAATAATACACACACGTGCATTATTCGTTGCCGGATGCAAAACGTTCAATTTTAGTTTATTTATTTAAACACCTTATATGTATGCAGTATAGAAAATTAACTGTATAAATCGTATTAAATACTCGGATAATGCATTTTTAAGAACAGTAGTTCCCAGCATCACATTTTGCAGGCATTCCTTTTAGAGTACTTCCATATTTTGCTTTAAAATAATTAATAAACAATATCGTAGGCACTTAGTAAGCACTTTGTCACAATCCACAACACAAAATGAACGTATTTATACACTCTATAGCTCTAAAAACTTTAAAAACACCTTTTTCACATTTAAAATTGACAAAAATAATTAACTCAAAATTTCTCAGCTCATTTTTATAAGTTTACCATAGGCAACTAATAACACACACTATTATGACAAGGACTACAATGATGTCACAACTGTCAGCTGAAGCGCGGGAAGAGGCGAACGTACGTCTTATGAGGATGAGCAATCCTATTAGTTTACCGTTCTTGCTCTTAAACGAGAAATCCTGTAAAACACATGAAGACGGGACCTGTCTTTTTTCACACCCTGTACAAAATTCCGGGAGGTTTTCTTTCTTAATTTTAAAAACGAAAAGCAATTGAATAACTAAAATTAATGAGACTGTTACTCCTATAGAAACACATTATTTTCATATATTTTGTGACTATTTTAACATTAGGATTTTGGTCGAGGGGGTAGAAAAAAACTATCCCTATTATTCTTCTTAATTAAATTCAAGGAAAACATTGACATGTAGTTCTGACTTCGAAAAAATAATTTGGGAAGGTTAGTTTACTTTTTAGAAGGAACATAGAAATTAATTTTAGAAAAAAAGTGTAGGTGTCTGCTTTCAGACATAGTTTTTAGATTTTGTAGTAATATTAAATCTACTTCTGTTTCAAACTAACCTATCATATTTAAACGTTTTTAAAATCCATTACATTATTTTTCAATAACTAAGACTATACTAAAGAAGACTTCCAGTTGGCTTGGAAATGACAATCAATCTCATTCCCCATATAACTTTACATAAAAAATTACAGCAATCTTTATTTCATAGCCATCGCTGACACCCTTTTTCGATGATATTGTATATGGTTGCAAACGTTTTCTACTTGATCCAACCCATGTCTGGTTTAGTAGTTTTTTTTCGGTAGGCTTTACTGGTGTTTGGGTTTACAACAGTTAATGGTTCACATTTCATTTTTTTCAAATCGATAGGTTTTATGAAAAAATATAATAAGTAAGTTTCTAAATAAACCAGGGTCTCCAAATTTATTTTCTTCCGAGTAGTTTTGTCACGTCAGTTTATCATTAAATTTAATTAACAAGAATACTAGAAATGGTTTATATTATCCCATTCCACTCTTCTTAAACAGTCGAAATAGTATGTAGATGTAGATAGTGTATTTTCCTAGTTGTAACAATCCCATAAAATTTCATTATTCTATGGCTTATCGAATTTTAGATAAAGACAAATGCATTATTATTTTCCCATCTCTGTATCGCAACATCTCTGTAACAGCCTGTTCACACGGTAATTTTCGACACAATAATTAAACAGATTTTTATCGAATCGAACGGTGTGTTCACAAGCTTCGATCATTTTGCTTCACAAGCTTCGATCATGTCGATCTTGTTATGCAATATTGGAAAAAATGAAACATCTCTATTAGGTGTATTGAGACGAAAGAAATTCCAAACTTTTCAAAATTTGACAGATAACAACAGGCGGGTAATGTGTATTGAAATAAAAATGTTTCTTGCAATAAACTATAAAGTTTACTTAACACCTTGTATAGTAGTGTATTATATTCCCTGTCTAATAATAGTACATATGATAAAAAAAACTGCGTCAGCGATGGTTATGAAATGAAGGTCGCTGTCATTTTATATGTAAAATTATATGGGCACTGTCATCGATCGTCATTTTCAAGTCAACTGGAAATCATATGGTATTATTGATAAGGCTTTATAATGGTTGAATTTAACAGTCAACGAAACGCTGAAATAATTTGAAATTTTCGTACCTATTTAAGGAAAATAAATCCCTGTAAAAGTTTTATACAATTATTTTAATACTTTTTATTCTCTGCCAAATACAACTAAATAATAAAATAAAAATTAGTTTAATTTGAAAATCTATACCACGAGGATATTTTATATAAATGATATTAAAACAGGTATCTATTAAAATATCTTAATAATCCAAGACGAGGATTTTGTATAATCATTTAAGTAAACAGAATTTAAACAGATTATTATGCTATACTAATTACTACTAAGTAATTTTATTTACGCGTTTATTATACTTAAATGCATTTTATAATTACTTTATTACTTTAGTTAATTGATATTATAATTATTTTAACCATAATTACAATGTAATATTACAAAAACTATCTTAGTTATACATAAAAAGATATTTACATGGCAAAAATATATTAATAGCTTTCTTTTAATAGATATTTTATTTTATTTAATTAATCACAATTTATATTTGATTGCATTGATCTTTTGTTGTACGACTAAAAAAAATTCTATTTTTCACGTTCGCTGTAATAACTTGAATATATAGTCTGTCCAACAAGAGGATTCATGACAGCTGCGTTTGTATTTTAGTTCCACATGTAAATCGTTTTTTCTGTCATTTTTTAGATGTCGCCAATCGTAATTTTCCTGACTTGTGGGGTGTATACCGGGTGCGTCTCAAAAGTGGCTCACCCCTATAACTTTTTTATTTTTTCAGATAAAAAACGAGATTTGTTTTGTTAGTATATGACATAAATTAGGATTGATTGACATATGCAATTGTTTTTGGTCTCTTCCTGTTTCACCGGAAATGACTACAACTTTTGATTTTTAAATGGCACCATCGGTATTTTTTTACTTTATTCGATAGAAAAGGACATTCTGAATAGAATGACATATCATATGTCAACTTTTGACATTCTCGCTTAATAAAAAATTGTATTTTAAAATTCAATCTAGAGCGCCGTGGCTATGTTAAAAACACTAATTCTTAATCAATAAGCCTTGGAAAAATAGATTTGATCGTCTAATGTTTTTAGTTTCTTGTCCTGGCCAGTTCAAATCGTATTTTTAATCATATCTCAATTTTTTCAAATAGAACGAGGGTGGCTCATTAGCATATTTGGAAAAAGCATTTTTTACGAATAATTTGATACCACACACTTGGTATTTCGAGTCAAATTTTCGTTACAAACCGCAAGATATAATTTCAAATAAACCATATTCAAAAATGTCAAAATTGACATATGATATGTCATTCTATTCGGAATGTCATTTTCTCTCGAATAATTTAAAAAAATACCGAGGGTGCTATTTAAAAATCAAAAGTTTTAGTCATTTCTGGTGAAACCGGAAGTGACCAAAAACAAGTGAATACGTCAATCAATTCTAATTTATGTCATATACTAACATACCAAATCTCGTTTTTTTAACTGAAAAAATAAAAAAGTTATAGGGGAGAGACTTTTTTTAGACGCACCCGGTACACTATAATAGCATTGTTATAAATCTAAGAAGTAATGTGTTAAAAAAAGGCGATAGAGATTATAAAAGGTAACAATTATCTATCATTCTAACTCAAAAGTAAATGTGCTTTTGTCATTATCTGTCCAATGACTCAGGAAAGATTTCAAAAACTACATATAAAAAATGACAGAAGATACAATTTGCCTGTGTATTAAAGTGACACAATCAGGGCCTATTTTACCATAAGACCCATAAGGCCCGGGCCTTGGGCCCGGTGGTCTGGGGGGCCCGTTAAAGGTTGTAAAATATTCATAATTTCAAATGTAAATTTACATAGCAGAGAAAAAAAACAGTTACCTCTGATAAAAGAAATAGAATTAAATAAAATAAGCTTTAGATTGATATAATTAATGCATTTTTTAAAATTAATTATTTTTATTTTTTTATTAAAATTTTTATTTTTTTATTAAAACAATTATTTTTATTTTTATTTTTTTATTGTTTTATTTTTTTAACCCAAACTAACAAGAGAATTTTTGAATTTTATTGGATAAGAGGGCCCGAATTTTTGCTTGGGCCTTAAGGCCCGACAAGGTGAAAAATAGGCCCTGGACACAATGAATTGTCACTGTAATCAATCCTTCCATTAGACAGACTATATGTAGGCACCGCGTCACAGTGTTCAGATCCCTATTTTTAGGAGCTCATTTGAAAAAAAACTAACTTCTCAGAATGCCAAGAAAATATGTTATCAGTGTATCTAAATAGTTATTCGACTTAATAATTAATCAGGACCTGCTGATGTACTCTTGATTGGGTAATCGCCGTATGGTAGCACCAAGTAGGCGAAGCTAAAAACATGCGATTGTTACATTCTGTCGCCGCCATATTTTGTTCAACGTGCGCGAGCGCTATTATTGGTAATGTTTTGTTAATAGGTATCCCAGTATTCCCAATGGCCGTAACACAATTACAGTTATTTAAGCTTTTGCTGGACAACCAACTAATCGCTAAAGCCAATACAATAAATGTAAGAAAGAAAATGGTTGACTACGTCACATCAAGGTTTATAAATCTACCAGAAGATGATGTTAGGGTGAAAATATCCGTATTTTCCATGCACCTTTTAGGCCGTTGCGTTGGAAGGTATGCGACCGAAAAGAAAAAAACTTTTTCGCGTCAAACAAGGATTGGCTGCAAAAAGAGCTATTTCAAAGCAACCAACATGATAAGATCGAGACACCAGTTAGACCTGGACCAAGTTCACGTCGAGATTTCTCCACGGCGAGCGTTGCAACAAAGAAGAGGCGGACAAAATTGCTAGTTGCGGATCATTCGCCAGAAGAATTAGTGTATGCAGCTCGCACTAGTTTTACAAAACAAGGCAAGAGAAATTTGGCAACTGCAATACAACGAGCAACTACATCAAGCCCTCGATCCCTTCGTGCGATTAAGCAAATAAAAAAAAACTAACTAAAATTCAACATTCAAAATTCTTTGTTCATGTGAATTACCATTAAGGTTTACAATCGTCAATGTTATCAAGCCTTGCAGGATACAAAGTAAAAAGTAAAAATGTAAAATGAGGTAAATATGTTATACATATACAATAAATATAAAACATTACAGTTAAGATTTACTCATTAACATTCTCAAAGCACAAACACATTAAAAGATATCATAGCTACAGAAACTGAAAGAAAGATACTCGTCTTGCGAGTAGAACGCATTTTCAGTTAAAAATGTCCTCAATTTAATTTTAAAATCCTTGTTTGATAAATTTTTGAAACATACAGGCAGTTTGTTATAAAATTTGATAGACCAATACCCCGGACCATCCTGACACCTTCTTAGATGCCAGTATTCTGTTACAATGTTATTTTTGTTTCGTGTATTATAGTCATGAACTTCGCTGTGAGTTGTGCATGAGTCTATTTTATTCCTTAAATCTAGTAGGTTGCGATAAACTAAACTTTATTAACTTTATTAAAATGAATGTAACTTAAATGTGTGGCTTGGGCCACTATCTACTATGGTTCTGAGCACTTCAATTTGTTTATGACCCTGTATATACAAATTAAGTTGCCAAAATTCCGTTTTTAGCACTCATAAACCATAAAACATAATTTATATAAAATAGCACCTGAATATCATTTAAATTTTTGAAAATGTTCTACCATAATAATCGCCCGAAATTTCTCGTATGGCTTTCAAATATTCAACAGTTTACTTTAAAATCTACTTTAATTTGCCAAATTAGGTTTATATCGTTTAAATAACTCCAATTTGTTAAATTAAAATCATAATGGGGATATTTTAATAAAAAAATTTCAATGAGCTCCTAATATCGTAGCTCCGAACACTGTGCGCCTGTTGTAATTAATCGCATCTTTGCTAAAAATCTTGGTAACATAAGATGGAGATATCAACAGTCCATTAGACGAGAAACTTTTATTTTGTACTAATTTTGCCCATCACATCTATAATATAAAATATTAGCTGACCCGGCTAACTTTTTACCGCCTAACAGTGAATTGTTTTGTCAATCTTGTGGCATGAATGACTGAATAATCTGAAATAATTAAAACCATCAATTAATTGTAGTTTTGTCTATGTTTAAATATTTTCTATAATATTTTTATATATCAATATCTTTCTAGATTTGAATATGCTAGTTTCCCAACTGCTTTCCGTTGAATTTCTATTTTGTAATATCTACAGTATATCAGAGATTTGCAATAGACATCAGTTATTAGAAATAAACTAGAATGATATGTGACATGATCTGTCAATTGCGGAAGGTGGCGGAGTCCCAAACCTAATTTATTTAAAAATGTATTTTTAATATAACTACCCATAACTTTTTTATTTTTTCAGATAAAAAACGAGATTTGGTATGTTAGTATATGACATAATTTAATGACATAAATTAGGATTTTGATCACTTCCTGTTTCACAAGAAATGACCACCACTTTTGATTTTTAAATGGTACCCTCGGTATATTTCTACTTTAGTGGATGGAAAGTGACATTCTGAAGAGAATGACATATAATTTGTCAACTTTTGACATTTATGTCAAAAGTAGAGATGTAAGAATTATCAGGAAATATGTATTATATTTATAAATATTTGTACAGAACAAAGTAGATTTTTTTGTTAAAGTTTAGAAAATGAAAATTAATAATAAATGACGTATTTATTAAAAGAATATTATAAAAAAATAAGGTGTGTTAGAATATTAAGTAGTAGCCATTACATTTCACATAAATTAACTCATAAATATAATATATTTAATTTCTCTCTGAAGTTCCTTATATAGAAAAAGTATTCAACATATTTTTGCTAAGTATTCAGTGGCACCGTTTTTAATAAGAAAACAATTCAGAATATTCGCTTACATAACCATTAACAAGTGTTCGAGTTTCAGCAAAATAAGTAAACCTAGATAAGGTTTAAAATCATGGATGGTACAATGGTCACTGGTTTGTATTAATAATTTTCTAATGTTTTTCCAAACCAAACCTAGATAAGGTTTAAAATAATGGATGGTACAATGGTCACTGATTTGTATTAATAATTTTCTAGTGTTGACAAATTTAAATTTAATAACAGTTAAACACTAACTTATAATATACATAGCAGAATTTAATGTAATTTAAAATTTAATTTCTGTTTTATTTCAAGTGTAGATCATAATATTTTCATTATTTTATATTAGTATTATAGAAAATGTATAGTCAATTAATTAATATCATCCAGTGGGGGAATATAAGGCACAGTATCATCACAATTAATCTTATGTTAAAAAAATATTTAAAGTTTTTTACAAAAAGGGGAAGGTTTCGAAACTCTTAAGTTTCATCTTCAGGCTCATGACAATAATAGGAACAAAAAAACAGTCAAAAAAAGGACCAAAAAACAGTCAAAAAACGGACCAAAAAACAGGTAAAGTAATAAAGTAATAATTTTAATAAATTTAATAAATACAATTTTTACAAACGGCCTAAATTTATAAATACAATTTGAAGTTGCTCATGAATCTGACAACATCGTTGCAACATCACGTCGGTTTACTAAAGCCAATGTTTTATTTTTTATTTTATTGCTTATGCAGGGTGTCCCAGGCTGATTATACATTAGAAATTTCTAGAGAACTACAATATCTAGATAAGAGATTTTTTCCACATCATTGTTTCACAACGAGATCCATTGATTAAAAATATTTTCAATATGGCGGCATTTCCGGAAACACCGAAAGTTGACAACAACTTCCTTATTTTAAATTGGTACCCCATTATAACACAACATTACATAAATACATTATCTGTAGAATTTTATGAATTTTGATATTAAACACTCTATACCTAACCTTAACCGTTTTTGAGGGAAAAAAATAATTAAAATGTTTGAACGAAAAAAACTGCCTGTCAAAAAAATGTATATAGCCTAAACGTCAAATTTAGTGATTACCATAGCCACTGTGACATAAAAAGAAGACGCGTGGCTATATAGTTCAAAAATTAAAATGTTGAATGTCATACGATAATGGCCGCAGCTGACATGGAACTGAGCGATAAAAAAATTATCACAATTAATTTTTTTTCAAATGGAAACCCACCTTTTTTATTTTACTAGTGAAAAGGTTTTCCAATTCGTTACTTTTTGATTATACATGTTCTTATACCTAAAATAAATATTTTTTAAGTTATTTAAGATTTAGTTTTAAAGCGTACATTTTTGTTGATTTTAACCAGTGACTTATGACTTTAAATATCAAGTGATATAAAACAATAGATCTGGCCTTGTTATATTGTGACACTTTGTTCAGAAAACAGTATGTCATTCCAAGCCAACTTTGCGCAATTTTTTAATTTTTTTGATGCGCAATTTTTGAAAAGATCATACGGTATATTATTAATAATATCAACTATTAGATATCACTAAACAGCGAAAATACGAGATATATTTTTTATAAATACAATTTTTCAACTCTTAAGCAGGCGATATTTATAATCTAGGAAATTGAAATAATTAGTCTTCTGATAGATGGAAATAAATTGTCTGATTTTTCATTGGCAGATTTCTACAAAAATTGCATTTCTACTACATACCAATAATAATCTACAGTATGTCCTCGAATTGTCTTTACAAGAAACAAAACTTTTTTATTATTGACATTTTAAGAAAAATACATTCTTTATAAAAATGTTTACTTGTTCTAAAACGGTTAATCCCGTTTATACTTTTCAAAATGTCTATACCGTTTTCGAGAAAATAAAAAAAAATTGGTTAAATTTTGTTCTAAGTTGTATAAATTAAAAGGCGTTTGTATGTTAATATAATTTCGATTAAATTCTTTGATAGATGATTATTATTAACTTTGATTAACATCATATTTTTTGCTGTTGCTAAAATATCACTCGACGATAATTTATTGTCACTCTTTCCGTAACATTGAACTAAATAAACGTTGTGCTTCTTTAAGATTTTAAGACAAAACAAAAAATATGGCGTTAATTACAATTTTATCAAAAACAATCAATCAAAAAATGAAAACGAAATTATATTACCAACGCGTTTTATTTTCAGGACTTGTAAAGACAATCCGGGGACATACTAGTGTAATGTTAGAGCAACTCTATGTTTATTTATTTCTTTGAGATGCAACTACTTCTTTCTACATACCTAAATCCATTTCTATACCACACGTATATGGGTAACTGTTAACATCATAAATTCTAAATACATATTGTAGAATCTAGTAAATGTCAGGTTATGTGAGCGTTAAAGGCGGAATTTTAACCTCAAAACTATAAACAATTCAGAAAAGGCTTAAATATATTTCTTTAAACCTAAACTTATTGTACAATTTGATAATGAATGTGTATATTTTTTAGTAATAATAATATTTATAACCAATGACCTAATATTACCCCATACCATAAGTAAAATAAAATACTTCAGGGGTTGGTACCTTCAGATACATTTACTTTTACCAAACTTCATTTTACCAAATAAAACTTTATTTTGACCTTAGGTAAAAAAAAGTTAAATGCCTTTCTAAGTCCTAAGTCCCTTGCCACGAGGGTTCAACTATCTTTAACTTAGTTATTTTATGGTGCACCTTGATCAGATAACACTAAGTGCTTTAGCCCTTTCGACAACAGCAACAAGTATCTCAGTGATTTTTATGTCATTGTGCTTCTATTCGATAGAATAAATGAATTATGGTCGGGTGTATAAAGTTTACTAGCAATGTTTAACAGGTCAGTCAATATAATCATTTCAAGGAATCCAATTTAATCTTTGAATAAAAATATTAATAAAGTAGCATATCAAGTTTAGATGGAGCGCGATGGGGAATTAACATGGCTGACTTAGATTGCGATTCATCAGTTCTGTTCTAATTTTATTTAAAATGTGTAAAAATATAATGTAGGGAGACACAGCAATTTGTTGGATTTGTTTTTCGTTATCAATTAATGATATTAGTTATTAAAATTATTAAAGCTTCGCGGTCCTCTCCGCTTTACGTTTCGCTAGGTTGTACGCCACATTTGGGACCACGCACTATGTCAGATTCATCATCATCATCATCATTTTCAGCTTATTCAACCATTTCGAATTATAGTGTAGCCTCTCTTATATACTTGTAGCCTCTCTTACATACTTGTAGCCTCTTTTACATTACTCTTTGTAGTTGAGCTTATTGTTGTCTATTGTTGGCTATGCGGGCCCAAGTTATCCCTGCTAATTTCCTAATATCATGGTCCTATCTCAGGTTCTTCTATATCTCTTAATTCCTGGTGGGTACTATGTTGTAATTTTTGTGGTGCATCTGTTATCCGTCCTTCTTGCTAGGTGTCCTGCCCCTTGTCATTTGAGAGATTTTACTTTGTGAATGACATCTATTACCTGGGTCTTTCGTCGTATCCACTCTATTCTTTTACGGAGTCAAATTATAGGAAAATATATACAAGGTGGTCCGAACTGTATTCCGGAAACTTCGGTAGCATATTCTGCAGATAAAAATAAGTAAAAAGTTCGTATAAATGTATGTCCTAAAATGCATAGTTTTGCATGGAGATACAGGGTGTACAAGTTTCATTTTTATTTTTATTTTTTTCAAATAATTTCTGAATTAATGGCAATATTTGAATTAAAATTGGTGTCGAAAGAAATTTCATTTTGATGTCAATATGATTCCTACTTGTAGATGGCGCCACCTACATAATTTTAACTGGTTTGAAAAGTAATAACTTTTCTTCCATACCTGTATAAAACTATTAAGTAAAAAAATACACATTTACGACGTTTTTTACATAGAAAAAGTCTCTTGGTAAAAATCGCTACGATTAATGGTTCTCAAGATATTTTAAATCCAAATTATCAATACCTATCATCAATGACATAAATTAAACATGTTTACTAAGTAGTTATTAGACTGAAATCATTAACTGGAAATGTTTTTGTGCCAAAAGTTTAATAGAAAGTGTTTTATCATAATTTTTTCGAAGAAAAATTTATGATTAATTTAAAAAGATAAAAAGTTCCCAAATTTATCATTTCGGTCAAATAAGTATCTACTCGGCATGTTTATTTTTTGTCAATGATGACATGCATTGACTATTTCCATTCTAAATATCTTGAGAACGGTTGCTCGTAGCTCGTTTTACGTAAAAAGTCACGGAAATGTATATTTTTCACTCGGTGGTTTTATACAGGTACGGACGAAAAGTTATTAGGGGAGATCGGGGCAAGTTGGCGAAGTAAAATACAAAAGGCTCCAAAACATGAACTAACGGGTTTAAAAAAAAAGATCCCATTTCATCTGTTAGTACATTTATTCAGGTACATAATAAAACATAAAAAACAAAATAAAAGTATACTCTTGAAAAAATATAAAGAAAAAAAACAAAAAAGTGCATTTTCGTCAACTTGCCCCAGTACCGGGGTAAGATGACGAGCCTATAGGGGCACGATGACGATTATAAACAAATGTCGCAGGTATATGTGCCATCTTTTTCGTAGGCTGTGCACGACTCGTGCCACCAACTCTCGCACGTGTTACATTGAATCCAGTCTTCTGTAGGAGGCTCAATATAGGATTCCTGGCAGCCAGGACAAAAAATTCATTAGTTTTCTTCTTCTTTCCTACCTGCTTTTCACGATTTTCTTGAAATACATTTCTCTTGACTTTCACAGAATCAACCTTCCTTCTTTTAATTTCTTTTAAGTTTTTTTCATTGTTTTTTCTTTCCTGTTCTTCTTTGTTGGGTGTTGAGGTGATAACAGAAGCCCTTTGTTTAATTCTTTTGGTAGTTTTTATGGGACGTGTATATTTGGGAAAGGGTCTCATTTCAAGTAGCGTAACTCGACTATCAACATTAGAGATTGTTTGACTGGAGCTGGATGAACTCATAGTGCCAAGAGCTTGTGCTTCATTGTTTTTTGCAGATTTTTTTTGCTGTAGGCCTGAAGGTCCAGGAAGGGACAAATTCATTGACCTTGCCGGCTGATTTTTTTTGGAAAGCAATGGGGGTTCAACATCTGGTGTTTCATAGTTTTTATTCTTTGCAGAATCCATTTTATTCAATCCTGAGGGTCCTGGGAGAATTAAATTCACAAGCTTTTCTGGCTCAGTTTTGTTGAAAACCGCTGGTGGTTTACCATCTTGTATTTCATTGTTTTTTGTTTTGGCTTGATCAATTCTATTTGAGCCTGAAGACCCAGGAACTGCTAGTGGTTCATCGTCACTGCTTAAGAACTCGTTGTCCGCAGTTACGTGCCTCTCACTCACCATAGAAGGCGCAAAATCGGAATCTCCAAAGATTTCAGCATTAAAAGGCTCAATGCCGCAAGCGGAAAAACTTTTTATAGCTGTTCCCACAGTTGCAGCCCTTAGATAAGCTTGCCCGAACAACCTACCAACTTCTTTATCGGTGATTTGTTTTCCCGGGTGGTTTACCAAATAGTTATCACAAGTCTGGCTATAGAAAGTCTTGAGAGGTCCAAAAAACCCAACGTCCAACGGTTGTAGGCGGTGGGTACTGTGCGGGGGTAGTCCCAACATAACCACTCCATTATCCCTACAATAATTGATAGCTTCCAGTGAAGTGTGAGACGAGTGATTGTCAACGATCAACAATACGGGTGTCTCTGTGTTTGGGCGAACAAATTTCACGAAATGTTTAAGGTATAGGACAAAGGCTTCTGTATTCATCCATCCACTGGGTTGAGCTATACCAGCAGAGTTTGGAGGACATCCATTTAAAAGATCTGGTCGCATCCTAACTCTTCCAAAAATAAAAAAGGGTGGAACGTAGCTCCCTTGGGCGTTCATGGCACATACAACGGTGGTGTTTTTTCCACGCTCACCACTAGCAACTTTTGATACTCTCCTAGAACCAGTGGGCGATAAAATCTTTGGCTTTTTATTGGGAACCGTTGATAATCCCGATTCATCTGCATTATAAATGCGGTCAGCAGTAAAATTGTATTTTAATCTAGTTTCTCTAAGTAACTCAAAAAATCTAGTTACTTCAACTTTATTAAATCCGAATAATCGTCCCAGCGAAGTCGACTCTGGGGTCCTAAGACTTATCCTATGTCTACTCATGAACGACTTAAGCCAGTCCGTGCCTGCCAATTTTGTGGTTTTGCAGAACTGATGGTTTATGTTGTTAAGTTCAGCGAATTCGTAGGCTAGTTTTCTAAATTGTACTGATGTAATTCCAAATGCTCTAATACTCAGGTCAGTTAGGTAGGTCACAAACTGAGCTTCCTGAGCATCAGAAAACGTTCTTCTGAATCTCCCACCACTAAGAGGAATTGGTTCGTTGTTATTTTGCTTTTTTATATAACGTCTTAATGTTGCTTCCGGGATTCCATGCTCAATACTGGCAGCATTAACTGACTTATGGTCGTGCAAAATAGAGTGCAACGCGGCAATAAGCACGTCTTCTGACCAAGAGCGTCTATCTGTACGGTGTTTATAAGTTCTTACCATCTAAAAACATCAAAAAATGAATTTAACTAATTTTATACACAGTGGGGCAAGTTGACGAATTCGTCATCTTGCCTCCGTCAACTTGCCCCAGGAAACATTTTTTAGAAAACAGCAAAAATTAAATTATTAATTAAGTGAAATTAGGTTGTATCTTACCTTCTAATATTTAAAATGTCCACAATAATCAAGATTAACTATGAAAGGGGCTTCTATTTTTCTTTAAACCTGCGAAATTGCTTATTTTCTGGAGCTGGATGTTTACATCTAACAGGTGTGAAAAGCGGTTATGATTTTTTAAACCCGATGCAAAACCTATAGCTCCATCTATGTGTAACCCGACGTATTATACACCTAAAGGAATTTATAGAAAAATAAATGGGATTTTTAGGATGTACAGTTTTCTTTAAATCAGTACTTCGTCATCTTGCCCCGTTCGTCATCATGCCCCGACCTCCCCTACTCTTCAAAACAGTTAAAACACATGTAGGTGGCGCCCCCTACAAATAGGAGTCATATTGACATCAAAATCAAATTTCTCATGTCAAAAAAATCCCAGACACCAATTTTGATCTAAATATTGACGTTACTTCAGAAATTATTTGGAAAAATTGAAATAAAAATGAAATTTCTACACCCTGTATCTTCGAAACTAAGCATACATTAATACGAACTTTTTTACTCATTTTTATCTGCAGAATATGCTGCCACAGTTTCCGGCATACAGTTCGGACCATCCTGTATAATTAGATGATTCTAAGTTAATTTTATGGATGGCTAGATCCTCATAATAAAAAAGCGGGACAGTATTGCTAATGCATTAACGACTGTCTACCGACAACACCCACCAAAAAACTTATGGCAAAAAAAGTTTTATAATTATTTTCTTGTTATTAAGTGTGGTTGTTTTAACATAACCATACTTAAATGGAATCACTCTTTATTTCTGTCCAAACTTTTTGCAAGGAAAAAATTAGTATACAACTTTAAGTTTTTTGTTTTAAATAAACATGATAATTAAGAATAAACGATTGCTGCAATTTATTTTCTTCTAAAGTTTGTTTTCAGTAGTAAAATCACGATTGTCCGGTAATAATTTTCGTTCGATCCAAAAAAAAATTAAAAAAATGCCTTATGTTGGGGAAGAATTATTGCCCTCACTGAACAAGGAATGTCCCAAGAAGACGTAGCAGAGACAGATTCGTTGCTTACTATTCACCAGCTATTCACTAAAATCCAATGCATTGACTGTTCCGCTTTAAAAATGAACATACTTAGCAAAATAGCATTGCACAGTGTTAAGTCCTATATTCACAGTTAAAATAAAAGCACGGTATATACACACAATCAAATTTATATGGAATCACTCTTTATTTCTGACTAAATTTCTTGCAAGGATAAAAATTGGTATACAACTTTAAGATAAGACTTTTTGTTGTAAATAAACATAATAATAAAGAATAGACGACTGATTTATTTTCTTTTGAATTTTGTGTTCAGTAGTAAAATCACGATTGTCCGGTAATTTTCATTCAATCTGAAAAAAATGCCTTATGTTGAATTAACAGATGTATAGAGGGGAAGATTGCTCTCACCGAACAAGGAATGCCCCAGAGAGACGTAGCAGAGATAGTAGGCGTTACCCAGGGTGTTGTATCGAAAACATATGCAAGATACTTGGAATTAGGAACACAAAAGGATAGGCCCATACAAAGTCGTCAAAGAGTCACAATTGAACAACAAGACCGCCCGTGTGCTAAATTGCTAGAATAAATCACAATGTTTCACATCCAGAGCTACAAAGACAACTGGCAGCTACAAGTGTGAACATTTCAGCTGAAACCATAAGAAAAAGGCTTCGTGCACGAGGGTTTTACAGTAGGAGAGAGTTACGGATCCCACAGTTATCTCGGCAAAATAAAATTGACCGGCTTAATTGATGCCTTCAACATCAAAACTGGACAACTGAGAATAATTCTCAATTATTGGCAAAATGTTATTTTTTCGGATGAGACCAGAATTGGTCTAAGATCAGATAACCATCGAATTTGGATTCTCAGAGCTCCAGGAAGACGAGCGACTTCAGTCTGCCAAATCTGTACCAAGATATCAATTAGGAACTGTAATGTTCTGGGGAGGTATTATACTAAGAAAACTCCATTGTTACCACTTCAACAAATAGGGTCGGAGATATGTTGATTTGGTGCTAGAACCAATCGTTAGTCTTTGGAGAGCTGCAATTAGGGATCATTTTAACTTCATGCACGATAGTGCACCTCCCGATACCAGCAGAGTGACTAGAGAATGTCTTAAAACGGAAGGTGTCATAGTCTTTGGAGAGCTGCAATTGGGGATAATTTTAACTTTATGCACGATAGTGCACCTCCCGATACCAGCAGAGTGACTAGAGAATGTTTTGAAACGGAAGGTTTATAGTTTTGGACTGGCCTGCCTATTTACCAGATCTAAACCCTATCAAACACTTGTGGTTAGAGCTCGTCGAAACAATCCAGGAAATCTCGCACGGCTTATTGATGCAGCATTAGCATAATGGGAAAACATACCCCAAGACAACGTGGATGATTTAATAAGAAGCATGCCAGCGCGGATAGAAGTTTGCATAGGGGCTAGAGGTGGCAACATGGAATATTAAAATTATCAATTTTCTTTTTGTTTATGCTTTTTGGCCATTAAAAATTTAAATCTTAATTTCGTTTCAGAAACCAAAAAATACTATTTTGTTTATTTTAGGAACTGATTAATTTTTTTATTGCTATATGGATTATTTTTCATTAAAAGTCATTGGTAAGGACTGAGTTTTATTCATAAACAGAAAATTTTCATTCATCTCAAATATTATGAAAAATAATAGATGATTCCATATAAGTTTGGTTGTGTGTAATATAATAAGTTTGGTTGTCTTTAGTTTTAGCAACATAAAAGAGACGTTAGCTCCCATTTGATACAAAACTGGAAGAATGTTTTTCAAAGAAACCTTAAAATATACAGGGCCTATTAAAAAATTATAACTTTCTGAGCATCTTTTGTGTATTTTTATTTCATTTCAAGACAGATTAATATTTCTGAAATCTCCTGTAATCTAATCTATTATTTTATTATGACTTCTTTTTTGTTATTAGCCTCATCATCACAAATCAAAAGGAACAAAATAAGCCAAAACCTTCATTAATATTATAATTAAATGCCGGCGGTATAATTTTAATTAGTAGTCTGCATAATAGCATGGATTCAGGAAAGCTTTTATATTCAAAAGAGAATTTGAGCGTAGGACAATTTAAATAGCCGATGTGAATTTAATGAGACGATATAAATTTAAAGCGACGTTTATGTCGGATTCGGCTCTGTTTAGTTCTGTTAAGAGGAGAGTTTTGATTTAAATGGTTCATTATATTAATTTGTTTATTATTGATATTTCGACACCAATATGGAGAGAGCACGTTTTCGGTTAGCTCATTTGTTTTGGAAGAAAATAAATCTTAATACAACATAATTTGTATTAGTCACAAACTATTACGAATTTACAAAAAAAAAACTCTCGGTACTCATAATATTAGCGCATTTTTATATATTTTAAGATACACTTTATTTAATACATATAAAAATCTTAAAACGCCGAAATACCATTATTCTATACTGGGTGCCTCAAATGTGGTTCACAACTATAAATTTTTAATTTTTTTTATAAAACGAAATTTGGTATGTTAATATATGACATAAATTAGGATTGATTGACGTATTCAATTGTTTTCGGTCACTTCCTGTTTCACCGGAAATGACTACAACTTTTGACTTTTAAATGACACCCTCGATATTTGTTTACTTCATTAGATAAAAATTGACACTCTGAATGGAATGACATATCATATATCAACTTTTGACACTTTCGCATATGGTTTATTTGAAATTGTAACATGTGGTTCATAACGACAATTTCACTCGAAATACCAAGTATGTGGTACCAAATTATTCGTTATAAAATGCTTTTTCTAAATATGCCAGTGAGCCACCCTCGTTCCATTTGAAAAAATTGAGAAATGATGAAAAATACGATTTGGGCATCTTTTAACCGGCCGCAGCCAAGACACTATATAAAAACGTTAGACGATCAGATCTATTTTTCTAAGCCTTCTTAATTAAAAATTAGTGTTTTTAACACAGTTATGGCACTCTAGATTGAAATTTAAAATACTAATTTTGTTTAAGCAAAAATGTCAAAAGTTGACTTATGATATGTCATTCTATTCAGAGTGTCGTTTACTATTGAATAAAGTAAAAAATACTGAGGGTACCATTTTTTTACCTTTTGTTTTTTAAAAGTTGTTGTAATTTCTTATCATCGGTTAAATTTTATAAAAAAAAACATATTTTTACGTTTGTAGCTGTTCTGAAAATTAACCGTTTTGTTTTATTTGGTTTTAGTTTCATCTGTACCAACAATAAATTAATAGTATGACACTAGTAAGAAAATCGCTAATTATTAAGATTATTAATATTAACATTCAAAAAAGGTACTTAAATTGAAATTCTGGTTGTCTTGAATTGAGGGTAATTATATTAAGTCATTTTATTGACTTAACTTGCAAATCATCATGATTAGACTTAGGTCATAAAAACGACTTAAATAATTTGATTTAATTGATTTAAGTCTTTACAAAAATGACTTGACTTGAAATAAAATTATTTAAGTCAAATCCTTAAAACTTAAATCATTTGAACTTTATGATGCATTTAATTTAAGACTTAAATCATTTTGATTTTAGAAATGACTTAAAATTTAAGTCTCTTTAAAACTGACATATTGCAGCTCTGCTATTCAGGTACTAATAGTCTTTGTCATCATCAATTTCTAAAAACAGTTTAGCTTTCTTTGTACAAACAAAGGAAAGAACGAGAACTTCAAAGCTGATAAAAATCTGAAAGAAGGTAGAACGTCAAAATATAGTCCAGGAAGTAACTTCTTACTAATTAAGGTGCCTCGTGGAACAAAATGCCCTAAAGCTGAGTTTGTGTAGATAGTTTTGGTGGTTTTGATTAGTTGCTGATGGAGAAGCTAACGAGAAGTTTGTATTAAGGCTTTGTCTTGCAATGGTTCAACTTAGCAAAACGAAGTTGATTAAGTGTTTTTATTGATTTTCCCGCCCCATAAAGGGAAAGTAGACATAAAGGGAAAGTAGAAATTATTCCTCTCCAGCGGTTATGATGTTTTCGGCCACTTCCTGTTTCACCGGAAATGACTACAACTTTTGACTTTTAAATGACACCCTCGATATTTGTTTACTTTATTAGATAAAAATTGACACTCTGAATGGAATGACATATCATATGTCAACGTTTGGCGTTTTCGCATATGGTTTATCTGAAATTGTAACATGTGGTTCATAACGACAATTTCACTCGAAATACCAACTTTTTGGTACCAAATTATTCCTTATAAAATGCTTTTTCCAAATATGCCAATGAGCCACCCTCGTTCCATTTGAAAAAATTGAGAAATGATAAAAAATACCATTTGGGCATCTTTTAACCGGCCGCAGCCAAGATACTATATAAAAACGTTAGACGATCAGGTCTATTTTTCTAAGCCTCCTTAATTAAAAATTAGTGTTTTTAACACAGTCATGGCACTCTAGATTAAAATTTAAAATACTAATTTTGTTTAAGCAAAAATGCCAAAAGTTGACTTATGATATGTCATTCTATTCAGAGTGTCCTTTTCTATTGAATAAAGTAAAAAATACTGAAGGTGCCATTTTTTTACCTTTTGATTTTTAAAAGTACTTGTAATTTCCGGTGAAACAAGAAGTGACCGAAAACAATAATTGAATAGGTCAATCAATCCTAATTTATGTCATATACCTACTAACATACCAAATCTCGTTTCTTTATTTTAAAAAATAAGAAATTATAGAGGTAAGCCACTTTTGAGACTGAACCGGTATATCCAAAAATATTATCAATTAATAAACAATTGTAAGTTTGTGACTATAACTTTTTTATTTTTTTCAGATAGAAAAACGAAAATTGGTATATTAGTATATAACATAAATTAGGACTTTTCGGTAACTTCCTATTTCACCGGAAATGACTACAAATTTTAATTTTTAAATGACACTGGCGATATTTTTTTTACTTCATTTGATAGACAATTACTTTCGGAATAAAATTACATATCATAATATGTCAACTTTTGACATTTTCAATTAAAAATAGCATTTTAAATTTTAATTCAGAGAGCCATTGCCATAAATGTAACGACAATTTGACCCGAAATATAGAATAAGTGTTTGGTAGAAAATTATTCGTAAAAAATGCTTTTGTCAAATATCGTTAATGAGCCACCTTTGTTCCAGCTGAAAAAATTGAGTTATGATTAAAAATACGATTTATGCATCTTTTAACCGGCCAGGAAAAGGCACGAAGAACATTAGACGAACAAATCTATTTTTCCAAGGCTCCTTCATTAAAATTTAGTGTTTTTAACATGGCGCCAGCGCTCTAGATTGAAATTTAAATATGATTTTTTAAGCGAGAATGTCAAAAGTTGACTTATAATATGTTATTATATTCAGTAGAATGCCGTTTTCTATCAAATAAGATAAAAGAAATACAGAGGGTGTCATTTAATAGTCAAAAGTTGTAGTCATTTTTGGTGAAACAGGAAGTGACCGAAAAATATTGAATACGTCAATCAATCGTGATTTATGTCATATACTAACGGACCAAATATAATTTAGTTATCTGAAAATATAAAAAAGTTATAGGTGTGAGCCACTATGAAGAACACCCGATATAGAAAATAAAGAAAACCTGTTTAAAATATCTAAATGTAACTACAGAGAAAATGCTTCTTTCAGTATAAGCAGGTCCATTAAAACCGTTGAATAATAAATTGAAACACTAATCCACCACAATACACCAAAACACTTTAGTTTTGTACTGGACACGCGTTTTGTCATTATTACTAAACTAAGTTTTAATCATCTCCTGATGATGCTAACCGTTGAATAATAAATTGGAACACTAATCCACCACAATACACCAAAACACTTTAGTTTTGTACTGGACACGCATTTTGTCATTATTACTAAACTAAGTTTTAATCTCTCATGATGATGCTACCATAGTTAGCATCACCAGGAGATGATTAAAACAAACTATAACTTTTTTATTTTTTTCAGATAGAAAAACGAAAATTGGTATATTAGTATATAACATAAATTAGGACTTTTCGGTAACTTCCTATTTCACCGGAAATGACTACAAATTTTAATTTTTAAATGACACTGGCGATATTTTTTTTACTTCATTATTGAATAATAAATTGGAACACTAATCCACCACAATACACCAAAACACTTTAGTTTTGTACTGGACACGCATTTTGTCATTATTACTAAACTAAGTTTTAATCTCTCATGATGATGCTACCATAGTTAGCATCACCAGGAGATGATTAAAACTTAGTTTAGTAATAATGACAAATCGCGCGTCTAGTGCAAAAGTAAAGTGTTTTGGTGTATTGTGGTGTATTACTGTAAATAAATTGACATTGCATAATATCAAACTTTAATAAAGTTAAAATGCCAAGCTGGTTTCCCCGTTTGATGACGTCTAATTCAGTGGAATTTAAACACCCTTGACTTATAATTTTTAGATTTCTGTTTCAGTAGAGAAATACTCGTACTTTTTCCAGCAACGTCTTTGTAGTGATGGACTTTCTTTGAGTGTATCGGTAAATCCGGCCTAAAAGGAAACGAGCATATCGAACACGAACCAAATCTTAATGGAGCATTGCACAAAAGCCACTTTGGCTGTTTGCTTTCCTACGTGTTACTTACGCTAATAGTACGTCTCGATGATCTGTACAAATAAGAATAACCTCAGATATTGTTTTAAGTGTGACATATGACGGTTTAGTGATGTTTATTCAGTATTTTAAAGGATATTGGGAATGAAACGATACAGGAAACCGTTCAGATTTGTGTAATTGTTCAAAATAGAATAATTAATTATGTATATTTTGTAATAAATATCTAACATATCATAGATTAAAATTGTATCCGCAAAAAATATCAGTACCTTAGAATCCCCCAGCCCTTAGTTTATGCCATCAGTATATTCATCCAAAATGCCATCAGTATATTACTTAGTGATCAAAACAAATCACCTCTTTTTAATAGACATGTATTCGATGACATCTAAACTTTAATGGCAATAAGTACTACAAAATCGGTCAAATTTTATAAAAAAACATATTTTTGCGTTTGTAGCTGTTTTGAAAATTAACCGTTTTGTTTTATTTGGTTTTAGTTTCATCTGTACCAACAATAAATTAATAGTATGATACTAGTAAGAAAATCGCTAATTGTTCATACAAGTAAATTAATATTAACATTCAAAAAAGATACTTAAATTGAAATTATGGTTGTCTTGAATTAAGGGTAATTATATTGATTTAAGTAATTTTATTAACTTGCAGATGATCATGATTTAAGCCAAAAATATAGACTTAAGTCATAAAAACGACTTAAATAACGTTATATTAAATTAAGTCTTTACAAAAATGACTTGACTTGAAATAAAATGATTTAAGTCAAAGCCTTAAGACTTAAATAATATGAACCTTACGTTGAATTTGACTTAAGACTTAAATCATTTTGATTTTAGAAATGACTTAAAACTTAAGTCTTTTTAAAACTGACATGTTGTAGCTCTGCTATTCAGGTACTAATAGCCTTTGTCATCATTACTTTTTAAAAATATTTTAGCTTTCTTTGTACAAACAAAGGAAAGACCGAGAACTTCAAAGCTGATAAAAATATAAAAGAATGTAGCACGTCAAAATATAGTCCAGGGCTAATTAAGGTGCCTCGTGGAACAAAATGCCCTAAAGCTGAATTTTTGTAGATAGTTTTGGTGGTTTTGTTTAGTGGCTGGTGGAGAAGCTAACGAGAAGTTTGCAATGGTTGAACTTTGCAAATCGAAGTTGATTAAGCGTTTTTAGTTTTTATTCATTTTCTCGCCCCATAAAGGGAAAGTAGAAATTATTCCTCTCCGGTCATGGTGCAATTTTTATCAGCATTGGGATTTAAGAAAAGATACCTTAGTTTGCAAGTCCATGTCGCTTCTCTAAAAGCCTATAGGTATAAATTTTTCCTTTTTTGAATATCGCTGATGTGGTATCGCATCCAGATATCGCATGGCTAAATTAAATGAAGGATGTCGTGGTGCCGATTTTAGATCCTAACAGTTTTATGTCCAATATTTTGTTGGGTTTTGAAGAATTGTCTGTCTTAACATAGATGCATTATCCACTTTTGCTTTAAACAACAATAATATTGTTAATTCGCTGTCCTCGCCAACCAATGTTACCGAATGTTCGTGGTGTCTTTCTTCAAGGGCTTTTTGTACAATAAATATCTCTGCATCGCCATCCGCTTGAAAAACTGAAATATCAGCTTTTTTAGATGATAAAATATTTTTTGTTGTTTTCGTTAGAAAAAAAACGGGTCTGATTTGTGGTTGCTATTGTATCCTCGGTAAATAACATATCTGAACAAAGGGAATATTTTTTTCATACCCATCAAAGACAAAGCTAAACATTTCTTCTAGATCAAACATTTTATAATTTATTATTATTTTAAAAATTTATTTAGCTAATTATTTTGTTCATAAACGATAAATTTGACCCACGTAATAAATTTAATAGATTTAATCGCTCGGTGCACGCCACTGGTTTCATCAAATGATACATATACATGTTACGGTTAAAGCCCGATGTCCGGTTAATGTCGACATTAACATGTTAATGTTTGGGTTAGGTTATTTATTTATGACATTAACCGGATATCGGACCTTAACCGTAACATATACACCATCAAATGATACATAGAACACACCATTTTGTAGGTAATTTTACAAGTAATAATGTTGGTAACTACCAATTTTTTAATAAAGTTGACCGTATCGGAGATATTTTGCAAAAACTAAAAAATTGTACCTTTAGGGGTGGTTTTGAGGTGGTTTGCTTGCTCGGAGGGATGGGGACTTTCAATATGTTATTCTGGACTACAATGGCTAACTATCCACAAAAATTCAGCTTTAGGGTATTAGTCCAGGATACTTATTTTCAATTATATGGTGATAATTGAAAATAAGTATCCTGGACTAATAACAACTGACACATTTTAGCATTTTACTAGGTACATTTTTCTTTTTACTTTTTGCTTGAGGAAAAGGCTGTAAAAATATTATACAACCTTCGGAGAAAAGTTTTCAAAACTTTCAACTGTCTCGATATTTAGTTAACTCTGGACAGTAATGAAACTATGAAAAAATTTGCAGAACCCATTTTTACCAAGATTACTTACAGGTGTCATGTTATTTTTTTAAATAAAATAAAACTGCTTATGGTTCAGTGCAGTGGCGGATACAGAAGAGGATTCCATGGGCCCAATCCACCCTCCCCCCCCCCAAATCTATTATTAAGCTTTTGGATTAAAAATGGTGCCTTAAAAATTATATTCATAATTACTTTTTATTTGCCCCCCCCCCCATAAATTCCTGTATCCGCGTCTGGTTCTGTGTGCAATTAAAACCAACAAAATTTAACAAACTACGTATAGAACTGTATTTCGTATCGGGTACGACCACGACACAGCATAAACAAACTGAAAACGGGCAAAATTTAATTGAATATAATCAGATAGTCATCAGTTAAATCTGAGTGTGGGCTTGGACGACTTTCCCTAGTTTCCTGAACGGTACACCGCTAATCGATGTGGAGTTTTTAGTTTATTGTGCCATTTTGACTTATTAACCGACGATTTCATTTGGAGATAAAACGTACCGCTTCAAGAAGCACTCGATGACTTGTTGGTGCGGTTTACATGGGAATAGCATTATGTAGTATTTAATGGGTGAAAGATGAACGAGTTTAATTTAAATATTTTAATTATTCGATCTTCTTGAGTTTTAAAACAAATTAAACATAATCTATCTTTGTTGATTAATTTTAAAATTAAAAAAATCACAGGTACAGTTCATGTTCATACCAAATAAACTTTTAGTCACGTGATTAAGCTTGACCGGCAGAGCGTTGCCCATTTTTATATCTTTTCTTTTAAACAAAATATTTTATGAAACAAAAATAAAATAATTATAAATATATAAACAGTTATTATCTACATAAACAAAACTCACCTTCTTAACAGCACGGGACATAAAGGGTCTTTACTACCGCAGTTTCGTTCAAAATATTCTAATTAAAAGTATATAATTCTAATAAGCTATCTTATACACTTCGCACTAAAAAGAACAATGTTTGACTGCAAGGTCTGCTAGTAAACATTTTTAAACTTAAAGTATCACAACACTATTTATTTAAACCAAAAACTCGTAATACCAAATTAAATTGTCAAAACGAATGACAATATCAGGAAATAAATAAATAAATGCGGAAACTTGACATTTTTTACAGCAGTATGTCCATGAATTTAAAAATCGCGCCCTGGATTACGTAATTAAAAGTTTAATTAATATCAAATATACAGGGTTGTTCACCACATACGACACGGAGTATTGTAGCTAAACGATTAAATTTTTACAAATTGTAAGTTTTGGGTTCGTTGAGGGACTATTAGAGGAACAATTTAAAAATAATTTTACAAGATACAGAATGTTCCAAACAAGAAAAAAATATTATTAATGTTCTATTTTTTTAAATGGAACACCCTGCATATTATTCTATTTTTAGATTCTACGGTTGAAATAAAGGTAAATTTCATTGAGGTTTATCACACTAAAACCTTACAGTTTCTGAAATATTTTCCATTTTGTGAAATTGCAGTAAAAAATGTTTCTTAAAGATTTTATACAGGTAGTATAATACAGGGTCGAAAAATTTATATTAAATAATTACTAGCTTTAAACGGCAATAACTTGTTTAATTTAAAGGGAACACCCTGTATATTTTACGAGATTCAGATGCACAATTTAATTGTCTATCAAATTGTATTATACCATCTTTTACCTATCTCTTCAGTTTTCGTAGAAAATGCATTTTCTTATAATTTAGGTCTCATTTAAAACAATACCCATGGAATATTGACATTTTAGATTTTTTTTTAGAGCAACATATGTACAAAATGTACAGGTGGTAAAAATAACAATATTGCAAGCCAATTTGTTTATAAACTATTTAAATCTTTGTAAAAGAGTACACCAATTAAAAATACCACCATTAATTACATGCTTAATAGTTTTAATTAATAAATTATTCTAAATAAATGTGTATTTAACTCAGAAATCGATGATGATTTGACTTATTATCAATATAATAATTAGTTATTAAAATGAACAAAATGAATTATAAATAAGCATTCGTCAAAAATTAAATAAAATTTATAAGGTGTTACTTTTTACCACACTGTCTAATACAGATACCAAATTCAGTTTTTTAGTATTTTAGCAATTAGTATTAATCAACGTAAACAGTCAATTAATGTAGTTTGATTACTGGGATTATATTTATTGGTCATCTTTAACAAAAATATTTAAACAGTTTCTTTTATTTCTTAATGAAATACGCGAACTATATCGACAATTTTAGTATCTCTACTCTTTGAAAATGTTGTTACATCTTTAAAAATAATCTAAAATGTCAATATTTCATAGGTATAGTAATAAATGAGGTCTAAATTATACGAAAATGCATTTTCTACGAAAACTTGAAGAGATAGGTAAAAAAATGTATAATACAGTTTGATAGACAATTAAATTGTGCATCTGCTTCTCGTAAAATGTACAGAGTGTTCTATTTAAATTAAACAAGTTATTGCCGTTTAAAGCTAGTACCTAAATATTTAATATAAATTTTTGTATAAGGTACTATAATTTTTATTATTGCAACACAATATCTCATCAATAAATAAACTTCAGTAAATATTTAGTATTAAAAACTTTGATACCCTTGGAGAAATGAAGCCTTAAAATTGTTACTGCAATTTCATAAAATTGAAAATATTTCAAAAACGGTAAGGTTAAACTGTGATAAACCTTAATCAAATTTACCTTTATTTCAATCGCAGAACCTAAAAATAGAATAATATACAGGATGTTCCATTTTAAAAAATACAACTATACTATTTTTTACTTATATGGGACACTCTGTATCTTGTAAAATTATTTTTAAATTGTAGCTCAAATAGTCCTTTAACGAGCCCAAAACTTACAATTTGTAAAAATCTAATGGTTTAGCTACAATACTCCGTGTCGTATGTGGTGAACAACCCTGTACAAATACATTACCTATAACTTATTTTGTATATTTGTAAATTTTATTTAAAAATTAATAAATAAATCATTTCTATGTGTCTAATATAATTTACAGTGTCCCGTTTTTTCTTTCCTTACTGGATATTAGGTACTGTACTTTTTTATAAAACTTCAAAACAATCAAATAATCAAAATTGTCATACCGCGTGCTTCGTTTACGAGATACAGGCAAAATGAATAATAATTTATTTTGAGTTAAGGTTGATTGTCACTATACCTTCCGTTTCCTTTCCATATATGTTCCGTATCCTTCCGTATAATTGGATTGTATTCACACTATTAAACGTAACCATATAAACGATACGGAAACGGAGCGGATAAGTGTGCATTGTCCTATTCGTTTACATTATTTATTACGCGAACGGAAAGGAAACGTAGTGTATACCTTTACATTTTTTCAACATATCGAATAGCTAAAAACATGTTTATATATACGGTTTTATACATAGAATCTAGTGATGTAGTTAAATTTTTGCACCTCGATTGGTCATTATTTAAGAATTATCTAGAGTTATAATTTTTTAAATATGTCACTATATATTTTCTTATCTCCAAAACAAAAACGGTTTGCACTTCTCGGAGAAATATATCAGTTATTATACAATATTTTGAATATTAGCATGGTATTCAAAGAATTTTCAGTTTTTAGTAATTTTATTGTTAATTGACTAAAACCGTATATAAATTCCTAACTTCTCAATCATAATATCGCCAATCTGGAAGCAGAACGACGCAGTTTAGAGGAAGTTTTTTACCTGTGAAATTGCATCATAAACTAATTTTTCCTTAAGCTCCATCATTCATCAAGATTCAAATATCTCGTATTCAATACCGTATGATGGAAAAAAACAGCGTCAAAAACGGCTAGGGAATGACGATCGATGATAATTTTGGCAAGGTCAATCTCTACATATTATTTACAATAAAAATTGACATAAAACGTGTCAAAAATTAACACTAAGTATAGAACGTTTCCAGACACAAATCTATTTCCAAAAAATGGTTTCTTGAATTTTAAACTACACAATTTAAAAATAATTTTTACTTGATATAAAAATAAATTATATCCTTCTTACGACCAACTAGCAGTGAGCGCCATTAAAAAATAAAAAGAAGGGTACAGGCACAAAGTAATGTCGTCTATGGCTTGATCTCGCCAAAATTATCATAGATTGTATGTATTCCCCAGTCGTCTTTAAAGCCGTTTTTTTCGATCCTATGGTACCAAAGGTACATAATACTTCACCTTCGACGGGAGAATTGTGTCTTCTTTTTCCCTTTTTCACAATCGTAAACTACACCCAATTAATATTTCGAACCGAATATTTACCACACCCCCCGCTGTCAACACTGACTTAAACCCATCCCCTGAGAAATTGAGCATGGGCAGACATCGAAACCAGGTCCTGATGACTCAATTTAGTTCAAAATATAAAGAAAAAAATCTACCTGATTTATTTGAAGGTTAATACTCGATATTTACAGGCATCTTCTCTACGGGGGTGAAAAGCAAATAGATATACATGAGGCTGAGTTTCATTTAGAAGGTATTTTGCACATAAATACGTATATCACAAATTTGCAATAAGGCAGCACTTCCGAACGTTCATAGAAACTTTCTTATTTTGAATTTATAAACTTTGGTTTTGTCCTACAGATTTAAAAGATATTAAATTTACTATAAAATTTTTGACGAATTCTCCATCGCACTGGTAAAACAACCGCCGCGCCGGCGGTATTGTTAGTGTATACAAAAAAAATTGGCGCCGGGAGGCCCGTATAGCCGCCCATACTAAAATATGTTAATAAAAAGTTGGTAGGCAGTTCTTTTAGTTTCAAAGTAAAGGAATTTTTCCAATTTTTTTTTTATCTCAGGAACTGCGACTTTGACTGATTGTGATTTTATTACAAATTTTGTTGCAAATATTATTCCGAATCTTAAATTGAAAACCGCGTTTCGTTATATAGCTACTGTAATTTTGGAGTTGCGATTTTTTTAAATTTTTAACCCCCTCCCATACACCCTTACCAACCCCTCCCCAAAAAAATAAATGGCCAGATTCTCGGGTGCCACAGTTTTTTTGTGCCAAATTTGGTTAAAATCGGTTTCGGTCCAAACCTACCATACCTGTTGGTATGGTCGGCTAAAAAATACTGTTATCCGGTGGTATGATATTTCTATAGCTTTAAATGCTGATGGAAAATTAAGTTAATTTGACGTTGAAGGCGGTATGTTTCACCTAGTAGATGAATCCCATCCAAGGGCGGCATAAACTGTATTTTAAACATGAAGTATACCGCCGGAATCATAACCTAATATCTTTGCATTTACAATTTAAAAAATGCAATAAGCTCGAAGCTTAATCAAACAGAGAAAAACAAAAAAAAGAGGTAAACCAAAGTAATCAAAACACGTTTAAGCTAGACATTAACTACCAAATCATTACTGTTTTGAACGAACTGGTTTCTAAATGATAACATAACTTTTCTTTTTCCATTTCGATTAGGTAATAAAAGGTGTCTGTCGCTTGCTTATTTTCCATCTAACATGCCAAAAATGTACCACATAGTACAAATAGTACCACATATAAAATTTGATAAAATGAGGGCGGTATAATTGTTAATATTTAAAAAAAAATGTGTGTGTGTGCATTATGTGCACATATTTGAAGTAAAACTTCTTACTAACAGCTAATAAATTGAAGGATTTGAAGGACATGTTTGAAAAAGTGTAATTTGAAATGTTGAAACAGTTAATCAATCAAATTAATAAATAATTTGAATCACTTTCACAAAATTTGTATTAAAATGACCGTCTGTCCGTCTGAGGATTCTATTCGGATACCTTTATCCACGTGCCGAGTTTTTTTCCAATCGATCCATAATTAAGAAAAATCTGGATATTTCCTCCATTTAGAGGCATCGGTTCGAAACGTCGAGGGCGTCATCCTGTAGCCCGTCCCCAATTATGCCGAAATCGACCCCCATTTTTCTTCAATGTCAAATCCCTAGTCCCATGCTAATGAAGATGTAAACGAAACGTCGCCGTCGCGTCGTATCCAACTTTGCTCACATAGCCTACCCACCAAATTTGGTCGGGATCGGACGACATCAAATTTTGACGTTTCTTGCATCAAAACTAAGGGCCATTTCGCACCAACACAGTCCAATCCAGTCACGATCAGTCACGTCGGACGTTGCTGAATCCAATCTAGGACAGTCATGAGAAAAACAAATGCGGGAACAAAAGTTGTTTGTACCGTAGCCACCGTAATAACAAGGCCGGACAGCTGTGACGTAAAAATCACATGACGTCAACTCTATTTAGCAGCGTTGATAATTACCCGATAATAGTTCAAATTGTGGATCTTTTTTCACTCACCAGATATATTTCGAAGTTTTAAAATGTCTTTTTCCGAGTTTTTAAAAATATTATAGTATTTAAAAATAGTTTTAATAGAATACGGAAAAAATCATACCAGACAATAAATGTTTATCTCTCACTTTTTATCAATCAAATTTATTAAAGGAATATTTTAAGTTCACAATAGTGTATAATATGAGAAAAAACAATAAAAATATACATATTTTTTATAGTATATATTATGTATTTTATCGATTTCCTACGCCCTTTACTCCAGGGCGCCTTTCATAGCGCGTAGCGGAGTGATATTGCCGCAGTTGACAGTCATCGATTTATCGGTAGGTGTGCTGACGTGGTAACTGGTGATTATAATCGATAATAGAGGGTGAAAAAAGTTATAAATCTGTAAAAAGAGGTGTTTAAACTATAAAGGGATTACAAGTGTGTGCAATTATACAATTTAAAAGGTATAATGCCTTATAGTGTTGCGTGCCGCGCTGTAAATTACGGTGCTATGAAAATAATAAAAATTTGTAACTTTTATCTCTGTTCCATATTAAAGTTATTAACTTGAGTTGAGTAACAGGTTGAGCTTGAAGTAATAAAATATTGTTTTAATGAGTAAAATATGAGGTATGTTTTACTAGAGAACTTGCAAACTGATCCTCTTGAAAGTAGGTTTGGAAAATATAGACAGTTACCTGGGAGTCCGTACAGTATTTGTGTTCGACATTTATATGAAGGCGCAAAGAAACTTAAGATTCAGTCATTAACATTTTCAGACACCACTAATATTGAACAAAATTCACTTATAATAAACCTTACTAAAGGCAGCCTTGGGTTTCCAAAAGATGAAATAACTAATATAGTTTTATTTGAATATATAATTTTTAACAACGTTTTGCAAAGCCATGAGTTTCTCAAAATTCACAATAAAAAAATATTTTTATCAAAAATATCTTTGGATTACATTAAAAGTACTAATGTACTATTTATAATGCTAAGTTATTGTAAAAATTGTCATAAATTCTATCAGAAATACACGTCCGAAAAACTACTGTTGTTAAAAAATATTTGGAAGCGACTTGGAAAAGGAAATAAAAGAAACTTCGACACATTTACAGCATAAATAAATACAATGACGATGGATAATGTGAGATGAGATATAAATCTGATGTTTTTTAAATTCTATGTTTAATTATTATTTATTAAAAATTAGGTGCAATTAAAGTTTATATCCATTATATACGTATAAAGTGTATCAAATGCAATCAAAGTTTAGGCCTCCAATTGATGACGTCACGAATAAGCTGTCCGGCCTTGTTATTACGGTGGTTACGATCGTACACGGTCAAGTCGGCCTTGCTCCAATCTTTTGACACACCAAATTTCATTGCTGATTTTTGGCGATGTTTCACTTCAAAAATATATACTGGAGAGTCAACACTTCCTATAAAAGTACGACTTTTTTAAAGGTACGGAGAAATTTTATTTCATAATCCATAATTTTCTACCACTTTTAAGCAAATATTCTACTAACCTTTGCGACTTCCCATCTTTCTACAACTTTTCATCAAAATTCAAATTGAAACGAACGACATTCAGATGAAATATTTTAACGACTCCCTGGGAATAATTTAAATGAAAGCTTGACTGCATTATTTCCCAATCAAAGTACCGCCGTATCTATAAATATCTTTCGATAGAGGAATCCAAAAGTATCGATAAATATTAGAGATTTTTAGGGCCGAAGACTGGTTTGCTCGGTAATAATTGGCATCCAAGCGCATTCCAAATATGCTAATAGACAATTTGGAGCTTCTTAGAGACGATTATAATAACATATTATGTTCTGTTCAGATAGAGGTTTATATAAGGATAAGCTAATTTATAGTTTTATCAGATTGTAAGATAAAATTATAGTTCTTTAGATGATTTCCTTGTTTAGTTATATAATAATATTTTATTATTCGTGGGGATTGCGTTTTTTGAGGTGTAGGATAAAATAAAAAATTACATAATAAAAGCATAAATACATACATACTGTACGGGGTGGACCATTTTGGTTGTTTCTATAGGGTATCTAGGAAACCGTGAGAAATATTCAAATTTTGATACAGCAGTCTCGGATTCTTTTTTTTGAAAAAATCGCAATGCAAACGGATCGTGGCTATCTTGATCGGTTTCGAAGCTACAGGGGGATTATGAAATTTTGTACTTTTTGAAGATGTTCGATAGTTTGTTTATTTCAACAACTACGCAGAAATGAATTATACATCCTAAAGGCACTTTTCTGTGTAGAATGCAGTGGCGTAGTCAGACTTTTTTCGAAAAAAAATATTTTATTAGATATTAACTATACATCTGTTTTTTTTTTAATAGAACCCCTGTATATTTTTAAATTTCCTGATTGAGCTTGGCATGAGCTTATCGAAAATATATAATACTCTATATTTATTTTTACTACTAACTTTAAAATTCCAATTTATTTAAAGATATCGACTTTCCTCTTGGTAGGTCATGCCGAGTATTAAAGGAAATAAGCGAATACCTACTTATAATAAAAATAATATCTACTGTACAATGAATCTGAAAAAAACCGAGTCAATTTATTTTATTTAGTAGGTATCGCTTTAAGCACCTATTAAAAAATTTTGTTATAAATTGTTAGTATCAATATTACATATCTTTATTTCTGTAACAATTATAATGATCTGGCAATTGCACGTATGATATTCTCTATTAATTAAAAAAAAACTTTATTTTTAAGGGCACTGTATAGATTTACTTAGTAATCGAAATTGTAGATTATTACAGTTGGGGGTTGGAACCTTTGGTGTTACAACAGCAAAATAAAACACTAAATGATCACAATACACCAAAACACTTTACTTTTGCATAATGGTTAGCGAAAGGCGCATCCAGTGCAAAAGCTTTTTGCTGGTAGATTATTGCTTTTTAATTATGGTGCCGTGCAACTGCCCAGTTCTTAGAATAATTACAGAAATAAAGATGTCTAATATTGATACTAACAATCCATCCCCCGATCCATTCACCAAACTTAATGATTCTTTTTTTAAATGAAAGGTATATATGTCTAGATTTTTTATTAAGTATTTTTATATTGTTCAATGTCTATTTCTTTGTGTAAAATGACTAAATACTAAAACATACCTGAAAAACACCTACACACAATACCTCCAGAAATAAATTATTTGTCATTGTCAGTGGTGCGTCAGTTAGATTATATATCAAGTTTTTAGATATTTTAGGGGTCAGTTAATACCGTCAACTTTAGATACATAAATATTAGCGCAAAGGTTCGTTTAAATTACATTAGTGATTATTGAATTAGCTACGCAAAGCGATTTTTGGAAATTCATCCTCTTAGAGTGTAAAATTATGTCGAACAATTTGTTCGAACAATTATGTCGAACAAATTCCTTACTATCTGGTCTAGAAGAATGAAATTCTACAGAAAGAATTAGAAGAGATTTTTGAAATTCATCAACTAAATGGGTAAAGTTAGTAAAAATTGATATAAACCTTCGTAACCTGATTTAAAAGACATGAGTTAATTATTTGGACATAGCGAATTTATGAAATTCATGCCCTTAGGGAGTAAAATAGAGAATGAAAGTTTGCTGTTATAACTATATTATTTTATTAATGCGAAAATGCATTACTATAACATCTATAAAATTTTTTACGGGTTTATTTAGTAACAACAATTATCTGAATGAAATATCTTATATTCTTCAAATCATTCTTCTAGGAATAAAAAATAACGTATGGAGTATCAGTGCTCTGGAAAAATAAAAAAAAATCAGGGGAGTACCTATATCAAGAAAAGCGACAATTGAAAACTTCAAATATCCAATTGAAAACTTTATATGTCAAAGCTATTTATTTTAGTAATACAGTTTATATGGGACCATAGGTAGGGTTCTATACAGAGAGGGTAATATGGGCCATTTCACTATTTATTATTTTCGAGAGATTTTCTTTTTTCAGATTTTGTAAAATTTCGACTTTGGTTCGAGTTCTAAAACACCTTATACATAATTAAGAAATAAAAACCGCCACAGAAAAGCGCCATCCACCCTCTATCCAAACATACATAATTAGTTTCAGTCAATGAAAGTAGTTAGAAAAATTTGAAAAAAAATATGTAAAAGCGAGATTTCAAAATCATTGTGGGGCCAAAATTGAAGTCCTTTGAAATACGTACTTTGATTTCGAGAACTTATAGAATTATTAAGATTATTTATTTCAGACGGGTCTAATAAAAAGTTTTATTTTTGGTATACAAAGTGTGACATAAAGTCATATACAGGAGATGAAAAAATAAAAAACGGTTTTTAAATTTTCGGAATTTTTTTAAATACCTACATAATAATATTTAAAGAGAATAAAAATGCTCTTAAAAAGTAAAATAACTCGGTTATTTTGGAGTTATTTGAAAATCAGTAAAGAGAAAATATGTTTCTTTTATCGAGATCTACCAACGCTGAAATTATTTGGACTTATTCAAGACTCGCCCTGTATAATACCCAGAAAATCGACAATTACTAACTTTTATATGAAATACGTGTAGCACTAAAACTGGTTAAACATAGTTTAAATAGTGCATTTGTGTGTTAGGCTCACTAGCTCTATGTATAAAGAGGTAAACCACATAGGTAAACAGTAATTTAAATCAATGCATGATTCGAGGTGTAACGCGAACAAAGTCGCGGGAAAAAGCTAGTTTATAACAAAATTGTTGAATATGTGTGCTTAAAGGGAAACTAAATAAAAAAAACTGACTTGGTTTTACATGAGATCTCCCAACTTTTTATAGTGAAAGAATTTTGTTGCGAGATAGGATTTTTGTTTTTGATAGGATTGATTATTCCTGAGCAGATTGTAGTTTCTCCCTTGCTACTTCCGCCCACCTTTACACTAGCTATTTAAAATTAAATTTTATTGCATAACGATTTATAGTTATTTCACACAGGGTTTACTTTACGTGGTTTCAAAGTAAATATATCTGTAATTTAAAACGACGTCCATTCTAAAAGGAAAAAATAGTTTTATTCACCTTGAGTTAACTTATTTGGTGTAAATAATGAGATATATAATTAGTTTGAACGAAATTATGCATTGTCATAATTAAGAAATATATATTTAATTCGACCTGAATATCATAATAAATTCAAAAATTGACATTTGTGTTTAAATCATATGTCAAAAAATATTACTGATTTTTAATAATTAAAATTTTTTAATAATTAATAATTTATAACAATGTAACAAATAAGCTAAACAATGTATTAAATTAAATATACAATGTTAGTTCATATTGGAACTAAATATATTTTATCAAGAAATACTCTTTATTTTCCTAACAAATTATTTAAGAAAAGAATAAATTAATTATATAAATAGAAATACAGGGTCCGGCAATAGTACGTCGGGCATCTGTAGCTCCTAGAATAAAAAACTTTGAGAATTTTGTTTAAGGGCAAACCTTAAGTATGTACCAGGATGTATTTCGGGAAAATATTTTAACTTCTATAGGGTGGCCCAAAAAAGTATGAGTGGATCTGGTTGATTTTTTTTAAATGGAACACCCTGTATATTATTGCATTTTTAGCTTCCTTTCAGATCACTTTACACAATCCTAAGATATGAGTAAATATATTTCGATAGTTTCAGAGATATTGAAAGGTATATCAATACAAAAATGTATATTTTTCAACCCTTCTTAAAAAAATATTAAAAATACAAGTACTGTTCTGAATTTCTTAAATCAAAGCTATATTAGGTATTTACTTTAGATAGTCTGTTCTTACTTTGATATAAATATGGTAATCGTAAATCATATAGGATGTTCAATATTTTACGCCAATCTTTCAAAAATATGAAATAATTTTTCTTCGTTTTTTTTAATTGAACACCCTGCATATTATTTTTTTATTAGATGGAGAATTAAAAAATGAACATTTTTTGCATTCAAAGTATTTCAAAATTTTTAATAGTTTTCCGGATACACACAGTATTATTTCATATGGCACTTTTAATGGTAAAATACGAGAGAAAAGTCGTTGGGTGGCTTTGATAAAAATTTACTGTGGAAAATGCCATATGAATACATAACCGGGAATATCTGCGAAACCCCTATAAATTTTGAAATACTCTAAATATAAAAAATGTTCATTTTTTAATGCTCCATCTAGTTAAAAAATAATATACAGGGTGTTCCATGTAAAAAAAACGAAGAAAAATTATTTCATATTTTTGAAAGATTGGTGTAAAATATTGAACATCCTGTATGATTTACGATTTCCGGTAAAGGTAACGGTGACCAAATTTTAGTAACTTATAAATCCTTTAACGTGACCTTTACTCTCCATTTATTGGTAACTAAGAGGTTGTCGTTACCTTTATAAACCACAAATAAGTTTTATAGCGGCAAGGAATACATTTTGGTTACCGCTTTAAAATCTTTAATATTCCTTATAATAGCTATTATAAACTTCCTGATCTACGGTGTTTATAAACACCAAAATAAAAAACGCCCCTTTTTAGTTCATCTCTTTCTACAACGTTCGTTTGCAATATATTCTATTTCAAGTCCTTGTCATTATTATTCTGCTTGTTCTTTAAAGTTGACAGCAATGGATTTTCACTTTGATGAAAATGGCGTATTATAATAATTATCATAACAAATTAAATACTCTGTAAGAATTCTATGACGACTAAATTTTATTGGCACGGAAGATATATCGAGTAATATTAACATTTTACCCTTCTTAAAACTAAAGCGCCTCCGTTTAGAACTCAAATATAATTTATTTTGTAAAAACCAAAAAATTAAAATTACGTCTCATGATTTGTTTTTTTTGCAAATAAACTGCGCAACATTACTTAACCTCATGCTTTTGAAAAAATACGTCTTAAAGCTTCGTTAATATTGCTTAAAATGCAATATTCTTCTTTTTTGTGTAAGTATAACAACAGAAACAAAAATGGCCGAATTATAAAAGGACGTATATGTCTCATAGCCATTGCCTTTTATTTAAATCCTATTTTAATGGACCTTTATCCAACAGCAACTTTTAAACTCTCTTTAAATCTTTCTGCGCCGTAGGTGGGAATTCACCTGTAGACTTATCTGAAAATTTTGGGATAATGCGTCTCTGTGTTTATGTAATTGTAGTCTATTAGTTACCTACCAGTACTTAATTTTTAGCTTTTTGACCGTTGTCCTGTAACATTTGATCTGATTGATGTCGTTGGCTTTATCACAAAGTTTTTTAAAGAAACAATTAAAACAAAAGCCCTTCACAAACTTCAAAATTGTCTGTATTTTTTTTATTATGAAAAATAAAACCGTCTTTGACCAACTTTTCCCAAATATCTAATCATTCTTTGCAAAATCGAGTCCTTCGCCATTTTATTGAATAAATCAGTGCCTCTTCCGAAATCAACTTTCTCAACTTCATTTTCGCTGAAACTTTTGAAAATTTTCATAATGTCATAATTATTTTTAAGGCTATTTGAATTTTATTTCACGATTCAACAGTTCCCACCTATTGTTTTTCGCGCGGCCTGGGGCCCCTTGTAACCTCAGGGGCCCTGGGCTGCAGCCCAAACAGCCCATAGGTAGATCCGGCCCTAAGTTTTGTAATTTTTCATATGGCACTTGGCGTGCTTACGAAAAAAAGTCATTCACGGGTTTTGATAAAATTTACTGTGGAAAATGCTACTATATTTACCTTTTTTCCAATATCTGCGAAACCCCATAAAATTTTTGAAAAGTAAAACTAAATATAAAAATGTTCATTTTTAAAAATCCATCTAGCCCTAAAATACATATACAGGAGTTGCTACTGGGCCTAAAAACTTTTATAAAATTATTTCATATTTTGTAGATAACTGTAGAATATTTGAACATCCTGTAGGATTTATAAGGGTTTTACAAAGTAAGCTATAAAACCCCAAGAGTAAAAGTTTTATAATAAGATTTTTAAGAACGCTATAAAACCCTTTTGAAAAAACCTTAAGTAACCAACACCAAAGGTTTTATAAATAAGGTAACGAAAACATTTTGGATGCAATATTATAAAACTTCAAGTATTTTGGTATTTTTTCGATATAATAGTGTTCTTATAAGACTTTAAACACTCTTTAAATGTTAAGGTTCCTTATAAACCACTTAATAATAAATACCCGTTACCTTTTAATAAAACTTTAGGCTCCGAAAAATGTTACTTGGGATTCCATTAAAAAAAATCATCCCGATCCACTCACACTTTTTTGAGCCACCCTATAAAAGTTAAAATATTTTCCTGAAATACATTCTAGTACATAATTTAGGTTTGCACTTAAACAAAATTCCAAAAAGTGTTTTATTCTAGGGGCTACAGATGCCCGACGCACTGTTGCCGGACCCTGTATATTAATAATGATTTCACAACGCACTTCATCGACGCATTGGCGCATCAAATCGACCCATTATCCAAGGTGAGTATAATATTACGATACGCATTGACGAAGCGCATAGTGAGTATTAGCCTGACAAGTAGAGCTAACTTGATCGGCAAATTATGTATCTTTTAAGAAATATTTAATTAATAAATTTTTAAAAATCTCAAATGAAGGCATTTAACAATTAAAACTTTCTATAAAATCGTAGGCTATATCGAAATATTCCAATTAAATATAATTGAAAAATTATACATCGGCGACATATGGTCATTGTGAAGGTGTAAATTCCAGTCACTTTTTCTTTATTGAAATGCTTTGGTACAGAAAAACTAAAATGTTTGATTAGACATTATTAATATTAAAATAGTTAACAAGAATTTCATTCGGTCGTCATATAAGTAAAAAAAATACTTAACTTAAATTTCGATATGTTTCATTCTCTAAAATACGTTGGTAATGAGATTGATAAGATAGAAATTGAATTAAAAACAAAGCAGTTTATAGTTTTTGTCAAAAAATTTGTAATTGCAGCTTTTAAAATATAATTAATTACTTTAAGTAATTTTATACAAAGTATATATAAATCTTGAAAGACACTGAAAGACAAAATTTTCACTATCTTTAAAATTAACAATCATAAAAAGATAAAACGATTCTTCATTAGGAAAGGAATCTATTATAAATGTTACGAGTAGTAAGCCAATAAATTATATCATTTATGTGCTAATTATGTTTTTTTTCTATTTTTGAATATATTTCTAAGTAATAATGCTAATAGTCTTTCGTATATGTATAGTGTTTACACGCCTTCAGAGTAGCAAGCTACTGATACTAGAGTTTAGCTAGAGTCGCACTGTAGCACTACGCTTCAACCGCCTGTTATACCTTAAAGCTTGTTTCATATAGACGCGAATCGCGAATTGCGAAAAGCGATTCGCCAAAAAATATTCGCAAAATTTGGACCTATTTCATACAGTCGCGAATTTTTAGGGACATTTTATTTTTGCTCCACTGAAAGTTACTAAAAAAATCATAACCTGAGATAACTTAATTTGTCTTTATTCGTGTTTACGATCTTTATTTTATATTTTATAGCAAACAATATGAGTTTAAATTTGTTTAATGATTATGAATATTGATTACGATTGTGGGATTGGAACAGAAGGTGCAAAATTGCCATTTACTTATTGTTAAAACGTAGAATATAACGGGTTTATAGGTCATTTGGGACATGTGAAATATTTAAATTTCATAAGCAACAAAGTGCTTATCGCAATTTAATTCAAGAAATGAGGACAAATTTTTTCAGAATTTTCACAGATTGTCTGTACAGGAGTTTGATAACTTGGTTGAAAAATTGTCACCATATATCAAAAACATACACGAGAACCCATTTGACCTGGAGAAATGCTTTCAGTTACTTTGTACTTTGGTACTTTGTGGCAGCGTCGTCAAAATAATCGATAACCGGATCACAACACCATTCTGCGCAAACGCGAACCTTAAAATCGCGCGAATATTCGCAAAAAGTTGAAAACACTTTAACTTTCCCGCCCCCCAAATTTTAAATCTTGCGAATCGCCAAAATCTTAAAATTTCTGACAGTGCTGCATGAACATTAAAATTGGACCAATGAGAGCAGTTTCGCAAAATCGCAATTCGCGATTCGCGTCTATATGAAACAAGCTTAAGGCAGCCATTCACTAGGCGATAAACGAGCAATCCGATTGAGCGATCTAGTCGCTTTCGATCCAATTGTCGAAGGATCTCCAGTTAGTGCGTCATTTAAATCAAATTGAATGCGATATTGTGATTGCCAATCAAACTTTCAATTTACAGTGCGGAAGGTGAATCGGGTTGCGATTGCCAGCAATTTAAAGAAGTTGTATGAGGATCGCCCAATCAGTGGACGTCGGCAACCGGGTTGCTCAACTGTTTTTATTATTTAGTGCGTGAACAGGAGAGTGTCGGAAATTCTCGATTATTTTTATATTATATTTCCAAAAAAATCGATTGACAAACAAATTGGTTGAATGTCGCGTTATAAATGGTCCGTTCCATACAACCAAATTTCCAAGAAATTTAGAAGCAATTTTATCGCTCAACTTGGTTGCTAGAAAATCCCCAGTGAATTATAAGATTGCGATTCCCAAGTACTCATTTAAGGCTGTGTCGAACTAGATACCTAAACTTTTTATTTCTAACTAAAGAGTCGGCTAATAATATTATGCCTGCTCTAAAATTTAAACCTGCGACATTTAATCTAAAGATAAATTGGTAGACATAGACGAGAGGCGCCCTCTACACCCGTAGAACACCTATTAGTATTTATAAAAATAATTAAGAATTGTCAATTTTAGGACATTTATTTAGTTGAAGTTTATTTGTATACAAGGTGAGTTTTCTAGGATGTTCTCTACGGGTATCTTGGAAACTACTGGAGCTAGAGTCAGTCAAATTGGGAAAGAATTTCAGTTTTGTGAGGACAAACATATGGCGCCTTTCGGACTTTTGAGAAACTTTATGGCTTACTCTAGTTCGAAAAAAAAACAAATTTAGGCTATTTAAAATGCTCCCTAATTCCATTATAATCTATTTTAGACAAAACTTTTTAGATAAAGTTGTAATTTTTGACATATGACACAAGTATATGTTTTTTTTTAATGGAAACCATAATTGGCCATGACTTCATAAAAAGCGCCATTTTTTAAGATTTCCAGCGATATAAGCTATAATACGTTTTTTTTTAAAAAATTACTGAGTTATAGCCAATTTTTGTCTTTTTTAAACAATGGCACTTAGATAGCCATGGAAACAAGTTCAATCGTCCTTGCTGTCAGACGACCAAACCAAACCTCCAACACAAACCAAACTGTCAAATCGAAACAAAAATATTTTATCGAGACGCAACTAAATTATTGTAAATGTGAATTTTTCAAATAAAGAAAAGGGTGTAGGATTACTTATTCAACTCTACTTGGATCATACCTTTTCGAGGACAACGGTTTTCAATGTATGTTAGAAGATCTAAATTTAGAGACTCGCGCATCAATAGAGTGGTTCCAACATGACTTTCATTATGACGCTCCCTCATTATGAAAGAAATGTATAAATATAATGAGTGTACAATAAGTAAAAAATATTTTATCATAATTATGCACACTCAGACACCAATTGCATGAGCTTCCACGGTCACCTGACCTATCCGTTTTAGATTAGCCGACCATACCAATAAGTATGGCAGGCTATTAAGATCGGCAAAAAAAAGTTTTTTTAATTTCACTCAAATTGGGTTATTTGGGTCATAAATGACCTAAATACAAAATATTTTCATGGTGTCTGTCTGTCTGCCCGTCTGTAACACGATAACCCAAAAACCGCTGAACCGATTTTAACCAAATTTTGCACAAAAATACTGTGGCTAGGTACACGAGAATCTGGCCATTAGTTTTTGGTGTGGGTGGGGGGTTGGTAAGGGGGTATGGGAGGGGGTTAAAAATTTTAAAAAATCGTAACTCCAAAATTACAGTAGCTAGCGAAACGCGGTTTCAAATTAAGATTAGGAATAATATTTGCAACAAAATTTGTAATAATATCAAAATCAGTCAAAGTGGCAGTTTTCGAGATATTAACATATTTTAGTATGGGCGGCTATACGTGCCTCCCGGCTCCAATTTTTTTATGCGGTATGGTTAATAACAAGGTTTATAAGAGAACTCATGAATCAAGACAGGCACTCGAAAAGGCGGTACGGGAGAAGTTTAATAATGTGGTAGATAGTGATTCAGTATTAAAACTAAAAGAATTTCGGACTTCCATTTTCTTTATTTATTTTGCTTACACAACGTTTCGGTCAGAAGTATCACTGACCTGAGTTCACACTTGATAACGGTCAGTAATACTTCTGACCAAAAAGTTGTGTAAGCAAAATAAATAATGTCAGTGGAATGAAGTCATGGTCAACTATATGGTCTTGATTAAAAAAACACGTTTGTGTCATATTTCAAAAATGACAGGCTTTAGGGAAAAAACGGAGAACACAATCTCATTAAGGATATGGTTATCTACAATTTTTATCTGACGAAATTTTTTTTTCAAATAATTAGTAAACCTTAAACTTTTCCAAAAATACAAAAAGCGCATATATTTGACCTTCAAAACTTCAATTCTTTCCCGATTTAACCTATTCTCTACTTCTAGTAGTTTCCGAAATACAGAGAGAACATCGTAGAAAACTCACCCTATATACCGTATGATCGAGAAAAAACGGCGTCAGCGATGGCTATGAAATGATGATCGCTGTCATTTTATATGTAAATTTATATGGGAAATGTCATCGATCGTCATTTCCCAGCCAACTGGACGCCGTTTTTTTTTCGATCATACGGTAGTAGCAGCGTATTTGTTACATAGTTTATTCATTATAATTTTTATTTATTTTAATAAAAAACGTATTTTTATAATCAATTTTAGCAATTATTAATATTTTATGACTCAAAAAAAAAATCCAGTAAAATATTGAGTTTACTGCTTAGTGCTTACTTTATATTTTCACATATTAAAAATAACTTACAATCAAACAAATCTGCGTCAGAAATGGCTTGCAAATAAGATTGTTGTCATTTAATATACAGGGTGGTCCGAACTGTATTCCGGAAAGTTCGGCAGCATATTCTGCAGATAAAAATAAGTAAAAAAGTTCGTATAAATGTATGTCCTAAAATGCTTAGTTTCGGAGATACAGGGTGTAGAAGTTTCATTTTTATTTCGATTTTTTCCAAATAATTCCTGAAGTTACGTCAATATTTGGATGAAAATTGGTGTTTGGGAGTTTTTTGGCATGAGACATTTGATTTTGATGTCAATATGACTCCTATTTGTAGGGGGCGCTACCTACATGTGTTTTAACTTGTTTGAAGAGTTATAACTTTTCATCTGTACCTGTATAAAACAACTGAGTAAAAAAGTGTGCATTTCCGTGATTTTTTACGTAAAAAATATCTCTTGGTAAAAATCGCTACGAGCAGCCGTTCTCAAGATATTTAGAATGGAAATAGTCAATACATGTCGTTATTGACAAAAAAAATAAACACGTTGAGTAGATAATTATTTGACTGAAATAATAAATTTGGGAAATTTTTATTTTTTTTTAAATTAATCATAAATTTTTCGGCAAAAAAATGATAATAAAACAGTTTCTGTTGAACTTATTACACAAAAACATTTCACATTTATGATTTCAGTCTGATAACTATTTAGTCAACATGTTTAATTTATGTCAATGATGACAGGTATTGATAATTTTGATTCCAAATATCTCGAGAACCATTACTCGTAGCAATTTTTACTAGGAGACCTTTTTTACGTAAAAAACGTCGTGAATGAATATTTTTTACTCATCAGTTTTGTACAGGTGCGGACGAAAAGTTATTGGTCTTCAAACCAGTTAATATGTAGGTGGTGCTCTCTACAATTAGGAGTCATATTGACATCAAAATCAAATTTCTTATATCAAAAAACTCCCAAACACCAATTTTCATTCAGTTTCAATTAAATAAAAATGAAACTTCTACACCCTGTATCTCCGAAACTAAGCATTTTAGGATTTTTTCACCAATTTTCATCCAAATATTGACCTTACTTCAAAAATTATTTAGAAAAAAATCGAAATAAAAATGAAACTTCTACACCCTGTATCTCCGAAACTAAGCATTTAAGGACATACATTTATACGAACTTTTTTACTTATTTTTATCTGCAAAATATGCTGCCGAAGTTTCCGGAATACAGTTCGGACCACCCTGTATAAAATTATCATCCAATTATTTCTAAGCTAACTTAACGCCATTTTTATTTCGATCATACGGTATATCTAATGCTATCGATTAGGTACATCCTATGATCATAGTAACACCCTATGACTCCTTCGCTGTCTCGCTAATTTTGTTACATAGGCCTTTCTAAAATAATAACTATTTTATATTTATCCTTTCGATAAATCGATATTAAAAAAGTTTCTACTTTCTTTCGTGTTAAGTATTTTGGTGGAAACTTATTATTTTAATTATTATTTCTTGCTATGGTACTGCCCAGTTCCTAGTTGTAATCTTAGAAATCGCTCGTGGCTTGAAAGGCACTCTCTGTGCATCAAAATACGGTTGTATCACCTCGAGGCAAAATTCCTTACATTTTGACGATGCAATTTACTTATATTTCGCTCTGGTGCATCCTATGAATTTAAATTTGAAATTTTAATGTCCGCATGATGTGCCGGAAGAGTTTCTTTTAACTCCAATAATCCAGAGAAAACTTTAGCTTTACTAATATAGGTACAAATTAAAATGGATATATTTATAACAATCCAAATATATTGAATGTGTGATTTATAGTAACTATTTTAAAGATTTTTATTTTTTTTCTATACAGGGTGACTTATATACAGAGAGGTCTTAAATAAATGCAAATATTTTTGGCGTGGAATTCGACCACAGAAGTACGTCTATTTTTAGTTTTTTTTTTCGCGAATTTTTTTTTTGGAAAATTTGATATTTTTTGAAAAAAAAAATATTTTTTTTTTATTTTGTAGTTAAAAAATATAATATCTTCATAATATGGCAACATAGGTAGTACATTCAATTTCGAGTTCAATTTACAAGAAAGAAAGTCTAGAAATATATTTTTTTGAAATTTTCAAAGTAAAATATCTCGCTTATTTGAAAAACGGTAAAAGGGAAAGTATGTTTCATTTATGTTATTAAGATCTACCATCCCCGAAAATATTTGCACTTATTTAGGACTCGCCCTATTATGTAATAAAAAATGTATCGCGAAACTCCACATTAATATCAACATCATTATAAACCAGACACAAAGTCCACTGCTGGACGTAGGCCTCCCACGTCCCACGTTAGCTTCCATAATTCCCTATCCTGAGCGATTTGCATTCAGTTACTGTGGATACGCCTTAAGTCGTCATGCCATCTGTTTGGAGGACGGCCTCTGCTCCTGAATGCAATGTGTCTTGGTCTCCATTCTATCATTTTCTTCGTCCATCGCGCATCGGTCATCGATTAGCCTTGCAATATGCCCTGTCCAATTCCATTTCAAAGTCGTTATTTTTTCTATGGCCTCCATGACTTTTGTTCTATCTCCGTACTTCGATATTCGGTACTTTGTCTCTCAGAGATAGCCCTAACATTGATCTTTCCATTGCTCTTTGCGTTATTCTGATTTTGCTTATAGTTTCCCTGGTTAATGTTAGCGTCTCCGCACCATACGTCAGAACAGGTAGTACGCATTGATTGAATACCTTTCTCTTCAAACATATCGGCAGTGTCCCTTTGAAAATGTATTTCAATCGTCCATAGGCGGCCCAAGTCAGTATTATTCGTCTGTTTAGCTCGCAAGTTTGGTTATCGCGGCTTATACGTATTTCATGTCCCAAGTACTTGTAAGCAGTTGTTTCTTCTATTTGATATTGGTTAATATATATTCCGCCGCCAATTACCAGGTTTTTCATCACTTTTTGAGATATTGATTTTTAGTCCCATTTGTTCAGCGGTAGCGGGTGGGTACTTTTATCTACAATCCCAATAGATGACAGACCCACTTCAGGGACGTGCCCCTGCCCACGCCAGCCTTGGTTTATCTCCCAACACCATATGGGGGAAACCAGTGTCCAATCCTAAGTTTTTTTACTTAAGCTCCCTATCCTAAGATCACACCCATTATTCCCTTCCTAACACCATACCTTCTTCCAATCCGCATGGACAGCGTGGAAGAATACGGCCAAACACCCCCCAAAATGGCGAATTTTTAAAACGAAGGACAAGGTCCCCAGGTGGGCAAATCCCACTCCTCTACATTAATATCAGCTATTAAGAAAAAATGCGACTATTCCAAACTAAAAAAACTGCTGAGCGCACACGGATGCAACTCATTCTGAATCAGTTTAAATCAGTTGGTGTAGCAGTTCAATTAAAAAAATACAGTGTCAAATTCCGAATATTGAGAATCAGATGATGAAGACCTCATTAATTATTATAAATACAGCAGACAACGCAGGACTTATAGAGAGTACTGGGTCGATCCATATATATGCTTTTTCTATCACGTCTTCCTGGGAGTACCCTAGAAAATTTATTATTATAGAGTTCTTCGTATTTCTCAACCTCTCCGACAAATTTGATGTTCATTTCTTAATCACCTATTTTGAAATAGCCCGTGGAAATCACTTGAATAAGGGCAAAAATTGCAACGCAACAGCGACTGGGGGAAATGATCACGAAAAACAGATTTGTGACTGATTGCAAATTAGTTCCATTCATGTGCGGCTACACATACTGTACGTTACCGAGGTTGCAAAATACGTATTTGCAACTTTTGTCAGAAAATAGGCGCTTAGGCGCTACGAAATTAGCCGGGTGTACTAGTTAGATATAAAAAAGTAGTAAAATATAATAAAATATCTACGTCACTGTATTCCAAAGCCGAAGAAATTCACAAAAATGGATAATTATCACTTAAAACCCAAAACAAAATCAACCTTTATAGGGCAAACGCCTTAAAATCCAAATGTAATTACCTTTCTTTGTAAAATAGACAGCAATTTAAACCTTTTATATTGCTTCACTAAACTTTTTTATCTTTTGTCTTTCTGGGAAACATCTTAGACTGTTTTAGTTACTAGACGACGCACTCCTTGGAGTCTTTGTTTGTATCTTTGTGTTCCGAAATTTAATTAAAATTCTCAAGTCCGTCTCAATACGTGGCATTTTTGAAATGTGAAATTTATTTTTAAAAACTGTATCAAAATGTGAAATTTATTTTGTTACATATATTTTTATATCTATTCAAATAGAGACAAAAAATAAAAATGCAAATAAACTTTAAGGTGGCATTTTGATCAGCATCAAATTTTGTCTCCATTTAAATGACCTCGTATCTCTTTTAGTTTTCATTGATGAGGCTCGAATTTGGTACACTCTGTACATAAGAATAATATGCGGAAAAGTAGACTGTATAGATTACGGTACTGTAAGAAGTATATATTTTCTTATTTTTATTTCTTTATGATTGTAAAATACCGTTGAAATTAATTAATAAAATAAGGAAGTAAAAATGTCGGTTTTAATCAGGTCCGCTGATGTTAACATACTCCAGAATTTTAAAAAAATACTTAGTGGTCTGTCGTCGATTAATATTTTATGTTGCAATACAAAAGAAACTGCATTAAGTGTCAAATTTTAGTATCTTAATTATTAGAAGCAGTCAGCAACTACAACATACGTATTATTTACCACTATTAAATTTTAATGTTCGCTTCCAAATGGTTCTCAATAAGTGTGTCTAGTTGTCGTTATAGTCTAATGATGCTACTGGTCTAATTTATCACGTCCTAAAGGGTGTTAAAGAAGTAACGGTTTGGTTTTGCTTATAGTTAAGGCCACTTAATCTTCAGGATAGTAGGCTTATCTAAATTCCGTTAAAATTAAGGTCCACAAGGATTTCTTTTTTTTTCTTTCCTTCAAAATATCCTTTACCATAAGACATATTTGTTACGTAAAATATCTCCGAACGTAAAGAAAAAAAAATAATTAAAATTTTTAAAGCACCAGTTTGAAATGTTCGTTACTATAATTATATTTCTTATTTATACCGGGTGTTTTTCAAAAATGGCTCAACCCTATAATTTTTTTATTTTTTTAGGAAAAAACACATTCGTTATATTTGTGTATGACCACTGTTCTCTGTGGTATGACATAAATCAGAATTTATTAACGTATTCCATTATTTTCTGTCACTTCCTGTTTCATCAGACATATACACAAAACTTTTGATTTTTAAAGCTAAGTATTTTTTTACTTTATTTGATAGAAAATGACATTTCTGAATAGAATGATGTGTCAACTTTTGACATTTTCACTTAAAACAAATAGCATTCTAAATTTCTTCTTAAAAATCTAGAGCACTGGTGTTCATAATGACAACTTGATTCGAAATACCAAGTGTGGTACCAAATACCAATGTGCGAGCCAATGTGGTACCAAATTATTCGTAAAAAATGATTTTTTCAAATATGCTAACGAGCCACAATAGTTCCGTTTGAAAAAATTGAGTTAGGATTAAAGCTATGATTTAAGCTTCTTTTAACCGGTTAGGATAAAAGTCACGAAAAACATTAGACGATCAAATCTATTTTTCCAGGGCTCCTTCATAAGTGGTTTTAACACAGTCGTGGTACATTGGATTGGAATTTAAAACATTATTTTTTATACGCGAATGTCAAAAGTTGACATGATATGTCTATTCAAAATGTCATTTTCTATCAAACAAAGTAAAAAATACAGAAAGTACTAGCGTATGATCGAATAAAAACAGCGTCAGTGATGGCTATGAAATGAAGATCGCTGTCATTTTATATGTAAACTTATATGGGAAATGTTATCGATAGTCATTTCATGGCTATCGCTGACGCCGTTTTTATTCGATCGTAGGGTATTTAAAAATGAAAAATCTAATCCAGCGAAAGAGGAAGTGACCAAAACGTAATTCATACGTGAATCAATCCTGATTTTTGTCTATATTAACATAACAAAACTCATTTTTATCTGAAAAAATAATAACTTTTTATTTTGTCTACTACTAGAATGTAGATTGTAGAATTCTACAATTCTACAAGTCTACTACTAAGACCATTCCTGAACAAATACATCCTGTAATAATAATAGTGCATATTTATTCTCTTATCAATATCATCAAATATAAAATTGACCTTGAACACTGGAAAAATATGAATACATGTAATTTTGAAAATGAGTATAATAGTAAATGAGTTAATATTCTTGTTATTTTAATTATTACCGCATACCCAGCTTCCTGCAACTGGCAATTATATTACATATCTATATTTGATATCAAATAACAATACCTTTTTTATTGCGTAGCCCATAACTCAATATAAAAAATATATACAATGTAACTAACTACGTACATACAACATTTATTAATGGAGTTGTACGAACAACTTAGTGTTTACTGACGCGAGGCATAAAATATAATTTGATCTAAAAGTTTTATGATTAAGTGTGCTATAAACAATGACAGAAAAACAACTCTTATAGAAATACCAATGAATTAAAAGACTAAAGTTACATTCAGGCTGAAAGCGTCCTGACCTATATGAAACTGTCCATTTCAACATTTGATTACTTACTTAGTAAGGTGCAAAGTAGGCTGGATTTTATTATAAGATTTAATCCAAATTAAATATTCTAATATATTACAATAAGTAAAAACAAATCCATTATAGTTAATAAAAGGGAGAATTAAAAACGACTCGAATTGACCCTTTTCAATTATTGTGATACTTTTAGCGGGTATACAAAACCCATATAAAGAAATTTCGAAAGCTCTCATATATTTACTCGTATTGTTAAAAAAACTTACTAGAAATACCTAGAATTGCAGCTATTTCTTCAAGTAGTCAATCATGCAGATTTACATCTCGCCAAAAAACAATTTAGATTGAACTCAACGCTTGACGCTCAGCGGACGCTAGCGCAACGCCGAACGCGACGTTTTCTGCCTGAACGGTCTAATTTAAGTTAAAGGAATTGATTCCATTTCGTGGCGACGCGAACGCGACGCAAACGCGACGCGACGCTCGACGCTCTCAGTCTGAGTGTACCTTAACGAATATAGATTTACGATCTTCTTCTTCTAGTGCAGATCCATTAATGGATGTTTGCGATATCATTTTCCATTGCTTCTCTGTTCCGGGCGGTGTGTATTAACGATTCAACGTCGTGTCCACTGTCTAATATTCCTCAGCCAATACATTTTCTTCCTTCCGATACCCCTCCGGCCTTCGATCTTGTCTTCGATCAACAAATGCAAGAATTGATATTTGGGGTTTCGCATTATGTACCCCAGTTATACGTTTTTTTTTCTTTTTAATCAATTCAAACAATTCACGCTCTTTGTCAACACGTCTGAGAACTTCTTCATTTGTCAACCTAGCCGTCCAAGGTATCTTCAGGATTCTGCGATATAGCCACATCTCGAAAGCCTCCAATTTGTTGATGGTAGCTGCTTTCAATGTCCAACCTTCCATACCATATAGGAGCACCGACCACACATAACACTTTACAAATCTTAATCTTAGGCTAAGGTCAAAATCAGAACAGACAAGTACTTTTCGAAACCTCAAGAATGCCTGCCGAGCTTGTTCGATGCGACATTTAATTTCCTTGTCTGATGTCCAATCTTCGGAGAGCCAGATGCCCAAGTACTTAAATTTATCTACTCTTTCTATGGGCCTTGAGTTAAATGTTAGGATGGAGTTTATAAACACATCTGGGTTTCTGGATATTATGATAAATTTGGATTTCTTGATGTTGATGTTTGTTTAAACCCATTGCTTTGCTCTGTTCTTTTACCTTGTTAACCAGTAGTGTATGATGACCAGTTGTAAGTCGTGTACATTGTCTGCAATTAAGACCGTATCGTCGGCGTAGCGGATATTTCTAATCCACACTCTATTAACTTTGACTCTCATTTCCACGACTTCCAAAGTCCCTTGGAAAATAGCTTCTGAGTATAAATTAAATAGGAGTGGAGATAGTACGCAACCCTATCGCACCCCCCTTCTAACTTGTATGGGATTGGACATGGTATTGGACACTTTTATTTGTGCTGTTTGGTTCCAGTATATATGTATATGGTTCCAGATTTACGATATATTCCGAGAAATCTAATTTTTTCCTCAAAATACCGTATTTATTATGTTTCCGTATTTACTTAATGTTACAGGCACGAGAACTTTATAATTACATTTTTTAATACGGTATCATGAGGTATATGCTCATTGGCACAACAACCAAAACTGTTATTCCGGTCTTTTCGATATTCCGGTCCAACCAGTCTTCCGGTCCAGCCGGTATACGGGTTCAGTATCGGTCCCACCTATTTAATGTTGGAACCGTTATACCGGTTGTAGGACCGGTACTTCGTAGTACCGAATACCGCTACTGAAATCTTAGGACCGAACATCCCTACAAAGATGCAATAATATACAGGTTGTTCCATCAAAAAAATCATCCCGATCCACTCACACTTTTTTGAGCCACTTTGTTGAGGTCCTGCAATTCATGCGAATACATACTTTACGTTTGCATTATACAAAATTCCTAAGTTTTTTCTTATAGGAGCTATGTCCGACTGCAACGTTGCCGGATCCGTATAAAGTAGTAAGACCGACTTTGAACCGTGGCAACCCCTATTTGCAGCAACTTTTGATTTGCCGAATATTAAAAGTGTATTCCCCAATTCAAAAATATATGTATGTAAAAATTAGATTTTGATTAACTATATGAGGAACGTAAAAATCCCTTAGCCGGATCCTATAATATAATACATTATATATAATACTATTTCCTTTTTATTCAATGAAAATGCCATTTTGAATATTGTAGATCTCTAAATAACTCCTATTACAAGCTCACTTAGGAACACCTAGTATTACCACAGACCACCGAGTATATGAAACAGAAAATACGTGTTGAGTCGTCTCAGAATCATTCAAGGCATTTTATCATTTAGATCTATGAATCATTCAACAATTCCCGATAGAGTTCTTTTCGCTATTGGGCCTATCATAAATCAAAAATAAATCATCTAAAAAAGGAGATGATGTTATCGCTACGATTAAAATTAAAACGAAAGAGAAAATATTAATAAATTATTCGTCCGGTCTGTGTGGTAGGTAGGTTGCTTGGCAGTACCTACTTCTTACCTACATCTAGTCGCAAGCAAGATTTATAACGAACGTGTCCAACAGGAGTTGGCTACAGAGAAATATGATTGCAAAATTAAACGCACGCTTATTCCTATCTTTCGGGGTATCTGAAACACGCTTGTTTCTATTTAATATGGTTTTGCAATAATTATGTTAGTAATACCATCAGAGAAATAATATAACTGCACATGTTTTAGACAAACCTTACTGTACAGGGTGGTCGAAATTGGTCTGTTTTAACAGAGAAAACCTACTCCCTGACTAGATAGAGCAAAACCGACATAGATGTCATGGTCTCAATTTCTGAGACACGTTTAATGGCGTAAATCGCCTGTCGATATTTTCACTGCCAACTGAGATACGGGGTCTTTTTCTGTTTTTTACCATTTGAAAAATTGCCCATAACTTTTGTATTTCGCGGAATAATAAAATTGTGTAAAAACGTTCTTATGGCACTTTTTTAAGCACAATTCAGTGGCGTAGTCAGTTTTTTTTTCTATACTTGCACTTTTTGTCAGAAATAATAAAAAATATAATTTTTAAATAAAAATCATAGTTGGCTATCAAGTTAAAAAAATGCTGGCGTTTAACCCTTTCCAACGATATAGAGTTATGTGTATTTATTTCCAAGAATGAGAGAAATATTAGGTTTTTTTACCTTTCTATCGAAGAGGGCCTTGATTTTGTGTTGACCTAGTTGCCTAATTATTTTTTATCACAATTTAATATTCTATATTATTATTTATCTGCATAATTAAAGACTTTTGAAAAGGTAAATCAACATTCTACGGTTTTTTTAGAAAACTTTATTCGTCACTCAAAAAATATATTTTTTATTTTTGTCTTTGTTTATTGTGTCGATTTCAATTGTAATTAATAATACTAATATAGAATGTTAATTTACCTTTTCAAAAGTGTTTAATTATGTAGATAAATAATAATATAGAATATAAATTGTGATAAAAAATAAATAGGCAAATATGTCAACACAAAATCAAGGCCCGCTTCGATATAAAGATAAATAACCTAACATTTATCTCATTCTTAGAAATAGATACTCACAACTTTATATCGTTGGAAAGGGTTAAACGCCACCATTTTTTTTTGAGTTCATATATAGCCAACTATGATTTCCATTTAAAAAATTATATTTTATATCATTTCTGACAAAAAGAGCAAGTATAGACAAAAAACTGACTACGCCACTGAATTGTGCTTAAAAAAGTGCCATAAGAACGTTTTTACACAATTTTATTATTCCGCGAAATAAAAAAGTTATGGGCAATTTTCAAAATGGTAAAAAATTCAAAAAGTATCTCAGATGGCAATGAAAATATCAACAGGCGGTTTACGCCATTAAACATGTCTCAGAAATCGAGCCCATGACATTTATGCCGGTTTTGCTCTATCTAGTCAGGAAATAGGTTTTCTCTGTTAAAACAGACCAATTTCGACCACCCTGTACAAAATGAAGGTGCCCAAAATACACAAACCAAATATAAAGAAAAATGTTAGTTGAAACTTTTTGTTGATATATTTGATCTGTCTGAATCAACCGATTGGATAATACACAGAAAGAGCAAAATCAATATTTATTTTTGTTTGTTATAAAATTGCCCAAATCTTCATTATTTTAAATTCAACTCTATGTATATTTAAAAAAAGACTCATAAAATTGCTTTTCGTCTATACATCATATACCTATACATCCTATAGGTATTTGATATCAATTAAACTTTTAGTAAATGTCTTTTAGTTACTTTTAGTCTGCACTTACTTTGCTATAAATATGGTAATTCTAAATCATATAGGATGCTCAAAATTCTACACCAAACTTTCTAAAATATAAAATAACTTTTCTTCGTTTTTTCAAATGGAATACTCTGTATATTATTTTTTCAATAAATGGAGAATTAAAAAGTGAACATTTTTTGCATTTAGGGTATTTCTAAATTTGTAACGGTTTTTCAGATATTCGAGTTTTTATATTTCATATGGCATTTTCCACACTAAATTTTTATGAAAACCACCCAATGATTTTTCTCTATGAAAAAGCCATATGAAATAATACTGCGTGTATCTGCGAAACCATTAAAAATTTAACTTAAAAAAGAAATACTTTAAATACAAAAAATGTTCATTTTTTAATTTTATATCTAATAAAAAAATAATATACAGGGTATTCCATTTGAAAAAACAAAGAAAAATTATTTCATATTCTAGAAAGTTAGGCGTAGAATTTTGAACATCCTGTATGATTGAAGATTACGATATTTATAGCAAGGTAAGTATAGACTATCTAAAGTAAACACCTAATATAGTTTTGATTTCAAGACAGTTCTTGTATTTTTAATAATTTTTTTAAGAAAGGCGAGAAATACATTTTTTTTATTTATTAATTATCTCTGAAACTATCGAAATATATCTACTCATATCTTAGGATTAAGTAAAGTGGTCTGAAAGGAAGCCAAAAATGCAATAATATACAGGGTGTTCTATTTAAAAAAAATCATCCCGATCCACTCACACTTTTTTGAGCAACCCTATATAAGTTAAAATATTTTCCTGAAATACACCCTCATACATACTTTAAGTTCACACATAAATAAAATTCCCAAATTTTTTATTCTACGAGCTACAGATGCCGGACACACTACTGCCGGACCCTGTATATTTATAATCAATTTATTTTTGTTTTCTAAAAAATTTTGATTAAAAGAACATAAATAAAAGTGGGCAACGCTGTGCCGATGCCGGTCAAGCTTAATCTAAATATAATCTAATCGTAATCTATCGTGACTAAAAGTTTATTTGGTATGAACTTTATAACAAAATTGTATAAAGTTTCTGGTTTCATCGAGCATTGGCGTTACTTGCATTACTTTTCTACCATCTTACTAGTATACTAATATTACTCTACCCTACTAATATTCTCTACCTAAATCAAAAGAAGAAAAGTTTCTGTCCTTGGAGAAAAACTGATCATAAAACCTTTTAGATATGTTTGTATTATTCAGGGCGTCCCAGAAATAAGAGCAAGTATTTTAACTGGTAACTTTTTTTCCTTGAAATTTTCCGGAGAATATTGAAAAACTTTTTAGTGCCACATGTTTTGTTTATAATTTGTTTATAGTGCTTCGAGAGAATGCAATGTTGCCACCTTCTACGTTATCCACATTCTGTTCCATCCAAACCAAACCAACTCACCGGTTCTCCATAAACGACTAACGTACCATGGTAGTAAATCACCCTGTATATGGTTAGACCTACCCTAAATTAAAATATAATACTACCCTTTATAATTAACAGCATAATTAAGGACTAATACAAGGAATTAAAAGGAATGTTTGAAACGTGCTACGAGACTCACTGGAATATCCTCTCAACAGATTTTTTTCTTCGTAAAAAAAATTCTTAATCGAATCAGTGTAAATAACCGATCAAAAAAATTAACTCTTTTTGCATCCAACATATCTACTAATTAGTCTTAAACTAATGCTCGGTTCTTCGAAAACCCACTAACGAATCCTCGGTACTAATCGTCCACGCGAAAGGCGGTACCATAGACTTCTCTCCACCAGCAAAACGAGCAAGATTAAAGATAATTAGCGAGCTTACGAACATGTAATTAGCATCATTACTACGCTCATTTGTCGCTTGTTTAACTAGACGCCCAAGCTTTACCTCTTCATTTCTAACGATACGGATTCTGTGAGAAATGTTTCAGTTTTTTTTTAATTCGATATCCATGCTTTATCAAAAAATATTTATAATTACTTTACTTACTTATACTTTATTTATTCTTAAAAATAACATATTAAATTAGGAAAGTAGCATACACCAGGGTGGTCGAAATTGGTCTGTTTTAACAGGGAAAACCTATTTCCTGACTAGATAGAGCAATACCGGCATAGATGTCATGAGCTCGATTTCTGAGACACGTTTAATGGCGTAAACCGTCTGTTGATATTTTCACTGCCAACTGAGATACGAGGTCTTTTTGAATTTTTTACCATTTGGAAACTTGCGCATAACTTTTGTATTTCGCAGAATAATAAAATTCTGCAAAAACGTTCTTAAAGCACTTTTTTAAGCACAATCCAGTGGCGTTGTCAGTTTTTTTCTATACATGCTCTTTTTGTCAGAAATAATAAAAACAAAATATAATTTATTAAATGGAAATCATAGTTGGCTATGAACTTAAAAAAATGCTGGCGTTTAACCGATATAAAGTTAGGGGTATCTATTTCTAAGAATGAGGGAAATATTAGGTTTTTTATCTTTGCATCGAAGCGGGCCTTGATTTTGTGTTGACCTAGTTGCCTAATTATTTTTTATCATAATTTAATATTCTATATTATTATTTATCTGTATAATTAAAAACTTTTGAAAAGGTAAATCAACCTTCTATATTAGTATTACCAATTACAATTAAAACACCAGGGTTACAACTGAACTATTAAATTGGTTAAATGTTAAATGGGTTGGAACAAGGGGCCCATATCTTGGCCTGCTAGGTCCTGTGATTTAACTCCTTTCGACTTTTTTATGGGGGAATTAAAAGACCTTATCTATAAGGGAAGAACCGTTGGGACGAGAGAAGAATTGAAGAAGGCTACTAGGCAAGCTTTTGGACTTATTAAACCAGTTCGCCTAATAAATCGTTGTAACTCTGTGCGCAAAAGATGTTTATTGTGTATTCAACAAGGAGGTGCTCAATTTGAACAACTTTGATTTTTTTAGAAAACTATATTCGTCACTCAAAAAATACGTTTTTTAGTTTTGTTCTTTGTTTATTGTATCGATTTCAGTTGTAATTACTAATACTAATAATTACTATTACTACTAATAATAAAATGTTAATTTACCTTTTCAAAGGTCTTTAATTATGCAGATAAATAATAATATAGAATATTAAATTGTGATAAAAAATAATTAGGCAAATAGGTCAACTCAAAATCAAAGGCCGCTTCGATATAAAGATAAAAACCCTAATATTTCTCTCATTCTTAGAAATAGATAACCATAACTTTATATCGTTGGAAAGGGTTAAATGCCAGCATTTTTTTAAGTTCATAGCCAACTACGATTTCTATTTAAAAAATTATATTTTTTATTATTTCTGACAAAAAGAGGAAGCATAGAAAAAAACTGACTACGCCACTGGATTGTGATTAAAAAAGTGCCTTAAGAACGTTTTTACAGAATTTTATTATTCCGCGAAATAAAAAAGTTTTGGGCAATTTTCAAAATAGTAAAAATTTCAAAAAGACCCCGTATCTCTGCTGGCAGTGAAAATATCAACAGGCGGTTTACGCCATTAAACGTATCTCAGAAATCGAGCCCATGACATCTATGTATGTCGGTTTTGCTCTATCTAGTCAGGAAATAGGTTTTCTCTGTCAAAACAGACTAATTTCGACCATCCTGTACACTCAAATGAACATTTTTATTTTTGTTATTTTTAGCCCTATTTTCGTATTTTTTTAGCAAGCTGTATATAATTACATCAACTTTAATTCGTAAACTCAGTTTTTTATAAACTTTAGTATTTGGCATATTATACAGGGTTAATCGTGGGTTTTTTTACCGTAGCTTTAAAACATCATGTGCAATAATTTCGTGTGTAAATTTTCCTAAAATATAATTTTGCGGTCAGAACCATGTCTCCTGAGCATTTTGTTTTTTGGATCATGTCAATACATGCCTTGGTTAATTTTTAAGGGCGAAATGAACTCGCCATCGACAATTTACAAAATTTTTTTCAATTATCATTTTCTTTTTGAAGTTGTTTTTCATTATGACAAGGCGGCTTTGGAGATTATTGTGAGCTATAAACCATTATGAACTGTTCATCATGTTCGACGTTTGGAAAATGTTTGGCAGGATAGTTAGGAGTCGCGAACCGCTACCAGCTTCGTTAAATGAACTTCGCTTGAGAAAAATGAGAAAACATATCGCAATATGAGGCAGTATTTTTTTTTCTAAAACTAAACGTTCTCCAACCCAGTGTGAGTACATATCAAAGTAAAACCTCTGACGAGGGGTAAGGGGACAAAAACTCACAATCTTTTAAGATGTTTATTTAAATTTAATTTGCTTCAAAAAAAAACAAGGGGGCAATTTTTTTTCTGTTTTTATACTTCATTATTGCAGATGTTTTCTTTAATATCGTTAATTTTGTTATCGTTATTAATGTGTATTAAAACCAGGACTGTATCTTAGTATTTAACGTTTATTTTTAATTTAGTATACAGTATCCAATGCAGCGTAATATGATGTTATGACAATAGTCACAACAATCATCTCGTCATATTAAAAAATTACATCAAAAAGTAATAATAATTGAAAAAATTGCAAATTGATCGTAATCAGTTCATTTCGTTCTTAAAAATTAAACCAACGCATGTATTAACATGAATCAAGAAACAAAATGCTCAGGAGTCGTGGTTCTGACCGTGAAATTATATTTTCGGAAAATTCACACACGAAATTATTGCACAGGGTGTTTTAAAGTTAGGGTAAAAAATAAACCCCTTCATTAACCCTGTATAATATGCCAAATACTAAAGTTTATAAAAAACTTAGTTTACGAGTTAAAGTTGATATACCCAAGTAGCATCTATCTGACTTCGAACTAAATCTGACCTGACGCGACGTCACACTTTGTGCAAATTTAGGTCGGGTGCTGGTGATACGACTGGTGACGTCGCTTTCCTATTAAAAGTTACGTCGTTGGATCCGAGTCGGTAAATCCGATCTGTCGACGTACAAAATAACAACGTACCATTTTTATTAATTTCCCGACGTCGTTCCAACGTAGGCTTGCACGACGTACCTATACTTGAACTAGTCCGACGTCTACCAGTTGACCGAATAGGATACGTCTCACTGATAATCCCTAAAGTAACGTCCAATTATATTTTGTTGTATTTTATGTTCATATTTTTAACCTAATTTACGTATCTCTATTTACGTCCGTAAATACAACCTATTAAGTAGCATTTGCGGCCTAATAAACATCATGAACATAACCTAATAAAAAGTTTTTGTAAACAAACTTATTTTTTTTATTATGCCTAAAAAAACACTAAAAAGGCATTTAGACAGTCATCTACATTTTACAGAAAGAGCCTTTTGCAAAATAATAATAGTAGTAGTGATGTCTTCCCTCCGCCCACGAATGCTTTTTATCCGGAAGAGATGCTGCATTACACTGGTGCACCTTAATTTCATTTTTTAGCTTAGGAAACCAGCAGACCCCAACCTCCTCCCACATGTGAGGTACTGGTTCCAATTCTTTTAAATTTTGTATATACTGTCTTAAAAAAGTGGCTGCCCATTGTTTTAAAGAGAAAACAAAAACTGAAATATAGCTGCACAAATCCACAAATCACTGATACGCAAAGTGAGGTTACGTGGCGTACGTTGGAATTATATACGTCATAATACGATTGCCGGTCGTCCGGTTTGATGACTCCGGTCGTGTGAGATGACTAATGTTGGAGACCCGGTCGGAATTGGTATATTGGTAGTTCATATTAAGTCGGACACAGAAATCCGCCATTCTTAACAGGTATCCGATTGTCAGCCATTATAAAATCGTTTTTTGTTTTTAAAATTTATATTCACATTCCGATTTCTAGTAGAATAATATTGATAAGGTTGAGTTTGGGGGGAACCACAGTACAGTTTTATGATTAAACCAGCTAGAATATAAAAAAAAAATATTTTGTGAGTTACTTTTTTATAGATATTTTTATTTCATAAATCTACCTACTTTTGAAGGCGCTCGTTGTTTTCCGGAGTATTTTAATCAGATATATAAAAAAAGTGACTTCCGTTGACAAAACTGATGTCTGGATTAATGATTCAGAATTATTATAATATGAAATTAGATAGGCACTTATAGTTCTATTCGAGGAGTGATTATGAATCCATTTGTAATTAGGTAGTTTGGTTAGGTTTTTATGTATTCTTGGTAGCGAATATGAAACCAAACGTAACGTAAGTGCTTAGCGACGAATTTTAACTGACTAAAATACAACGTAATATGATGTTGGTAATTGGTTTGAATATAATTGGTTGACAAAATTACATTCCCTATTAGGTCAGATACCGACGTCGAGGCGACCCGAATCTGTATTCCCCATTTAGGTGCAAATAAGGGTCGTCAGGCGGTCGAACCGACGTTGGTACCCGACGTCGGGTTTATTGAACGCGACGTATACCCGACGTTAGATAACGTCCAAATGCTACTTGGGTAATTATGTACAGCTTGCTAAAAAGTTCATGGAAATAGGGCTAAAAATAACAGAAATATAACTTTAAAACGTTATTGACCAAAAGTGTTATTAACCAAAAATTTCTCCGTTGTGTTTTTTGCATCTGAGTGTAGATAGGAATAGCCTCAATGCTCCTATTTTTTTTTAATCCAGACCTATACTGATTTTCACCTTCACACAGCAAGACAAGTTTAAGAGTCCATTTCACTAGACCGAAAAAGTAGCAAAATAAGCGTTCGGCATTTAACATTTTATGTAAAATTGGCTTGGTGTTTTTACACAAATGAAGAAAGAAATTAAAGATAAAGGATTATACTATATCTGTATTGTAGAACATTTTTAGACAAATTCTTTATTTTGGTGGTCAAACATCAACAAAATATCCCTTATGTTTGGACTAAATTTTCTCGAAAATAAAGACATAATTTAAAATTCCGTTACAATACGGAAATAGATTGAAATTTTGTGATTACAGTGATATATAATTTATATGGTTTTGTAACAAATTGTTCGCTATTTTATGGCAATTGCTGAAACTCTGCAAACCTTAATCAAGCTTTAACACGACAGGATAAGGGCTGCTAAGCCTGAGGCAGATTTCTGAAATATACATAATATATATTTCCTTCGGCCACACACCCGCTTTACCAGACCCCTGAGAGCGACTCGAACAGTACAGCGTAATAGACTCTTATGGAGGAGACTAAAGAAATTTTGAAGAACATAAATAAGAAAGCAGCTATAAAATTTGACATCTAGCACTACTCACTAGAAATTGCCAACTCAAGGAACACCTTCACAAAGCGACACTCCTACAGAAGATCTCCTGCTCGGCAGAGAACTCACTCCTGCAGAGAATGTAAACACGAAGGTGAACCTTTTACAAAATTAAAAAAATATACATTTATAAAATACATTAAAATTACAGCTATAATTATAATTTTTAGTTTCTTCATATACTTTTATTTCTTAACATGACAGATGGAGTTCTAAAGGGAGATGACTTGTGCTATTAACGATGCCATAAAATATACAGAGGTGCTGAGAGCACTCTAAACCATTATTTTAACGGAAAACTTGGAAATTTGAAAGGTAATACCGTATGATCGAGAAAAAACGGCGTCAGCGATGGCTATGGAATGAAGATCGCTGTCATTTTATATGTAAATATGGGAAATGTCATTGATGTTCATTTCCCAGCCAACTGGACGCCGTTTTTTTTCGATCATAAGGTATTTTCTCTTGATAGGATTCTTAGATGATTTTCACTAAGCTGAAGACAGAAATTATTCTCGAAACAAAAAGGTTGACAATATATATTCTTAGTTGCTTTTATAGATTAACAAGTTTTTTGATCTCCTTGATGTGTAGCCTTGTGAGAAAATATGGACATTTGCTTTTGTTTTAGAACTATTAGTATGATTTGGATAATTTTGATTTTATGACCATTAAAAAATGTGCAATTTAAAAAAAAACTAAAAGCTTTATCATAACTTTTTTGGGACACCCTGTTTACAACAAAATATTTTTTAGGATATGCACCATTTTAAACCATACAACATCTGTATAGAACTTTTTTCATATTTTTGTCAACAACGACGATATTGGAGTTTCTGACACTAATGAGCCACCCTGTATATTTTCCAAAGCGGCGGCTAGTGGCAGTAAATCTTTTTATATTTCTTTTAAGCAACCTTTAACCTCAATATCAAATAAAAAAAGTTTATGCATATTAAAGCATTTTTTTAAAACTCAAGATAAAAATTATTTTTTTGTGATACACTATATACTGGTGCGTCTCGACAGTGGCTCTCCCCTATAACTTTTTTATTTTTTCAGAAAAAACAAACAAGATTTGGTATATCAGTATATATATGACATAAATTAGAATTGATTAACGTATTCAATTATTTTTGGTCACTTCCTGTTTTATTGGAAATGACTACAACTTTTGTTTTTTAAATGGCACCGTTGGTGAATTTCTACTTTATTCAGTAGCAAATGCCACTCTGAGTAGAATGACATATCACTTGCCAACTTGTGACATTTTCGTTTAGAAACAAATCGTATTTTAAATTTCAATCTAGAGTGCCGTGACTCTGTTTAAAACACTAACTTTTAATCAAAGAGCCTTGGAGAAATTGATTTAATCGTCTAATGTTTTTCGTGTCTTGTCCTGGCCGGTTAAAAGATTACTAAATCGTATTTTTAATCATATCTCAATTTTTTCAAATGGAACAAGGGTGGCTCATTAGCATATTTGGAAAAAGCATTTTTTTCGAATAATTTGATATCACGCACAGTATTTCGAGTCAAATGGTCGTTATAAACCGCATGTTACAATTTTAAATAAAGCATATAAATGTCAAAAGTTGACATATGATATGTCGTTCTATTAAGAATGTCATTTTCCATCGATTACAGTAGAATATATATCGTGGGTACCATTTAAAAATCAAAAGTGGTAGTCATTACCGGTAAAACAGGAAGTGACCAAAAACAAGTTAATACGTCAAACAATCCTAATTTATGTCATATATACTAACATACCAAACTTCGTTGTTTTATCTGAAAAAATGAAAAAGTTATAAGGGTGAGCCACTTTTGAGACGCATCCGGTATAATAATAAGACATTGAAAATTATTGTTATTGAATATATATTGGTATTAAAAAACTGGACAAATCGCGGGTCATAATTCATATAGAATAAAAATATGATAAAACGTTAATTAAGTTTTTGAATAAATATGAAATTATGCAGTTTAATTTGTAATAGTAAATTCAATACGGAACTTCAAGTAAAACATACATATACTAATTCTGAAAAAAACGCGGCTGGCACTATTCAGTAAGTTATATATAATAAAGTTATGACTATATACTGTCGAAGTTTCTCGAATACAATTCGGACCACTCTGTATAAATAAAGAAATGCCGAAGGTAAAAATACATTATTATAATATCGTAAATAATCCATCCAAACCTAATTTCGATATACCATTCAAAACTGTAATTTATCCGTTAGCGGTCCTTTCAAAAGGTAAGCTCAGTTTTTTTAACAGTCATAGTTCACCTGCTGGTTTAAAGCCTAATAATTTTCTTGTATTCGTTTGGTTATACATACGCATATATCTGTTCTATCAACTCGAAGAATTTTCTATTATAAAAAACAAAATTATACTATTCTTTATGGCTTTTTATATTGTCGTAAGAAATGTATTCAAATAAGGCAGTATTTATAACTTTTGGGTTAGGTTCATAGGTTTCGTGGTATGTAGTTGAAAGATAAGATAATAATGATATTATTTTTGTATATTATATCCAAGTTATAACTTACAAGTTCTTAAATATCGAGAAGAATCTACTTAAATTTATACACGTAGAATAAAAAATAAAAATAAAGTTTTTGAAGACTGATTAACAGATTAGTCTAATTTTTAAAAAGGTCAAAAAATGCAGCTAGGTACTACGAGTACAAAAAAATACTATAACTAATAGTATTGAAATTGCTTCTAATAAAATACTTAAATATCAATATACAATACTTAAAATATAACTGTAATTAAAAGGCCTTTATGTCTCATATTAGAAACTGAAACTGAATGTGTAATGATAATATAGTAATTTGAATTTTAAACATTGGTTTTTATTGAAACTGTTTTATTCTTTCCATTTAACCTTTCCGGGACCGTGCTACAAAAAGTTACGTTTCAGGCTGTGTGGTGTAACTATGATACCCCACTGAAATATTTCAAAAACTATTAACATTTTGTCAGTCAGGTAAATTATTAATAACTAGCGTGTACCAGCGACTTCGTTCGCGTCGAATTAATCATTTGTAATGGTGATGATAAAGCAAAGCAAGAATTTCCATTAACATACAAACGGGATAAAATTTTCTCACATTTATGTCAGCATGAGAAAAAACAATATGGCGATATTATTATATATGTTGGTAATATTTGAGAGGTAGTTTCATCTCGTTGGAATTTGACTTTCAAAAAATCCGTTTGCCAAAAATAAGTTTTTTACGTCAAGCAGTTTAAGCAGAATCGTGGTTAAGAAATTACCCAACTTTTTGGAACACCCTGTATGATTTTTTTAAAAATTCAAAATATCGCCAAAAAAAAACCAAAATAAATTATGCTTGTCCAAGCGTTTTCCCGAGACTAACCATTATTTTTAAATAACAAATATTGTAATATTTGGGTGTTTTCACCCTCTTGGAATTTGAGATTCGAGAAACCCTCCTTATCTGAACCTCTACACCCACAGTCAATCCGTTTGCCAAAAATCAGCTTTAAACGTCAAGCAGTTTAAGCAGAATCGTGATTATTCAATGGTCATATTTTATGAAACACCCTGTATAAATTTATAAAAAATCTTAAAATATGTAAAACAACAAAATAAAATATACGTGTTTAAGAGGTTTTCCGAAAAACTCACCGGTTTTTAAATAAAGAATATTTTAATATTTGAGGGCTAGTTTCACCTTCGCGCCTTAGAATTACAGTTTCAAAAAATCCCTTCTTATCGAACTTCTACACCCTAAAGTCAATTTTTCCAAAAATCAGCTTTTTACGTCAAGCACTTTAAGCAGGATCGTGATTAATCAATACCAGATTTTTCGAAACACCCTGTATACATTTTTAAAAATCTTAAAATATGTAAAAAACAAAATAAAATATACGTGCTTAAGCGTTTTTTCGAAAATTTAACCGTTTTTTAAATAAAAATTATTGTAATATTTGAGGGGTGGTTTCACCCTCTTGGAACTGGAATTTCGAAAAATCCCTTCTTATCGAACATCTACACCCTAGAATCAACCTGTATCAAGCGGGATCGTGATTAATCAGTATGTCAGTCACTTAAGAATTTTATATATTAGTATACATTATTTGTAAAGTTTAATAATAAAACGTCAATAATTTAAATATTTTGTATTTGTTTAATATAAAAAAAACACTTAATTTTAAAACTAAACTCTTATTAATTTTCTCACATTTCTAAACGTTTTACATTCTTTGAGGAGAATATTAAAAATGGTTTTTTTGCATGTATTATATAATATTTTTGTTTTTCTCTTTTATGATCTGGGCAAAAGCCGCATCTTCTGTTTGAATTAGAAACTGTGTTTTATAGGAACTGTGCTTTGGACAAGAAATAAATTTATTGCTGTTTTTACAGTTTTGTGAAACTTGTTACTATTTTATTTCCTTCTTAGAACGTTTAGAAGTACAAGTCCTTGTGCTGAAGGATTGCTCTTCGCAGCTCTCTAGCGAATTCGGCAGGAATCTCTTTTTCGTTAGCCCATCATCAGTATATTCCTTTTGCGGATTCCTTTGCTACATCACAGTAAATACAAATACTAAACTGAATATAGAACTTGTTTACGTCTTCATACAAAGTCACCAACACGAAAAAACATGAATAGTGCGTGTAGGATTTCGAATCACAGCAGGCCGTGCGGGGTAACGGAGGTACCCCAGGCAGTAAATTTCAGTTTTTCGCGAAAAATAAAAAAATTATTTGGATATTTTTGTTAAAAATGGTTTTGTAATGTATATTCTAGGATTACCTGAAAGGAAAAAAGTGAGAAATAAAAACTGGAAAAGTTATTAAAGAAAAAACGCATCTGGGGTACCTACAATACACCGCACCGGTCCCGGAAAGGTAAACATTAATTTTTAAATATCAAAATTTCGTTTATCAATATTTAAAAATGAGATATTAGGGCCACCCCATCCAGAAATAATGTTTAATTATAATTTCAAAGGGTACCGTGAAGCGCTTCTTTTAGATCGTATAGGATTTGCAAACTACTAATTGAATTGTTAAATATCAATAAACATAATATTTAAAATAAACCAATTAATAATGTTGAAATATTATCAACATAGATTTTTTAAAAATGTATACAGGATGTTTCGAAAAATCTGGTATTGATTAATCACGATCCTGCTTAAAGTGCTTGACGTAAAAAGCTGATTTTTGGAAAAATTGACTTTAGGGTGTAGAAGTTCCATAAGAAGGGATTTTTTGAAACTCGAATTCTAAGGAGGCGAAGGTGAAACTAGCCCTCAAATATTAAAATATTTTTTATTTAAAAACCGGTGAGTTTTTCGGAAAACCTCTTAAACACGTATATTTTATTTTGTTGTTTTACATATTTTAAGATTTTTTATAAATTTATACAGGGTGTTTCATAAAATATGACCATTGAGTAATCACGATTCTGCTTAAACTGCTTGACGTTTAAAGCTGATTTTTGGCAAACGGATTGAATGTGGGGTGTAGAGGTAGAGATAAGAACACAAAACCTTTTTAAAGATGCATAGATGCTCTAACTTAATTTTTAGATTTTTTCGCTCTATTGTAAAATTGTCAAAATATGAGTTAAGACACTTTGTGTGGAAGGCGACAATATTTATTCCACCTAGAAATTATCCGGATTTTTAAAGTCTCTCTTTATTCTAATATAGAAAATGACATTCTGAATAGAATGTCATATCATATGTCAACTTTTGACATTCTCGCTTAATAAAAAATTGTATTTTAAAATTCAATCTAGAGTGCCATGGCTATGTTAAAAACAGTAACTCTGCATCAAGGAGCCTTGGGAAAATAGATTTGATGGTCTAATGTTTTTAGTGTCTTGTCCTGGCCAGTTAGAAAATGCTCAAATCGTATTTTTAATCATATCTCAATTTTTCCAAATGGAACGAGGGTGGCTCATTAGCATATTTGGAAAAAGCATTTGTTCACAAATAATTTGATACCACACACTTGGTATTTCAAGCCAAATTTTCGTTACGAACCGCAAGTTATAATTTTAAATAAACCATATGCGAAAATGTCAAAAGTTGACATATGATATGTCATTCTATTCAGAGTAACATTCTCTATCGAATAAAGTAAAAAAATCCCGGGGGTGTCATTTAAAAACCAAAAGTTGTAGTCATTTCCGTTGAAACCGGAAGTGACCGAAAACAATTGAATACGTCAATTAATCTTAATTTATGTCATATACTAATGTTAATAACCAAATCTCGTTTTTTTAACTAAAAAACTTAAAAAGTTATAGGGGTGAGCCACTTTTAAGACGCACCCGGTATTTCGTTTTTGTAACCTTTTAGGCTAATTAAAAAGTAATGCATCAAACGCCATAGCGCCGATAGTAAGTTATCGCCAAAAAAAAATGGGAAATCTGACCCCGCGGCTTTTTTAACTCGCATTCAGGGGATCGATTTGGTGTCAAATCAAAATAATTCACCTAAATTCTTAGCTCTTTAACTCAAATGAGTTTTTAATTTGTTTCATATTGTTCCACCACTTTAAAAAATTTTAAAAAATTCTTGAGTGTAAAAGAGTACAAAAGACATTTTCTGACGATTTTTAGTGACATATTTCACAAAGGTAAAAAATAAAGATTTTATTCCTCTTTCCTCCGCTAAAAATCGGGTTTTCGTTTAAAAATCATGATCATATTATTTTTTAATGTCTTAAGCCCCATACTCACACTTCGCACTTCACTTCCTTCCTTCGTCGCGTCCCTTCGTTCAAAAATCTTATATTTACTATGGGAAATGTCGATTTTATGCGACTGTGTGTTCCTTCGTTCCTTCGTCAAAACGCTGCTTCGTCCGTTTACTTCCTCGAAACGCTCCTTCCCCGTACTGTCGGTTTTTGGACGAAGTAGCAAAGGAATTATCAGGAACACAAAAAATATTAAAATATATAAAGTATATAAATCGATCTTGGATTTCATTCGTAGTTGAATTCTTGATTTGTCAGTACGTATGGTGTCCCATTTTCGTGTGATATGCAGGGTTTCTGGTTTATGAGTCGAGATACAAAGCTGCGGTTTTCATATTGCGCTGTTACTTTTTTATGAAACTAAAGATGCTACATACAGATATGTCCTAGCTCTCTTACTTACTAAAATACAGAACGAATCTGAAATTATTGCATTTTTCAATCCCCTTTGTATCATAACTTATCGAAAAGGTGAAAACGGTCTCCCGTACAGTTTTTCACGTAGAATGCAGTGACGTAACTATTTCTTAGTTGGAATCTGTCTTTTTAAATTGACTAAAACTTATATGTTTTTTTAAATGCGTTATTTTGTATATTATTTTAGTTTCCTTGTTACGGGCTTTCTAAAAAACGTATTTTCAGAAACGGGGTAAAAATGCATTATTTAACTTTATTACATAGTCGGCCGGTTTAAATTAGGTAATCAAAACAATCAACTAATTTATTGGACGTAAAATGTTGGTTATTGGCAGTTATTTATAAGCAGCAAAGTTTCCGTGTAGTTTATCAAAATATCACGATGCAAAGCAAAATTATGAGGTAAAATTAAGTTAAATAAAATAAGAGCCGTTTAGCAGTACCTAGTACCTAAATAAATAAATATAGAGTACATTATAATTTTAGAAAGCTCATAACAAGGCAAATAAAATAAAAAATAATATATAGAGTGTCATGTTTCAAAAAAGAACATAAGTTTGAGTCATTTTTCCCAACGAAGCAATTTTTCCCCAGCCCAATTTTTCCCAGCTCCCAACGAAGAACTAGTTTCGTCACTGCATTCTATTTGAAAAACGAGACACGGGCGGTGGGTAAGTACTCAATAGGTAGAACAAAACAAAATCAGGGTATCCGTTATATACCTGTACATTTAGATGAACAGTCTAATTTTATAAAAGGTATTTTCAACGAGCGCATAGTAAATACCCGGTATAATACCAGTAATATCAAGAATACGAGTACATCTACAATATTCCTTATTTGGTCTACAATTTGCTCTACAATATTCCTTATTATTTTATTATTGGTATATTTCTATTCCCGGTATTATACCGGGTATTTACTATGCGGTCGTAGGAAACTCAATTTGATTGACATCAACGTTTAATTACTATGTCATATTTCATAGTTTCGATATAAATTACATAATAAACTTTACTCTATTGTTGACTAGCCTTGTACATTCATACTGATATACCGTGTACATGATACTGAAATATTCGGATTTATTAAAAAAATATATATTATTAAAATTCAATTTTTATTTTTGACACGACAAAGAATTGCAGTTTTATAAAATAAAAATTACGCGCCTTTCGGATTTTTTTAAAATTTTAGAGGTTACTAGATATTTCGTAATAAATATGTAGCTGCTATATTGAAAATATTTTGTGGTGTGTTGTTGCATAATCGACTAAATTCCAAGCATCGAATGGACGAAGGAGGGAAGCGAAGGGACGAAGGAACGAAGTGAAGTGACTGAGTAACGCGAGAAAGGGACGAAGGAGCGAAGTGTGAGTATGGGGTTTTAGACTTTTAGAATTATCATTAAAAAATCATCATTAATTATTAACTTTAAATTTTACTATAAAAATAAAAATGAAATTTAAAAATGAGGTTTTTTTGAAAATCTCGAAAACCGTCTGAGTTAAAGAGCTAAAAATTTCGCTGAATTATTTTGATTCGACACCAAATCGATCCCTTGAGTGCGAGTCAAAAAAACCGCGAGGGCAGATTTCCCATATTAAACCGGCTATACTTTTCAGCGTCGCATTAAGTGGTTATGTTGGTTATATTGGATTATAGCGATTCACTCCTAGATGTAAACCCGACCCAATTTTTTTCTTGCCAATACCAAAATAAAATAAACCGATTACTAATGTTGATCTATTGGAGATTTGAAGAACACAAACCCTTTTTTTAAAGGTATGTTCTGTCAATAGGTTATACCTACGAACAACTGTTCTCTAGATATTTGGAATGGAAATAGTCAATACGTATGTCATTATTGACAAAAAAATAACAGGTTGACTAGATAGTTATTTGACTGAAATGATAATTTTTTTCATGATGATGATTATATTTCAAACAAAAATATTTTGTAGCAATAAATAACGAGATACAGGGTGGTCCAAACTGTATTCCGGAAACTTCGGCAGCATATTCTGCAGATAAAAATAAATAAAAAAGTTCGTATAAATGTAGGTCCTAAAATTCTTAGTTTCAGAAATACAGGGTGTAGAAGTTTCATTCTTATTTCGTTTTTTTCTAACTAATTTCTGAAGTAACGTCAATATTTGGATGAAAATTGGTGTCTGGGAGTTTTTTGACATGAGAAATTTGATTTTGATGTCAATATGACTACTAGTAGAGGGCGCCACCTACATGTGTTTTAACTGTTTTGAAGCGTAATAACTTTTTGTCCGTACCTGTATAAAACTACCGAGCAAAAAAAATCACATCTCTGTAACTTTTTACGTAAAAAATATATCTTTGTAAAAATCGCTACGAGCAACCGTTCTTAAGATATTTAGAATGGAAATAGTCAATACATGTTATTATTGACGGAAAATAAACACGTTGAGTAGATAGTTATTTCACTGAAATAATAAATTTGAAAATTTTTATTTTTTTTAAATTAATCATAAATTTTTCTCCAAAAAATGATGATAAAACAGTTTCTGTTGAACTTTTGGCACAAAAATATTTCAAATTTATGATTTCAGTTTAATAACTATTTAGTCAACATGTTTAATTAATGTCAATGACAGGTATTAATAATTTTGATTCCAAATATCTCGAAAACCAGTACTCGTACCGATTTTTACCAACAGACCTTTTCTACGTAAAAACCGTCGTAAATGTATATTTTTTTACTCAGTAGTTTTATGCAGGTGCGGAAGAAAAGTTATTACTCTTCAAACCGGTTAAAGAATATGTAGGTGGCGTCCTCTACTGGTAGGAACCATATTGACATCAAAATCAAATTTCTCATGTTAAAAAACAGACACCAATTTTCATTCAAATATTGTCTAAACTTCAGAAATTATTTGGAAAAAATCGAAATAAAAATGAAATTTCTACACCCTGTATCTCCGAAACTAAGCATTTTAGGACATACATTTATATGAACTTTTATACTTATTTTTATCTGCAGAATATGCTGCCGAAGTTTCCGGAATACAGTTCGGACCACCCTGTATAGGTAGAAGGGGTATTAAAAATATGAAAGTACATTACTAAATTAAACGATGAATTTGCTTTTGTCAGATATTTTTGTGTGAGAAAACCTAAACACAAAGATCTTAAAACAAAAAAATTGTAGAAGTGGACATTGTTTTTAATGTTTGCCTTCATTTTGCAATCCATACACAAACATAGACTATTTTAGTTTAGTAGGTATTTTTTTTCTTGGCATTTAGAAACCACGGCTGTTCAAAACAGGAACATCTTGGTCACAAATTGGCAGAACACAACCAAAATTTCAACCTATTGGTTAATTTATTTTTAGAATTGAATATATTCTATAAACAAGACAAAAGTTGCATGCCGAATTGCTTCCGCCAAATTTTGTTCTTCGAAAATTGAACAATAGAAAACTTTTAAACTATTTGGCTCACCATGTATAAATTTGAAACCTCTTGCCACGGTTTATCAAAAGTTTTCTTTATTTCATACTTTTCATACTTCTCTTAACGATGTAGAAGTCCTTCAGAATGCCATAAGAGAAAAAGAAGCGATTCACTGGCAACATTGAAAAGAAATAAGTAAGTAATTACTGTATGCAAATGATTTTTGACCACTACCACTGTTCAGAGGCATTTATTAATAACGACCATATATTATCTGTCAAATTTGTGTCACGCTTTTGAAAAAGTCTCATTTATAAAAGGGGTAAAAATATCGTTTTAAATTTACATGTTTCTTTGTAACTTTCAATTTGTTAATGGGGATTATAAAAAGGGTTTGGCGTTACAGACATTATACAAATAATAAGTTAAATCGGAATCTATATGTGACTAACTTAAAATAATATATAAATTCTTTTTCTAAAAGAAAATTCTTGTGTTATGCGACTATAAGAGTCTTTTAATATCATATCGATCAGTCCATCTAGTTTGCAACGCACGGAATCGAAACAGGAACATTAGTCATTTAAACTTAATATTGGGATTTGCGATATGGATGAAAATTTCAATTAGGTACTTGGGATGGGCATTGATTAAACAAACCTAGAAAGCTGCATATCAAATGGTTGGACATTTAATATGGCTGACTTTTATTCTGATCTATCGGTGACCTTCTAATTTTACTTAGAACTATTTAAAATATAATGTAGGTAGGGTAAAACCAACTATTACGATGAAAATTGTTAAAACACATCTAATTTAAATAAACAATTAATACAATTATTTAATAACAAATATTCAGGGCCCAAATTCTGTAATTTAGAAAACGTTAAGCACTTTTAGACGCTCAGTGTATATGACGTTAATTTTCGCTTAGCGCGCACTTAACTACCGATTTGGGTATTCTCATCTAGCGTGCTTAGCGTTTTTACTGACTGCGCTAAGCTATTCGAAAACGGCTATCTTAAAAAGATCGTTTTGCTTGTCGAACTGCCAGTAAAAATAGAAAAAATTGTGATTTGTGGGGTTCTCTAGCAATAAATAGTGAAAATAAATATAGAGTGATTTTTGAGAAGCTTATGGCAAGCCAGATTATATAATTTATAAATGTACAGGGTGTTCCATTTTAGAAAACATAACTTTAGTTCATATCTTTAATACTATTTTTTGTAGAATAACAGATTACGCCACTGTATTATACATTTAACAGTTTTCACCTTCTCCATACTTTAACAATAACAGAGATTCGGAGGTTGTTCCAAATTGCAAAATTCTCAAAAAGACCCTGTAGCTCGGAAACGAAAAGCGCTATGAAAATTTTGTTTACGGCATCTTCCGTTTGAAAAAAAAAGTGGGACAGGTTTGTACAAACCGCACCATTCTATCTTCACTAATAACGGAGATACTGTATAATTTCACATTTCGTGTTTTACAGGGTTTCTCACTTATGGTTAAAGATACAAAGATGCGGTTTTCACATCACTGAAACTAAAGTTGCTACACACAGATTTGTCCTAGCCCTCTTAGTTCCTGAAATACAGGGCTAAATTGAAAATGTTGCATTTTTCCACCACCTTCATATCTCGGTTATCTTATACCTTATTGAAAAGGTGAAAACTGAGCCCAGTAGACATTTTCACTTAGAATCCAGTGGCGTAACTAGTTTTTCGTTGGGAGCTGTCATTCTCGAAATATAACTTAAACTTGTGATTTTTAAAGGGGACACCCTGTAGATTTTTTTTTATTAAATTTTGCCTTGTCATGAGCTTTCTAAATATATAATATACGCTAGACTTATTTTCATAAATAAGGTAAAAAATACATTTTTTAACTGTTTAACTTAGGCAGCCAGGGCTTTTTATTCTCTATACTTTCCCGCTTCGTTTTTGAAAATCGGTCGAGTCATTGAGAATATATGAAGGATTGAACTTTGAAAAGTTTATTTAAACATTAATCAGAGTAAATGATAAGGATAAATTCCTTCGACCAATTTGCTGTTTTTTCTTATTATTTCTAGATGTTTACGCATTTTTTCACTTGCCACAAGGTTGAACGAACGATGAAGGCTAAAATATTAGCCGAAACGTTTTTTAACAAAAAAATAATGAAAAACCAAATGAAAACTTAATCAGCGTTTTTCCCGAACCTAAATCCCAAGAAAATCAATAATTTTAGAATAATTTTACATATAAAATGACAGCGATCTTTATTTCATAGCCATCGCTGACGCCTTGTTTTCTATATTGTATTATTTTCAGATATAATTTTTTGAACATTGATACTTGCAAAATATACATATAAATTTTGTAAATGCAAATAATAATACATTACTATTAGTAGATATTGAATGTTTTTTGTTAAATTAGATCGATTTTCAAACCTCAAAATTTAAAATATATTTTACATTTTACCCATTATCTTATGTACCCATTCATTATTTGTATATTGTAAAACATTTGCTGCATTTGTATGGTTCATAGTTTATTTGCCAAAGTATTTATTACTATAAATAGGTATATATATATATATATATATATATATATATATATATATATATATATATATATATATATATATATATATATATAATAGGTATATATATATATATATATATATATATATATATATATATATATATATATATATATATATATATATATATATATATATATATATATATATATATATATATATATATATATATATATATATATATATATATATATATATATATATATATATATATATATATATATATATATATATATATATATATATATATATATATTGTATTTATTAACTGTATATTATGTATATTTCATGTAACCTATATCATTTTTAAAATACAAACCAAAAATACGAGAAATAAGTATGTTTTCCATGTATTCTACAACATATTTATTAATCCGTAGTATCTAATTAGGGTGACCTCATAAATCTCGCTCCGAGGCTGTTCTCTTAGAGACGGCATTGGTCTGATATTTAGAAATGTCAAAAGCTGATGACATTTTACTTTTGACAATTATGACATTTCGTGTTGATTTTAGCAAGAAGAGGAAGAACTGTCACTTATTTTATTATTTTTCTTTTCCATTTCACGAAAGTAAAAAGAGTTACCTATCTGATTCGTTCAAACACTCAATTTAAAGAATATCAGTAACTTTTTTGACAGAGGGATTTTATATTTGCCATGTTGGTAAAATAACGGCCAAAATTCAAAGTTATTCATTTTATAGACTATACCTACGGTTGGTGTCCCAGAAATGCGTTTTTGTAATTTAAAACGTAAATTAGTTAAAATCAGCTTATTCAAAATCATTCAAATTCAGCATGTGTATTCAACATCGCATATCTTTATAAAAACTTATGTACGACTTCGCTTCAACAGGGGAACCAATATTTGGACAGTTCAAAATTTGCATGCTATTTCCTATGTTTCCAACAACGATGCACCACATGGTATAGTACTTCATGTACTTATATTTACTTTGTATTACTATTTTGATAATTACGACAGAAGATTGGCAAGCTGTAATTATTAAAGCTGATTAAAAAAATCTAATAATCTGTGTAACATTTCTTTATAAATAAAGGCGCTTTCTTTCTTTTCTGGTTATAAATTTTAATCTCAGCACATAGCACGACCAAATATTGATACATAAAAATGGGCCTATTATCACTGATTACAGGAAATCTCTTTTAGGTGTGAATTATTTTTACAACGACCGGTCTATACAGCTCTCTCTCTCACTTCTCTCTTTCTTCATTCTTCTTTCAGTTTCTAAACGTTTAATTAATATTTTGGCCCCTGGCGTTCTATAAAACATACACACAGAAAAAGACTTTTTTTATGATCGTCAGTAAAAGTATCATTTTTAACGCATTCTTTCCGTGACTAAAATATGATGGGATAAAAAATCTACAGAAGAAGTCTTTTAAGATTCTATTTTATATTCATACATATAGACGAAGGCGTAAGACGTCTTTTTTGTCAGTTCTTGTGCTTTTCTGCGTTTGGTTTATGTTATTTCTTGGTTATTGATTCTAGGCAAAGTATATAAATCTTGTTAAAAACTATAAAGGATAAAATCTCAGGTTATTTCGGTCTGTTTTCATTCAATGACACTCATTTATTTATTAAAGCCTTTATATTTCGTTAGTGGTTACTAATCAGGAGGTAACAAGCTACAAGAAACATTGTTCTTTACAACAAAGCAATTGGTCCACCTCTTCATATCCCTGAGTTTGCATAATTATAATATAAATAATTTTTAACATTTCTTTCATTATGGGGGGAGGTGTCATAATGAAAGTCATGTTGGAACCAGTCTATTGATGCGCGAGAGGTTTAACTTTTCTAACATGTCTTAAAAAAAAGTAACGTTCACCGATCAACGTATAGCCTCGAAACTGTATGGCCAAGAAAAGTTTAATCAATATTCCTACACGCTTTTCTTCATTTGTAAAATTCATATTTACAATTTTTGTTTATTATAATATACAAACTTTGGATGTGACAGTTTCACATTTCTGAAAGCAACGACGATTGAACTTGTTTCCATGGCTAACTAAGTGAAATTGTTCAAAAATTATAAGAATTGGCTATAACTCGGTAATTTTTCGAAAAAAACATATTATAGCTTATATGGCTGAAAAGCTTAAAAAATGGCGCTTTTTATGAAGCCATGGCCAACAATGGTTTCCATTTAAAAAAACATATTTATGTTTGTGTCATATGTCAAAAATGACAGATCGTAGAAAAAAAAACGGAGGACACACTCTCATTAAGGATGTGATTATCTACAACTTTTATCTGAAAACTTTTTGTCTATAAAATAGATTATAATGGAATTAGGACAACTTTTAAAATAGCCGAAATTTGTTTTCTTTCGAAATATCTATAAGCTATGAAATTTTTAAAAAATCTAAAAGGCGCATGTTTATTACCCCACAAAACTGCAATTCTTTCCCAATTTGACCGACTGTCTATCTCCATTAGTTTCCGAAATACCCATAGGGAACATCGTAGAAAACTCACCCTGTATAAATATACATACAAGTATTTCCAAAACCAATATCAATTACTGATTGATTTTAACTGTTGTAAAGGAAATTAATGATATTTGTTCGTTCGACAATTAATTCAAAGTTCAGAAAAGTAATAAACTACTGAGAAATTTGTCTAATCTCTGTCTACTAAACCTGCTGTTTCTCTATCTACTAAACCTAGTAGCTTTTTACAAAACAGATATATTTTTTTAGTTTCAGTGACCTTATTTGCAAAAGGTGTAAATATTTTTTTATCCAAACATTGAGCCTTAAAGAACAGATAGATCTCTCTGTGTATAAAAAAATCTGTTGTGCTTGTCAGATTCTTATAAGATTAACATTAAGATAAGGAGCGTATAATCTTTAAGCCAAATTAATTGACAAATGATAATTACGAGGATTATTTAAAGGTGGGCTGTCACTCTCGCAGCGTGGGCTCCCTAAAAATAAATTATACTTTCTTTTCTAATACCATGTAAACTAAAATATCCAGCATATTCAGTGCCAGATACAAAGGGGGACCACGGATACCAAGCCTCCCTAAAATCTATAAATTGGGTTAAATATTAGACTTTTGGGTTAAAAATGGCACACTAAAAAGCATATTCTACATTACTTTATTACTTTTTATTTAGGCCTTCCCTAAAATAAATTTCTGTATCCGCCCCTGAGCATATTATGTAATAACAACTCTCCAAAAAAATTCTTTATGGATATTTCGCCACTGCACTGCAAGAAAATCTACAAAATAAAATAGTTATTTTTTGTAAACACTTCTGGCGTTAAACCTAAACGGACACTGCTTGTCAGAAGTTTTGTTTACAGTTATACGAATTTGCCTAACAAAGAAAAAAATGCTTAACGTTTCGGAAAGTCTTTCGTCTTTCCTTCGTCGCCGTCGGAAGTAAAAAAAAATACAAAGAAAAAAAACTATTTAAAATATTTAAATTCAAAGTATTATGAGAACACTTTAGTTTTTTTAAAGCAGATACGTCTACAAGAAACCGTTGACGTTCTGTTAAAATATATATTTTGATTTTAACAGAACGTCAACGTACGAGGAAGGGTGAAAACTACCCCAACCTCTACATAAATTTTAATATAAATATTTTCCTACTCAACCGACGACCGATTTTCATTTGGTAAAATGGTCTTTCTAGTATTTATTATATATTTTGTCTCTTGTAAAAAAACGCCACGTGGCATAGTTTTTGAAAAAACAAATTGGAGAATTTCTTTTTCCAAAGCAAACCTACAAAATATACAGGGACTTTCAATATTTCTTATTTTTGTTTTTTTTTTATTTTTACCTTTATACCAAAGTGTTTTGTTTTTCCGTTAGATCAATCAAAAATAAACCCGGAGGTTAATTAATTTATATTTATTAATTTTTTTATGCTTTTATGAAACTTAGTCTGAAATATAATTTGTAATACTAACGTAAAATTCCATATTTTCGCGAACTAGATTATTAAGAGCATAAAAGATTTTATGCGCCTCCTTAGCTTGATGTGACAAAAAACATTTTTTGGAAGTCAGCTTTGGAATTTTTGTTTCCTCAAAAAGTATGCGCGGTGGCGTTTTTTTACAAGAGATAAAAATGTAGTAAGTACTAGAAGGGCTATTAAATGAAAGGGCCTCCGACGGTTGAGTTGGAAAATATTTATAACAGTTACAGTAATGTTTTTGGGGGTAGTTTAGTCTTGATTTTTGTGAAAGTTAAATGTTGAAGCACTTGTTGAATGTTGAAGCAAAACATACACGCCCAAAATCTCATTCAAAACGGGCTCATATGGTTCTGAAACTATCTGAAAAAATGTGTTTATTTTTTTAAGTTTATATGCCCAACCTAACCAAACCTAACCTAACAGACCAACGAAGCACTTTTGAAAAAATTCGTTTTTTCGGATTTTTAGGCCGTCGTCGGTTAGAACACAGATTATACAGATTATAATCTTTGTTTTTTCTTTATTGTTTTTCATGGTTCCAATTTTCGGAATCGGGCACTAGTTAGGTGACTAGTTTGCGCACATAGCACACCCACTTATGGCCTCTAAAATTGTGCACAGCGCCTGACCGGCACAGTTATTAGAGAGATATTAGAAAACCGAATAGCGTCATACAGTATTTACGCGTACCTTATCATGGTTACGATATGCGCGAGTCAACGCAACACCCGCTAATAACGTTACCGCCTGACGTAATTTGCGGATCAATTACACCAAGCGCTCTTTCTAAATAACCTCTGATAACGTTTAAAAATTGCTTAAATTGGCATGTGCGGGTATTTGACAACCGGAGCCGGCCGACGAGATCTTTTATTATAGGTTATGTTTGAATTGTTTTGAATTAATTCTTTAGTTTTATTAGGTAATTTGATATTTAAGAAGCTGGGATTAGTTTTAATTAAATAAATATGGCCCAAAATATGGATTCCACCTCTTCCAATACTAAAGAACCTATAAAGAGTCATAGCAGATGAGCATTTACAGCAGATGACGACTTAGCCCTTCTAAGAGAATTTGTTGCTTGTTGCCCTAAACCCATTGGCAGACGTTGAACAATAAAGCACTGAAAATAAGCACTTTAGCCCTTTAGTTTTAAAATACCTAGTAAACAAAACAATTTCAAAGTTTTAAATTCAAAGTTAGGTTAAGTTTAAATAGCGGACGCGACGCGATCAGAATTCTTTCCGATCCGATAACTATAAATGAAGAGTTAATACCACCTCACGTAAAGGAAATTACACCTGGCCTTATTAACGTCCATGCACGCTATTCGGTTTAGCGATATCTCTCTATTACGCTGTTTATTGTTATTTTACGCGAGTTTATTTTTGCGCACAGGAAATTTGACTCGTTTGCACATCGTCATAAAAAACAATTTTCGTACCACGAATTAGGGACAAGATTTTTATCTGTATACTTATAGTATACCTAATCTGTGGTTAGAATTGCTTCCTAACGTTTCGCTAGCACGAGTGGCTAGCATCCTCAGAGGTGTGTTTGCTCCGATTGCTCACACTAGATGAAGCACTTTTGTATAATAATAAATAGTGTCCAATGAACTTGTTTTTATACCAAAAATAAGTAGTAGTTTTATGTCCACAAAATATTGGGACACCCTGTATACCAGTGTACTTTTAGTGCATGTTTAGAATGGGGTAACTCATGTGGCGCCTCTCATATGATGTGGAGGCTCCAAGGAGAACGACAGTTTGTATTGGAATGAAATTTTGTGAGCCTATGTCAGTTAGAACATTTTGTTTCAAGCATTTTTTAATAATATAAAGTTACCCATCAAAGTTGTGTTTTTTTGTAATGGAACATCCGATATATTAATTCATTTTTGGATTCTAGGAGAAAAATAAAGGTGAGTTTCATTAGGGAAGTATGACTAAAATCACAGACTAAAATGTAAAGATTTTGACATAATATTTAACATTTTTTAAAATTGTAAAACAAGTTTTTCATAAAATAAATGCTACCTAAATTGGAATTTACCCGGTTTAGCCTAATATGTACATAAACTAACTATTGTACTTTAAAATTAGAAGTTGACACAAAAGTTATACAGGGTGAGACAAGATTAATATTAATTACTAAAAATTAAAATTAATAAAAAAACAAGGTACATATTTAATTTAAAAGGAACACCCAGTAGGTATATTATACCGATATTCAATTAGGAAATCATGTCTTTTCAAAATACTATAAATGTTAGGATAGGTTAGTTAACCTAACCCCTCAAATAAAGATTTGCCTAAAATTTTGAAACGATTGAGAATCAGGATTGTCAAGAACTAGCAAGAGAAGAAACAAAAGTGTATTAAATTTTTAAATATTCTGTTTAGTGGTAATATTTTTAGAAATAAATTAATTAAGTATTAAGTTCTATCTACATCTACAACAGAAAAAATATATTGAAAAAAATTATATAGCAAAAAGAAAAATGTGGCTGAAATTCTCTTGACACCACTCGTTCGTAAATAAAGAATGGCTAGTCGTTTTTTGCTTTTTAAAAGAGACGCCACATTCTTTAAATTGCTGGCAGAATCGAAACCAGTCGCTGATTTGGGCCAGGGCAACAATTTTCTTTTACTTTGTTTTAGTCGATTTCGTTGACATGTTACAATAAAATCCTGCGTTTAAATTGCATTTTATAATTGACTCAAAATGGCTAACTTGAAAGTAATAAATATAATATATTTTGGGAGTAAAATTTAAGTGTGTAAAGAGGCGTGTGTATCCCCAATTTGTAAACGCTAATTCTGAAATCTAATACCTGAAAAAATATTAGTGCTTATTTTAAAAAGAAGAAAAAATTAAAAAGATTAAGTATACCGGGTGCCTCTCGAAGGTAGCTCCCTCAATGACTTTTTATTTATTCAAATAAAAAAAAACAGATTTCATGTTAGTATATGACATAAATTAGGATTGTTTTTGATCACTTCCTGTTTCACCGGAAATGACTACAACTTCTGATTTTTAAATAGCACCCACAGTATATTTCTGCTTTATTTAATAGAAAATGACAATCTGAATGCAACGACATATCATATGTCAACTTTTGACATTTCTGCTTTAAAAAAAAATGTGTTTTAAATTTCAATCTAGAGTGCCAAGGAGCCTTGGAAAAATAGATTTGATCATCTAACGTTTTTCGTGTCTTGTCCTGGATGGTTAAAAGATGCCCAAATCTTTTTTTTAACATATCTGAATTTTTTAAATGGAACAAGGGTGGTTCATTAGCATATTTGAAAAAAGCATTTTTTTACGAATAATTTGATACCACACACCTGTTATTTCAAGTCAAATTGTCGTTATGAACCGCTTGTTATAATTTCAAATAAACCATATGGGAGAATGTCAAAAATTGACATATGATATGTCCTCTGATTTTCAATGTAGCTTGTGGGTGTTTAAATCTAGACTAATGCTAAAGGCTAATAGTTTTATCGAAACGTAATATACAGACTTGGGCGTTGTTTATTGTCATTTCAGGTCATTTTCTATCCAATAAAGTAGAAATATATCGATATACTTAGCAGAAATAGTAAGCATTACCCAGGGTGTTGTATCGAAAACATATACAAGGTACTTGGAACTAAGAACTCCCAAGAAAAGGCCCAGACAAAATCGTCAAAGAGTCCCAACCGAACAACAAGACCGCTTTGTGTGCTAAAATGCTAGAAGAAATCCCAATGTTTCCCATCCAGAGCTACAATGATAACTTCTGGTTGAACGTTTCAGTTAAAATCATAAGAAAATGCTCCATGCTCTAGTAAGTAGGTAAAGTAGGAGAGAGTTACACAGTTATCTTGTCAAAATAAAATTGACCGCCTAAATTGATGCCTTCAACATCAAAACTGGACAAATGAGAGTTGGTAAAATGTTCTTTTTTTGGATGAGACCAGAATTGGCCTAAGATCAGATGACCATCGAATTCGGGTTCTCAGAGCTCCAGAAAAACGAGCGAGGCTCTAGGCTGCCAAATTTGTACCAAGATATAAAGGAGGAACCACATTATTATTACCACTTCAACAAACTTTAACGGGTCGACGGTATATTGATTTAGTACTACAACCAATAGTTAGGGTTAGGAGAATTGGAATTGGGGATAATTCTAACTTCATGCACGATAATGCACCTCCCCTAAGTTGAACACTTTTTAGAAGACTAAAGATATAAGCGCTACGTATCACGATCATTACTCTATTAGTAGACATGTGCATTTTCGTAAAAATGTGAACAAAATGCTCACATAGTGACCAATCCCGGATTAAGAACATTAGTCGTGTAAGAAAAAAATGAGCTTTAATACACTTCTGATAGATACTAATATTATTACAGTTGAGGGTTGGAACCTTTGGTGTTAAACAGCAAAATAAAAACACTAAATCACCACAATACACCAAAACACTTTTACTTTTACACTGGACGCGCGTTTCGCTAACCATGTTAGCATCATCAGCAGATGATTATAAACTGTTTATAATCATCTGCTGATGATGCTAACATGGTTAGCGAAACGCGCGTCCAGTGTAAAAGTAAAAGTGTTTTGGTGTATTGTGGTGATTTAGTGTTTTTATTTTACTAATATTATACAATAATCACGTTAACGAGGCGTCACCGTAGATTAAATCTGATGAAAGATGACAAATATATCACCCTTAAAAGTATTTTCACTTATTTAAGACTCACCCTGGATAGGCGTTTTCAGGAAACGCTGGCCGCGTTATCAATTGAAACATAATACCTGTAAATCTACAAGAATTTTACGGTGCAGATATCGACTCAGAGGATGACTCGTTTGCGAGACCATGGATCTGCAGTACGATGAATAAAGCCGCGTACACATCTGAGCAAAGGAACCGAATGAGCACTTTGAGCTGAATGAGCATTCATTCCGGCGAATTATGTTTTTTCCGCACAGAACCGCATGAGCCTGCATTCGGAGGCGCTCAAGTGTTTCTGTCCGAATTTAGTGAGAAACATGGAACATTTAGGAGTAGCTAGTGCTGCGTTTATAGTTATTTATGAGTTGCTAAAGAAAAAGAGACGACGACGTACTAGATTGTCTTCACAATTATATCTTCAGAGAAGTCGAAGATTGGATCCTTAACAGTTATTTTTTATTGCACGACATCCGAAGTGACGGCGATGGCAGGCAATTTAAAAAATTCACAAGAATGTCAGAAAGTGATTTTTCATTTCTTCTAAATGGCATTAAGGACAAAATATCCAGAAAAGATACGTACTTCCGAAAGGCGATACCGGCAGAAGAACGTTTGGCGTTAACATTACGGTTCCTCTCAAGTGGTGATTCTTTTACTAGTTTGCAGTATATGTGGAAAATATCCAAACAGCTGATATCCGAAATAGTTCCTGAAGTCTCCCAGGCTCTTTGCTTTTTCTCGCCGATAAGAACCCTTTAGACTATTTTTTTTTAATCTCGCCGACGCGACGTCCCTGTTCAGTTTTTCAGCAATTTCCCTCCAAGCATCTTCTTTTTTATAATTTTATTGAAATACAACTCATGTTTAACTTTCCATAAAATATGCCTTTTCTCAAATTTTTTGATTAATTGTAAATCCATGTCGTACGGGACCATTCGGTGTGTGTTTAAGGTACGCGCACACTGACCAGAGCCACACGCGCCGCGTGGACCGAAGAAAAATATTGTTTGTGTTACTTTCAATGAAGGTGCGCACACTAGCCAGAGCCGCACGAATCGCATCAACGAAAATGGGGCCAGCATTGTTGGGCTAGAATGATTTTCGATAAATGCGGCTAGTGCTGCTGACGTCACACGCACTTCCTTCCACTCTACGTAGGTAGCCGAAGAGGAAATTAGAAATTTAATATGCTAAGAAAGTTCGCAAATTTTTCATGGCTCATATTAAAAATTTTTAGTTCATCTTCAATTAAATATGGAAATAATGTGAATTTTTGCAAATATTGTGAACCTATAACCTTCGATTCTTTCTCCTAATTTCTTCTTCTTCTGTTAGCAGGGAGCTTATAATTATTCTCTTGTTCGTTGTCATTCATTGTCAAGAAATATTAAAAAACACGCTTATCACCGCAGACAGGACTCTGGAAGCGACTGATAAGAAATTCGATTGGCAAAGTTGTAGTAATTGTGTGGCGACTTTTTCTGTCATCACTCAAACAGAAAGAAAAAGGTATCCGTTGCTCAGGGTTAGAGGAGAGCTGGGTTCGTAGGTAAGGCTTGTGACCTGTGGTGACTTAATAATGTTGTTAAATAATAAAATAAAAGTAATAATGTATAGGCTGCAAAGATTCTAAAATTGATGTTAAGTATTCAAATAGTAATGGTCAAAGACAGTAAAAGGGCGCCACTTACTTTGGGTATGAAAAGGTAAAATAAGAAACCAGTACCATCATGAAATAGCTAAAATAAAATAAATCAACAGCAATAAATTACAGGTTTATCAAGAATAAAAGTCAGATATAACCATCCCACAAGTTGAACATTTTATTTAAAAACGAACACAATTACCAATCAGTTTAAACCCAGTTTCAATTATCCCAATGAAATCGTTAGTTACTTCAAGTAAACTCAAATTTAGTTAGAGTTCTCTCCAGTATACTATACTACGTAATATATAAACAGGTGAAAATTATGTAAGTACCAATACGATGATGTTTCTAAACAAGTCGTGTACAATAACCTTCAAAAATGAATCAGTGTTAGCGATTCTCACATAAAAGATCAAACTGAAGTAAAACGTACCGTTAAGGACAAAGCATTACTTATAATGTTAACTAAAAGGTAAATTTTGACTATAATATATGGAATAAATGGCATCAATTTACAGAGATATTCAAAATATTATCTCAAAGTAAAAAAATTTAGGGAATACATTGTGTGTTGAACTTAGAACTTATCAAAATTTTTTTATTTTGTGTGACGTAGTGAATAGGTAGGCAGGCAGTCTCCAAACTAACGGAAGTGGATGTAGACTCTTCGATAGTAGCAGGAGTCTCGATATCAGTAGAATAAATGTAGAGTCATAAATACTGTCTCAAAAGTGGTTACTCATATGCCAAATACTTATACGTCACCCCTTATACGCCAAAGTTTCACTCTGTATATAAAAAAAAACTCTCAGAACAGTCACCGAATTGCAAAAAATAACTTATGGTCTGAAAATCAGCTGTACACATTCCAAAATATAGCCAAACTATATGCTGGTCCAAACCAGTAGTGCCCAATCAAACATTATCAAAATAAATAAAAACGGGAATAACTGAAATAAAATTTAAGTTAGAACATGGCGGGGATACAAAATGGTAGATACACTTACCGTGATCTTATTCCAGGAAAAAGCCAAAACACGAACTAGGATCTGAACAGTATATTCTATAGGATTTCAAATCTCCACTTTTGGATACCCGTGCCTTTACTCTTAGGAAAAGTGTTTCAGAAAACCCTTTTTCTCTGAGATTAGTCGGACGCTGAACCACGCATCTTTTTCTGATCTCAATCTCTCGGAAAAAGCCTCCTTTTCGCAAAACGGCTGTCTTCGAATTGACAGGTCGTATGACCAAAGGCAATTATGTGAACTCTATCGTCTATACTGGATGAAATTTGTTTTTATGGAAAGGAACCGCTACCTGTAATGAATGAAGTTTAACATCTAGCGAATAGATGGCGCCGCTAATATTATTAAAATTTGAATTTTATAAAAAGAAAAAATAAAACGCCAAGCACTGCCCTCCAAAAAAGAAAGGCCCTCAAAGAGGACTTTCGCCCAAACACCACATATGAAAACTAAACTAAGTTTGTACAGGGTTTTGGATTTTTCAAATGAAAATTTGGTGGATGATAACTTCGTGTATCACACGTCCATAAAGGAGTCACTATTGGTAAGTCGCAATCGGTATGTCAAATCAGTGAGATTACACAAACGGGAAAGTCAAATCACCATATAATCCAAATAAAAACATTCATATAAACTATATATGAAAAATCCAAAATCCAAATCTAAAACCTAAAAGTATGGGATAGGAAAGAAAGAAAGAAAGAACTGCATGGAAGCGCAGATGTTCCTGAAGAAATCCTCAAGCTGATTGTCCGTACTCAACCCACCTAGTGTGAGGCAACGAAAGATTCACAAATCGAGTGTAATCAGTCATGCGACCCCTCACACCCAAGCAGCGGGAGGAACAAAACAAAACAACAAAAGAACCTCAACAAAAGCCATGCTACGGATCACTATAAGAGGTAAGTTTGGCGTGACCAAAACAAACTACCTTCGCCACAACCTGTGTGCTCACCGGTTAACCATTCAAGGTAACTCACCTGTATGAGAAAAAGAAAGGAAAATAACAATAGAAATCACAACATATAAAGGAAGAGAGAAAAGATTGTCACGAATGACACAAAATATCCGTAACATAGGATTCCAGCCTATGAAACGCTATTGCAAATATGGAAAGAAAATCACAATCATACCCAATACACAGTAAACTTACGAAGTTATGAGGTCAGCTATGTCTCACTCACCATTAGGTTGCAATCAGAATCAAAGTCGTGTTCTCAAAATACAAGAATTGCTTAAATTTCAGATTCTTGTGAACTGAATGTCATAGAATGGAGCAAATGGCACAAAACCATATGAGTGATTAACAGAATTACCATCCCACAAAATATTTACTCAAAATTAGGTAATCTGTAGAATACTGGAAAAAAGAAAAAATAATTGCTATATGCTCGCATTTCTAAATAGAAATACTATATTATAATTGAAAAATATACGCAAAAAAAAACTAAAATAACACAATAGTTATGCTGATTCGCGACAAATCCGTAAAAACGATAAGCGAATTGTTGTATAACTTTAATATACACTAAAAACTAAAATATAATCTATGTATCCTTTAGATTAAACCCTAAAAAGGAATTGGACATAATAGATTATTTAAATTACTGTGACGTAGTAGAGACATTTCCTGCATCATCGTCGTCAATCATGTGACCTTGGTGTGGTTTAAGATCTTTTATGTGCCAGCGGCCTGCGTTAGTACCATTCCCGTCTACTAAAACATAAACTAAATTCGAAATTTTCTTTTGTACTGAAGATAAAACAAAACGAGGGGCTAACTTGGCTGAAAAGTTAACACCAGCATTTGATAAGACCTTATTATGTCTCCAAACCAAATCACCAACCTGAAAAGATAGATCACGTCTACGAAAATTATAAGACTTTGAGTTTCTTTGGTAAGCAGCATGAAGTTTCTTACGGACTTTGCTAAAGACACTATAAAGATTTTTGAGTTCTGAAGCGTAAGAGATGCGATCGCCAGGCATAATTTCAAAATCTTCAGAGAACTTAACTTGACCATAATACTTACCAGAGATGGGAATATGTCTACCAAAAACTAAAAATGAAGGAGAAAAACCTGTGACCTCATGTTTAGAAGTGTTTAAAGCAAACTGAATATTAGAGAGTTGAACATCCCAATCTGTATGTTGTTTAACATAAGTTCTAATAGCTGTTCCTATTGTTTTATTCATTCGCTCAACAAAGTTACATTGAGGAGAATACACAGCATTATACCAGATCTCCTGAACTTGATATTTCTTTGCTAAATCTCTGAACTCTTTAGCAACAAACTGAGGACCATTATCACAAATTATATATTGAGGTACTCCATAAGTGAGGAAAACTTCACTCTCAAGATACTTCACAACATACAGAGATTTTGATGAACGTAACGGACACAGAAGAACATATTTCGAAAACCAATCGCCAAAAACTAAAAGCCACTTATGACCCTTTTTGATCTAGGAAAAGGACCCATAAGATCTAAAGCGATTGTCTGAAAAGGCATATTAACTTGTTTTCTCTTCCCATCCTACCTAACGGCATAGTATTTGAAGATTTCTGAGCTCCACAAACACGACAACTCCTAACAAATTTAAGAACATCGGCCCTCATCTTGGGCCAGTAAAATTGTTCTTGAAGTCTTGATAAAGTCTTATAGAAACCCAAATGCGAACAAGTTGGCGGATTATGACATGATTCGATAATATTACGACGTTGAGGACGTGGAACAACCTTCTTCCATTCTTGAAGATTTGATGAAAATGGTAGCTGTACCGGAATAAACTTAAAAATAAAACCATCTTCAACTTTCCACTGTGGAAATGAACTAGACGAAGCTAAAATCTTTCGCTTCATTGTCTCATACCATGCATCAGTATGATCTAAATCTATATTCAAAATAGAAATTTGTGGACATACAAAGGAATCATTATCTGAAGTATCTGAAGGAGAATCATCGCCAGGTATTCTACTAAGAAAATCAGGAACTACGTTATGTGAACCTTTACGATGAACTAAAACAAAAGTAAACTGTCTAAGTCTGACAGCCCATCTAGCAAGACGACCAGTAGGATTCTGTAATTTATTAAGCCACAAAAGAGAGTAATGATCTGTACAAACGGTAAAACGTACGCCATCAATCCAAGGACGAAATTTTTCCAAACTAAAAATAACTGCTAAGCATTCTCGCTCAATTACACTATAATTCCGCTCGGATCTAGTAAGAGATCTGCTAGCATAAGAAATTACACGGTCTTCGTCATTAATTTTTTGTAGAAGAACTCCACCAAGACCGGTGTTAGATGCATCTGTTTCTATAATAAAGGGTTTAGAAAAATCTGGCTGGGACAAAATTGGAGCAGAAACCAGAAGTTGTTTAATTTTTCAAAAGAAAATTTTTTTTTTTTTTTTTTTTTATATTTCTCTTTTACCTTTCTTTTACCTTTAACAAATCATTAATGGTTGAAACTAATGTCGAAAAAATTTTGCGTAAAACGACGGTACCCAACTACTAACAAACCTATAAATCAGTTTGCACTCTAGTCGTCGTGGTAGGGAAGGAGGAAAGTTTAACACAGTTTCGAATTTTTTCTGATCAGTTCTAATGAATTAGAGCTGAATATATCCAAGAAATTTTAAAAGATTTCTTGAAAACTCACACTTCTTTATATTTATAGTTAAGTTAGCATCTTTTAACTTGTCTCTAACTTCAGAAAGCAATTTGGTATGTTCCTCAAAACTGGGTGAACATATGATTATATCATCCAAGTAGCAAAAAATGTGTGGTTCATAACGTGGTCCAAAAATAGCATCAACAAGTCTTTGTTGTGTCTGACCGGCATTGCACAAACCAAATGGCACTGTAGTGAATTGAAATTGACCTCCACCAACTATACTGAAAGCAGTTTTTGGTTTTGAATCCTCTGATAATGGAATTTGCCAGAAACTTTTACGCAAATCTATACTCGAAATATACGTAGCTCCAAGAAGAGAGTTTAAAATTGTATCTATATTTGGCATAGGGTAGGAGTCATACCTTGTAACCTGATTTAAAGATCGACCATCGAAACAAAAACGAAATTCACCAGTTGGTTTTTTAACCAAAAGCACTGGGGAACACCACGGACTATTGAAGGTTCCACACCAAGTTTAAGCATTAATACGAATTCTCATTTAAGATTTTTACATAAGGCGTGACATTAAAAAAGGTTTTGACGAAATGGTTTGGCATCACCAGTGTCAATTGACATAGTAATTTTATCGGTACGACCAAGACCATGATCACTGTTAATACTGTCAAAAAAGTTAATAAGAAGTTCAGCTGGTTTTCTCTGATTTGGTGTTAAATCATCAAGGGTACACAACAAATTTACTGCATGAGTGTTATAGGGAAATGAAGAAAACTTTGGCTGAGATCTAGAGTTGACTTCCCACCAATTCTTAAGATCTTCCATAAGATCAAACCACAAGATAAAATCACAACCAAAAATAAAACTACAGGCAAATAAGGTAAATTACAATAGCACTGATAACTTGACATGAACCATCAACGACTAAAGGTAGATCGACTACACCAACTATTTTCTGTTCGGTATTGTCTGCAGTACTAATTGACAAATGAGTTGGTTCCCTAATATTCAAATTTAGATTCTCAATAACTGGAATACCAGCAGCTCCAATAACTGTAGATGCACTTCCAAAATCTAAAAGACCACAAATTTCAACGCCAAGAATTTCTACTAAAATATAAGGTCTGTTATCAGATACCTTAGGACAAAAAACAGGAGAAACTTTATGATTTGTAGTGGTGGATCTATAAAATTTTTAACACATAATAACCACTTTTTCCAATCAGACTGGAAAAATAAATTTGGTTTGAATTTCTTTTGAACTACATGACCAGAAACACGAGTTCGTCCGATTAGTTTTTTGAACATTTTGGACACGCCGGTGATTTAACCCCTAAATTACCACATTTAAAAACAAAAACCCTAATGTTTCTGTCGACAATCATGAAACGTATGATCTGGACCAGAACAATTCCAACAAACTAAACGCGAAGCTGTTTCCTTACCTGAATTTTCTACAGATCGGGGCATACCCGAAGTATTTACCATATCAGGGTCAGAAGACGACGACGCTACAGCAGAACAAGGACACCTAGCAGTAGTATTTCTTTTATTTTGTTCTGAGCATTTACATTCTTAGATTTTTTACTAAACTGTACGCGACGAGAATCAAACGAGCTAGAATCAGGAGTGGTATTTAATTCAGAAACATTTAAATTTCTAGAATGTTTTTCATTCTGATGTTTAGCATTTTCTAATTTTCTACACAAATTAGAGAGTTCAAACACAGATAAAACATCAACTAAAGCTAACTGAGTAATGTATTCAGGAAGTAAATTTTGTCTAATGATTTTTATCTTATTAACCCCACTAGGGCATTTACTTAATCTACTAAAAGATTCTCTAAAGTTACATGTACTAAAATACTTTCATTTTTTCGTTGTTTATAAGATTTAATTTGTGACCAAATATTATCATCATTATCTGGTGGTAAAAAGTCTTTCATTAATCTTTCTACAAGAGATTTCCAATTCATGATATGTTGTTTAATAATTTCTATACCAAATAAAAGCATTACCAGTAAAAAAAAGTTCTACCAGAAGAAAAATAAATCTTGTTCACTAACTTTACGTGATACAGAAAGCTCAGTAACAGTTTCTAAAAATGAAAAATAAATCTTGAGGATTACCATTAAATTTAATAGGCCAGTCTGACACTGGACAAGGTTTAACAACATAAGTCACAATAGGAGGCGGTACATTAATAACCGGTCCTGAAGGGACAGAACTAACATTTAAAATTTCATTTGTGTCAGAAATTTTTGAAAATAAGTCAGCTTCAAGTTGATAACAACTAGTATAAACATCAGTTTGAATAGTCTCTGCATCAGCACGATTTTCATCTAAAATTATTCTTCTAATTCTACCAGCCAAATGCGCAAGACGAGATCTTATAACTTTGAACATTGAATCATTTACTCCACCCTCAAATTCAGAAATTGACAAGGAAATTGAATCTAAAGTTGCTTTAATTTCTGAAATTTCTTGATCAAAAGAAACAGGATAATCCTCCATATTAACTAAAACAGGGTTATTAGTTTCTCTACTTAAAAGACCTAACAAAATTTTAAAAAAAAAAAAAAAAACATTTTTTAGATGTTTTAATACCCCTAATAAGACGTTCGTAATCTAATTCTACTTGTCGTAAATGATTAACTTTAAAAGATTCCTTCTCCATTGTAATTCAGCTATATGAAATACTAAAGACTAAATGATTCAGAAAAAACTGTACGTAATTTAACAAAAAGCTGTTATGATTCGGCGCAAACTATTAGAAAGAAAATATGTTCAATGTCAAAAACAAAAAACGATCAAGTACGAAACCAAATTCCAAAATTTATGAAATACTCAACAGTGCTACCCTGTATACTGAAATTATGTCCACTCTGTATATTCAAAATATAACCATACCTGTATTATTTAAATCAAACGAAACGTCAATAAAAAAATGTAGTCCAGAAATACGTAATTAAGTTATTTATTGGGGTTTTTAAATAGATAAACAAACAACCTCAAGAATTTATAAAAACAAAAAAAATGCTGTTGAACTGAAATTATTAGAATTTAATTACAGAAATAAAATGAAAATAAAATTTCAAAAAAAAAACTATTTTAATTATATTTAACTTTGCCTTATATGAGCCTAACGAAAAATTATGTTATAGCAGCAAGTCTACCAAATAAGAGAAAGCAAAATTAATTAAATTGAGCCCAATTAAAAACTGAATGTCAGTGCCAAAGGTTAAACCAAGTAAGCCCCACGTGACAGGGCGTCATATTCTTTATTCTTATATTTGTGTGTGCCGACTTTTTCTGTCATCAGTCAAACAGAAAGAAAAAGGTAAAAAATCCGTTGCTCAGGGTTAGAGGAGAGCTTGGTTCGTAGGTAAGGCTTGTGGCCTGTGGTGAGCTAATAATGTATGCTTAAATAATAAAATAAAAAGTAATAATGTATCAGGCTCAAAGATTTCTAAAAATTGATGTAAGTATTCAAATAGTAATGGTCAAAGACAGTAAAAAAGGGCGCCACTTACTGTTAAGGGTATGAAAAAGGTAAAGTAAGAACCAGTAAGAACAATTTGATCATGATGTAAAATATAGAAGAAATCATCAACAGCAATAAGGGACTATTATGTTCATCAAGAATAAAAATCAGATATAACTATCCACGTTAGAACATTTTAATTTAAAAACGAACACAATTTTCAATCAGTTCAAACCCAGTTTCAATTATCTCAATGAAATCGTTAGTTACTTTAAGTAACCTCAAATTTAGTAGAGTCTCTCCCAGTATACTTATACGTAATATATACAGGTGAGAATTTATGTACAGTCCAATGATGATGTTTTCGAAAACAAGTCGTGTACATACCTTTAAAATGAATCCGTGTTAGCGATTCTCACAAAAAAGATCATACTGAAGTAAAGCGTACCGTTAAGGACAAAGCATTACTTATAATGTTAACTAAAAGTTAAATTTTTGACTATAATTATGGAATAAATGGCATCAATTTACAGAGATATTCAAAAATATTATCTCAAAGTAAAAAAAATTTAGGGAATACCTTGTGTGTTGAACTTAAGAATTATCTGTATTTTTTTTTTTATTTTGTGACGAAGTGAACAGGTAGGCAGGCAGTCTCCAGACTATCGGAAGTGGATGTAGACTCTTCGATAGTAGCAGGAGTCTTCGATATCATTAGAATAAATGTAGAGTCGTAAATACTGTCTCAAAAGTGGTTACTCATATGCTAATTACTTATACGTCAATTTCTTATACGCAAGTTACTCTAAAATATAAAAAACTCTCATACAGTCACCGAAATACCAACAAAAAATAACTTACGGTCTGAAAATCAGCTGTACACATTCCAAAATATAGCAAACTATATGTGATCCAAACCAGTAATGCCCAATCAAACATTATCAAAATAAATAAACGGGAATAACTGAAAATTTAAATTTAGTTAGACATGGCGATACAAAATGGTAGATACACTTACTGTGATCTTATTCCAGGAAAAGGCAAAAAAAAACGAACTAGGCTCTGAACACTATATTCTACAGGATTTCAAATCTCCATTTTTGGATACCCGTGCCTTTACTGTTAGGAAAGTGTTTCAGAAAAGCTCCTTTTTTCTCTGAGATTAGTCGGACGCTGAACCACGCGTCTTTTTCTGATCTCAATCTCCCGGAAAAAGCCTCCTTTTCGCGAAACGGAAGTCTTCGAATTGACAGGTCATAGGACCAAAGGCAATTAAGTGAACTCTATCGTCTATACTGGATGAAATTTTGTTTTTATGGAAAGGAACCGCTACCTGTACTGAATGAAGTTTAAAATCTAGCGAATAGATGGCGCCAGCAATATTAAACATTTGGATTTAAAAAAAGAAAAATAAAACGCTACCAATTGTTGCGGGTGTAGTTAGGGGCAAAAGAAACAACAAGTAGTGAATAAAGGCCTGATTCATGGTACACCGTGACGGGCCGGGGCCGTGCGACGGTGAAGGCACGGCCCAACATTGTCAAATTGGTAGATTTATACCTATGCGTTCATGCTAAGCCGAGCACGGGCCGAGCTTCGCCGGAACCCGTCCGTGCCCCGTCCGAGAAATGTCGGTGTACATTTTTCCTCGGATCCGCTACGGTCGCGGTCCGGCCCCGTTGCGTCAAACATAAATGAGTCGCCGCAGCTAAATACTTCGTTCGTCTACGGGCCAATAGCGACTGTTTTCTAGCAGTGTTGCCGCAATCCAACTTTTTAGGCGTACCCATTTAACTAAAAATGTACCACTTTTGGTACATTCTTTAAAAGCACAAACAAAATACATCTGCAAATGAATTTAACCGGTTTGGTCGCTTTGAATTTCTTCATAAATTTCTACATAAAAAAAACTTCCTGTAAAAAAATAAAAAAAAAAAAAAAAAAAAAAAAAAACATGAAAATAGAATTCAGAAAACCCAATTATAAGTATGTATAGGTTGAAGAATCTAAGTAATTCTAATAATACACACAATAGCTTGGAAAACCTTAAATTTTATTAAAAAAAAACGCAATATAGAAGCATGTTAAAAACAGTAAATTTGTCAAGTTTTTTTTTATTTTTTTATTGTTTGCAAGAATGTTTAATATGAACATTACAACGTTTATAATACGTCGTTAATTAATGCGGATTATCTCCGAATGGTATCGGTAAGCGCGTTTAATGCAATATCAACGACAATACTTATTAAATATCTATTCATTTTCGGTGCGCGTGGGAAATAATTATTGTACCAAATTATCCTGGATTTGAAAATGTAGTACCACTGTACTAAATAGAATTAAAAGTATCAAATTTGGTACAACTGTACCACTGCGGCAACACTGTTTTCTAGAATATAATCGGCACGGACATGATCCCCGTTGTCCACTCGGTGTAGCATATATTGAAGGCCCGGACGTGGCCGGGTGTCTACTGCACGGAACGTGCCCGGCTCGGGTACGGCCCGGTGTACCATGAATCAGCCTTAATGCGGCGCGTTCGGTACGGCTCAGTGTGCGCGACAAGAAAAAAAAGTGCGATTACCTTTATACGCTACTAAAAACCAGTCCAGACTGAGCACGAATTTCCTTTGATGGACAGACAACTCACGGATCGGATGGCGCACCGCATGAGCGTGTTCGACGCAGTGCGTGCTTCCGTCTACATTTGAAAGCTCATTCGGCTCAAAGTGCTCATTCTGTTCGTTTGCTCAGATGTGTACGCGGCTTAAGATACAAATAGTGAGACATATAGTAAATGTAATGTAAATGATCAGGCGTCACCGTAGATTAAATCTGATGAAAGATGACAATACCTGGGTGAAATTAACGCGTTACTTACTTACCTATATTCAGCATAAAGCAATAAAGAGTTTTGTTTAGAAAGTAATAAATGTGTTAGATAAGAAAATCGCCAAAGTCTATAACGAATAATTTTTTGGAACAAACGGAATAAATGAATCAAATGATAAAATTTAAATCAGTATTTTTTTTAAGAAGAGATTATAAAACTGGTTCTAGCTCAAAAAATAAAAAATGCGGGACAAAATCTAATGCTAACAATGTGCAATACTATAGATCAAAATGAAAAAATATCTTACGTTACACGACCAATATATCCATTTGATAAATGTGGATGAAATAAACAAAACCGTTTCATGGCAAAGTTGGTTTTGGAGTTTCTTCTTGAGTTAACTGTTTCTGATCGATCGAATTAAAACAAGAATATCGAATATTTTCGTATGCAATTTTAACTGTTTAATTTTTCCTGGCATGATTGGCTGTTACAAAACTGGTTTCGGTACGCATCAGTACTCTCTGACCTACTGTGTATAGATATGTTACTTTTAAAGCATAGTTGTGAATATATTACTATACATTATCGTGCCATCGTCCCCAGATATATTAATAAGGAAATATTCGAATGGAAATGTCGGTAAATTATGTGTCAGTTTGATATCTGTAATTTAGCTGTTTGGTTTCTTCGATTATTTCTGAAGGAAATTTTTGAATGCTGAAGAACATAGATAGTTGCTTCTTGGGTAATCAAATTAAAATTTCCTTTCATCTATTTCATACATTCTTAGCTTTGAATAAAAAGCCCAAGGAAAGAGCACATCAACTACATTAGTGCGACCGCAATGGAGCTTTAATGATAGAGTTGTTTTAAATTCCCATTACCCGTGGCATGGCGCTCGAAATTTACTTATAACGTTCCAAATATACAGTAAGGTACACTCATAATTTACGGATATTGTTTTACGTTGAAGTCAATAAATAATATTCCTAATTTATTAAAATTATATTTTAGACAAATCTAATCTCACAGATCAAGTCCGCGGACTTGACCTATGACGGTTTGGTCCGCCATAAGCTTAGCCTGCCATAAATTTGGTCTGGCCCACAAAAGCAAAAATGTCATCCGCAAGCCAAGTCCGTAGGCCAAATCTTCCGAGGTATGGGGGAGCTATTATAATTAGTTCGTGTATCTGTCGTGGACGTCAATCTGGCGTGAAATAGTTTCTTTTATTTTACATAAAGAAATAAATTGGTTGAAATTTTATTTTCGCTCGTTTTTTTATGTAATTTAACACAACTAATAACAGCAAAAGAAAAACACTAATTCACCACAATACACCAAACCGTTATATTTTTGCATTGGACGCGCGTTTCGCTAGCCATGTTGGCATCATCGGCAGACGATTAAAACTATTTGCGTTTCAATCATCTATGCATAAAACTATTTGAATTTTAATCATCTGCTAATGATGCTAACGTGATTAGCAAAACGCGCGTCCAGGGCAAAGTAAAGTATTTTGGTGTATTGTGGTGAATCATTGTTTTATTTTCTTGTTGTAGCACCAAAGATTTCAACCCCCAACTGTAACATTTATTATTTACTATAAGCTTTAATTTGACAGGAGTTTTACAGGTTTCAAATAATATCTTAATAGTCTATTACGCTGTACTTTCGGGTCGCTCTCAGAGGTTGGGTAAAGCGGGTGTGTGGCCGAAGGAAATGTATATTATATTTCAGAAATCTGCCTAAGAGCGTCTTCACACAGGCCGGACCTGCGGAAATCGATTGCAATATAAATAAATAATCTCCTTCACATATACTCCGATCCGGTAAAATAGGTGGGGACCGGAAAATACAATAGTGTTGCGAACCCGTGTGGACTCGACCTAACCTAACTATATGTCACGCCCTCAGGTGACCTTAACATCGCATTAAAGAATAGACACCGTAATGATTCATTCGTTCGAGAAGAATCGAGTCCCACTGGAATGGACTAGTACATACGAGAACATTCGAAAACCTTCTCTACGCACCTAACGATCTATGGACTATTCTAGAGTTCTTTACCTGTCGGTATAAAAGCCGGCGGCTGTGGCCTACAAGGGGGCAGTTATAAATATACCAGTGCAGTTGACGCGCTAAAATTCTAAATAAATTCTTAGTTATAAATCGTTTGTAAATAGTTCTATAAGTCTTTTTTTTTATCGTTATTGTTTTTGTTAATTAGTGTTAAATAAATAGTGTTTAAATAAATTGTGACTTTCTATCCACACGGAACCGACGAAAAACGTAACAATTGGTGTCAAGTGTGGCGTGTGTGATAGACTAGAAGAATAAAAAGACCGACCATGGCTCTGAAAAAATTGTTGAAAGACTTGAAAGTGTCCGAACTGAAATGCATATTGGAAGAGAGAGAGTGCGAGACAGATGGAAAAAAAAGCATTTTGCAGGCCAGACTAAGAGACGTTTTGGTAGAGGAAGGTGAGGATCCTGACACATTTTACTTCGAGCTGGAAGGTGACCTTGACTCGTCATTGAAAAATTTACAAGACAATTTAAACGACAATTTGAATAGTAAAATAATTAACTTAGAAGACAGTTTGAAAGATAAGATAATGGAAAATTCCCAGGATTTAATTAATATTTTAGAAGATAAGATCGCAGAAAATTCTAAAGACATACAGGCCAGCTTTAATAATAAAATACTTAATTTAGAAGAAAAGATAACAGATAATTCCAGGGAATTAGAAGAGAAGATAATAGATACACAGGACAAAATAGCACAGATTGAGGTCGATGTTAACAGAAAAATCGAAATTTTAAAAGAAGAAATAGCGAAGTCAAATTCACCAAAATGTCAAGAAACATCGGAGACACCGAAACTAGTCGAGAATAAGTATATCTCAAAGTCAATTATTAAGCCTCCACAGTTTGACGGAAAAACCGCTTGGGCCAATTATTTTTGCCAGTTTGAGGCCGCTGCGAGAGCGAACGGATGGACAATCGCTGAAAAGGCTACCGCTTTGACTGTCGCACTACGAGGAGATGCGACTGATATCCTGCAGACATCGAAACAGGGAGATTATCAGCAATTGGTACGACATTTAGAAATGAGGTACGGCCAAGCTCATTTGGAACATGTCTATCATTCCCAGCTAAAAAGTCGCATTCAAAAGTCAAATGAGTATCTGCAGGAGTTTGAAGCCGACGTAGCCCGCCTCGTTCGCCTTGCATACCCTGCTACACCAGAAAATGTTATGGAGCGCTTAAAAGTACAGGCTTTTATTGATGGTTTACGTGACAACGAGACAAGGCAAACACTTCTTTTAGCTCATCCAACGCATTTGGGAGATGCCCTAGCACGTGCCCTGGAATTTGAGGCCGCGAAAGAATGCTCTAGGTCTCTAGGATTTGTACGGGCTGTTGAGGAGTGTTCCGACGATTCCAAAGTGGAAAGGATTGTGCGGAAAGTACTGGATCAGTATATGAGCAAGAAGGGGGGACCGATTCGCTGTTGGAATTGCGGACAGATGGGAAATCGTTGCAAAGAAGAGAAAGAAGTGAAAGTCTTAAGGACGACCGTGGTTGGTGATACTTGGCAAACCGAAGATCTTGCAAATGACCAAATCAGCGATCCAGAGTTGGGCTTGGTGATTAACTGGAAAAACGCGGACCAGAGACCAACGTGGGGGGAAGTTTGCAGATATTCGCCGAACGTGAAGTCGTACTGGGCCCAGTGGAATTCCTTGGTAATAGATAACGGACTACTTCGCCGTGTGATCGAGAGACCGGAGGGCAAGAAGAGAAGGCAGATCGTCATTCCAAAGAAGAGGGTCCCAGAAGTCTTGGAGGAAGTTCACAATGGAACCAGCGGAGGACATCTTGGTGTTACCAAGACACTTGGCAAGCTGCGTGAACGGTTCTACTGGGTGAACTGCAAAGAAGATGTGAGGGCCTGGTGTAAGAAATGTGACATTTGCGCAGCCATTAATGGGCCACAAAAGCGTGGTAAAGCCCCTATGCGCCAGTACAATGTTGGTAGTCCCTTCGAACGAATAGCGATCGACGTGGCTGGTCCTTTCCCGGAGACGAACGATGGCAACAAATACATTGTGGTAGTAATGGATTACTTCAGCAAATGGGTCGAGGCCTACGCGTTGCCAAATCAAGAAGCGTCCACGATTGCTGATGCCCTTGTTAAAGAATGGATCTGCAGGTTTGGTGTTCCCATGGAGCTTCATTCAGATCAGGGAAGAAACTTTGAGTCCAATCTGTTCCAAGGCGTCTGTGAAGTCCTGAACATCCGCAAGACCAGGACGACTGCTCTACATCCACAATCCGATGGGATGGTTGAACGCATGAACAGAACTATCAACCGTTATCTGGCCAAAGTAGTCTCTGACCACCAAAGAGACTGGGACAAATTTCTTCACCTGTTCCTGTTGGCCTACCGTTCATCCGTCCAAGAATCTACAGGGCAAACTCCAGCCAGCATCGTTATGGGACGGGAAGTGCGCCTACCCTGTGATCTGAAATTTGGTTGCCGACCGGGAGAAGAAGTCGCCGGAGAAGATTATGTCCACACACTACGTCAAAGGATGGACGACATTCATCAGAGAGTCCGCCTAAATATTCAAAGTGCTAGTGACCGAATGAAGGAACACTACGACATTCAAGCTGAGCATGGAGGATACCAACCAGGGAAGTTGGTGTGGCTATATAACCCGCAGAGACGTCGTGGGTTATCTCCGAAGCTACAATCCTCGTGGGAAGGGCCATACGAAGTCATGGATAGAATTAATGACGTCGTATACCGTATCAGAAAATTGCCAAAAGGAAAACCGAGGGTAGTCCATTTCAACCGTTTGAGCCCCTACCAAGGCGAAATAGAAGATCGTGCTGGGACCGTGAGAACCTGCAGCTTTGATCCCCCTGATTCGGAGATGTCCTTTGACGATTTCATGGCCCGATACAACAGCAGTGAGAAGGCTCGCTATGGTGTAACCAAAGAAGATCAACGAGACCTCTTTTCCGTGCCTCCTGATTATTCGCTCGCTCATTGTGTGGCTCGAGATTTGCGGATGTCCAGAGGAATCGCTGCGACGTTCAATGAGAAGTTTGGGCGTGTCGGAGAACTACGCCGACAGGATCCAGAGGTTGGAAGCGTCTTGAGGCTAACCGACAATGCACATGGTCAAGCAAGGCACATCTTCTACCTGGTCACCAAGGAATGGTCCCCGAGTAAGCCGACTTATCTCAATCTATGGAAGACCCTGATTGAACTGAGAGAAGCCCTGCTAAACAACAACATTGCACGATTAGCCATTCCGAAGCTGGCGTGTGGACTCGATGGTTTGAGTTGGCGTACAATCCGGAACATGATTGAAGTCTTGTTCAGATTTACGGGAATCGAGATCCTCGTTTGCTGCTACAACCCAAAGCTGAGATCGGGAGAGAAAACTGTAGACTGCTATTTCTACCAGACTTCGCAATGTACCAGGGGCCAGCTTTGCAAATACCTTCATTCACCGTGTACATCTCGGGACGAGCATGTGCCTAAGAAGGGGGCAGTGTTGCGAACCCGTGTGGACTCGACCTAACCTAACTATATGTCCCGCCCTCAGATGACCTTAACATCGCATTAAAGAATAGACACCGTAATGATTCATTCGTTCGAGAAGAATCGAGTCCCACTGGAATGGACTAGTACATACGAGAACATCCGAAAACCTTCTCTACGCACCTAACGATCTATGGACTATTCTAGAGTTCTTTACCTGTCGGTATAAAAGCCGGCGGCTGTGGCCTACAGGGGGCAGTTATAAATATACCAGTGCAGTTGACGCGCTAAAATTCAAAATAAATTCTTAGTTATAAATCGTTTGTAAATAGTTCTATAAGTCTTTTATCGTTATTGTTTTTGTTAATTAGTGTTAAATAAATAGTGTTTAAATAAATTGTGACTTTCTATCCACACGGAACCGACGAAAAACGTAACAATAGAAATAAATACAACTGTCGGAACATGTGCAAAGCCGGCGCCGGCTCCGGCACCGATTTTGCGGTGCGAATCGGTGCCGGTGCCGGATCTAAATTCGATTGCAATATAAATAAATTAGCTCCGGCAAAATATAGTCGTAAACTGGCAAATCAATAGAACTAAATACAACGGTCGGAACGTGTGCAAAGCCGGCGCCGGCTCCGGCATCGATTTTTCCGGGGTGTGTGCAAGCGTTCTAGGCTTAGCCCGATCTTGTCGCGTTAAGCTACACCCAAAATTCCGAACACACGTGCTTTGATTAAGGCTTGGTTAAGATTTGCAGAGCTTCAGCATTTGCAATGAAATAGCGCAATTACCATATTACCATTAGTTTACCATTATTATAAATAGAGCAATTACCATATTACAAAACCATATACAAATGTTGGTAATAAATGGTATAAAAACCATATGGTCACAAAACAATATAAATTATATATCACTGTAATCACAAAACTTCAATCTATTTCCGTATTGCAACGGAATTTTAAATTATGTCTTTATTTGAGAAAATTTAGTTCAGACATAAAGAATATTTGTTGATGTTTGACCATCAAAATCTTAAAAATAAAGAAGTTGTCTAAAAATGTGCTACAAAACGGATATAGTATAATCCTTTATCTTTAATTTCCTACTTCATTTGTGTAAAAATACCAAGCCAGTTTTACATAAAACGTTAAATGCCGAACGCTTATTTTGCTACTTCTTCGGACTAGTGAAATGGACTCTTAAGTCGAGTTCATACGTATTTGCGTCCATGCCTCGCTCATCATTCCCTCAGTCCAATCTTATTGAAATATGATCTGTCATTTTTGAAATAAACCAATAAAGCTGGTTAAAAAAAAACCAGAGACTACGCATGGCGGATTCATACATAAGTCCATCCATTATTAACTTAAAAAATATTAGAAACTATTATATGGATCACTATGGTTTTTTCAGTTATTGTTTGTCGAAATCTTCTCTGAGTCTAAAACAGAGTATACATATAAAAAGAGTGTTAGACGGCTTCTTTTGTCTTTTATTCAGTTAATTGTGTATCTTTGTATATACTATTACACACAACCAAACTTATATGGAATCATCTATTATTTTACATAATTTTCGAGACGTATGAAAATTTTGTGTTTATGAATAAAACTCAGTCCTTACCAATGCCATTTAATGAAAAATAATCCATATAGCAATTAAAAAAATGAATAAGTTCCCAAAATAAGTACAATGGTATTTTTTGGGTTTCTGAAACGAAATTAAAATTAAAATTTTTAGTGGCCAAAAAGCAAAAACAAAAAGAAAAGTGATAATTTTAATAATCCTTGTTGTCACCTCTAGCCCTTATGCAAGCTTCTATCCGCGCTGACAAGCTTCTTATTAAATTATCAACGTTGTCTTGGGGTATGTTTTTCCATTCTGCTAATACTGCAATAAGCTGTGCGAGATTTCCTGGATTGTTTCGACGAGCTCTAACCCTTTTAAGCATTCCTTCTTCAATGAGAGCAATAATTCTTCACCTCCGTACCTCTACAAGAACACAATCTGTAAAGATGTCGATGTGTTAAACAGTTTTCATACAGGAAGTGACCACAGACTAGTACGCGCCAAAATACAAATTTATACTAATATAGAAAGGAGAAAATTAATTACCAGATCAATGTTTCCTACAAGGGACGCTCTACAACTAAATCAGGAAACCTATCAAAAAGAGCTTGAAAAGAGACTAAAGCCACAGACACTCAGAGATCAAGACCCCAACGACATTCTCAATAATCTAAAGCAGGGCATAACTACAGCAACAAAGAAAATATGTAGTAAAATGAAACACCCTTCGGAAACTAAATTAAAACCAGAAACGACAAAACTAATAAGGGAAAGAAGAATGACTGACAGAGATGCCTCAGAATATGACATCTTAAATAAAACAACTAAAAGAGAAATAAGAAAAGATCTTAGGGATTATAAGAGAAACCAAATTTTGGAAACAATTGAAAACAATAGAAGCATGAAAGTGTTAAGACGCAAGCAAATGCGCGGAAAACAAAAAATAATAAAAATAAGAAACACACATGGCACTATAACAACAGACAAACATGAAATTAGAAATGAAATACACAAATTCTACGAACAACTTTAACAGTCTGTTATACCAAACAAAGATAGAGTACAAAAACACATCACAAACGTAGGATCAGAAGAGATGCTAGAAATATCAACCACAGAAATTAAATACGCACTTCAACAAATAAAAAATGGCAAAAGCCCAGGAGAAGATCGTATTACACCTGAAATGCTGAAGATGAGCGGAAAACCATTAGTGGATGCCGTGGAAGTATTGTTAAATAAATGTCTGATGGAGGGTAGAATCCCGGATGCATGGAAAAACGCAGAAGTTGTGCTATTATACAAAATAAGGAGATTTTACAAATATAGAGAATTATAGACCAATACGCCTTCTCTCGCATCTATACAAGCTCTTCACTAGGATTATCAACAACCGACTGTCTACGAAACTAGATTCCTATCAGCCAATAGAACAGGCAGGCTTTCGAAAAGGTTTTAGTACCATCGATCATCTACAAACAATTAAAACAGTCATTGAAAAAACAACAGAATACAATATACCTCTACATTTGGCCTTTGTAGACTACCAAAAAGCCTTTGACAGCATCGAAACCTGGTCATTTCTAGCTGCAATGGAGGACGCGAGAATTGATTCCAGATATTATTCCATTATTAAAAATATCTATGATAGCGCAACCTCCCAAGTTAAATTAGATGATGACCTCAAAACAGACAAAATACTACTCGGCAAGGGCGTGAGACAAGGAGATACTACGATGACCCCAAAAAGTAATCCTATGGAGGCCTAGGGGAACAACAAGAAGTGTGGGCCGACCAAAAAAGAGATGGGTCGATGACGTCAGGGCAGTGGCGGGAAGACAATGGATAAGATTGGCTAGAGATCGCGAAGCATGGAAAACCCTAGAAGAGGCCTATATCCAACACTGGATGGAACCAGGCTGAGAAAGAAGTACCTCTGTTAATCCAAAATATGGCATTTTTAAATTTTTTTGGATCAAATGAAAATTGCCGGACAATCGTGATTTTATTACTGAACGCAAAATTCAAAAGAAAATAAATCGCAGCAGTCGTTTATTCTTTATTATCATGTTTATTTATAACAAAAAGCCTTATTTTAAAATTACCAATTTTTATCTTTGCAAGAAATTTAAGTCAGAAATAAAGAGTGATTCCATATAAGTTTGGTTGTGTATATTACATCTATGAAATGTTCATGTGCATCATTTATGTGCAACAGAATATTCAAAAAAGATTTGCAAATAACATTCGATATAACAGTTTCTTCTCAAATAAAACAATTTCTACCACCTTCAAACAAACGAAAGAAATACAAAAAAAGTCTGCTAAAAGTTTATTGTAATTCTTTAACTGACTGGTTTTAAATCAAGACAGAACAAAAATATCATCTGAAAAAATATAATTAAGGTTAATATGCTGTCAAAACGAATTTATCGCGCGTGTGGATATTATCGCTAGACACACGTTCCAAAAAAAATTAATTAGCAGCATTTAGATTGGTAAATAATCTACAAGCTACCGTAAAAACTCGTTTCACCACGTGGCTTCTTTCCTCTTTACTTGATATTATCACTCTTGTTTCTTTGGTTCTCTGCAATTGATGCAGAATCAAACAGGTTTGGGTGTTTTATAATACTTGAGTGGAATTTTACTAAAATATTTTCTTGTGTTGGTGGTACATGCCTTTAAAATGATAACCAGCAAAAACTAAAATATGCTCAGAAATAACCCATATGTAATCACTATCTAACTTAATCTACTACAGTTCTTTAAAATTTATTTAAAAAGTAGGTATTTATGCCCCTTTAGCTATGTTTTAATAATAGTCCAAAAATAGGCCTTTAAATACGGAGTTTTGGTAAAAACTTGAATTTTTGATATAAGTTACTTTGAAAGATCTAAAAACAGAAGGGGTGAAATAAATTAAAAAAATATTCTTCGAAATTTGGGAGAAACGGTAAGGACTATAAAAAAAGTTCAAACAAAAGTTGTAGAGCATCCAATTTTACATAAAAATAGTCTTTATACTTTTTTGGTTCAAATCAAAATTAACCGAGATAGGGTGGCTAGAAGCTAGGGGGCGGCTTTTATTGAAACATTTTTTAAGCCCTTATCATTCCTCTTATTTATTTATATTTTTCATTTTTAACCCCTTCTCGGGATGAATTTAAAAAAATCTTAATTGAAATTTGTGATTTTTAAAAACAAATTGAATAAAAATATTGCCAGTTTTTTAGCCACTTATAATTTTTTTCAATTTCTACTATCATCCAAGCATAGTCTGAGCATTAGCTCAGGATACATCGTTTTACATGGGTGACCTTCAACAAATTAGAGACAAGCTGCAATTTTGCATGGAGCTTCATTTTGTAGCGATGAACCGTTGAGCCCGTCACCCCAAAACCACCCCTACAAGGGGTAAAAATGGCCCTTTTTTTACTTTTTCTTCAATAACTCTAAAACGACGAATTTTAGGAAAAAAGGTGATGAGCAAAAATTGAAGAGAAGAAAATTTCCTACCACATAGGTAAAGAACCAAAATTTTTAGAATTTCTGTGGTGCAGGTGCGAATTTTTTAATTTAGGAGGATTGTTTTAATAACCCACGATTCTGTGTTTAACTTCAAATGAAAGCATTTTTGAGATAAATCTCTCTCGAGACCAAAAAATTTATTAGGATACAAGTTCCTATAAAAACGATCTTTTTAATAAAGATAAGTTACCAGTGGCGGAGATAATTTTTTTAAATGTGCGTTTTTTACATTTTAAAAACATTGAATAAGAAAAATTGCAGTTTTACCAATAATTTCCCATGAAATACGTATATTGAAAAATTTACACGTTTAATAACAAAATAAGAAAAACCTTAGCTCAAAAATAGGATAACTTATCTTAAAGATAGTCCTAATTCACTTTCACATTTGTTGGGTCCATAATTGTAATGCTATTGCATTGACCACATGCCATAGTGCAGGTGAGTCCCATTCGCTTGCATGTACATGCTTTTTTACAGCCTTCCGAAGAGCAATTGCAAAAAATTTTCTCTAAAACCCATGTAGGAACAATGGGCTGGTCTGAATGTATTAGATTCATCGCTCGATTTTTCACATTCCAACCCCAATCTTGAGGTGGTAAATTGTTATTTAACCAAGCCTGTACCCTGCGATATTTTCAGATCTGTTTTCTCAATACGATAATTATATAACGTATCACTATGGTAAAAACGTCACTGTTGTTTTTGATGGCTATGAAGAGATAGAGACCAAAATTGTGGAGCAGAATCGCAGATCTGCAAGTAAAAAAATGGTACCAATTATTGTATCTTTCTCGAATTTATCTGCAGTGAAGTTACCAAAGGCAGATTTTTTATCAAACAGCACCAACACAAGCAACTTCATGCGTGCGCTCAGAAAAGTATTGTTGGAAAATGGAATCAATGTTAAATTCGCTGATGGTGATGACGATACTCTTATGTAACTACAGCGGTCGCAATAAGTGACAATTTACCAGAAGGGACCGTAGCAGTAGTTAGCGAAGATACGGACATTATAGTGTTACTGATTCATTAATGCTACAAGAGATTATTTATGATTCGTCCGAGAAAGGTGTCAAAATCAAATAAAATAATCGACATATCGGCCTTACAACAAAAATTGGGGGATCTGAAGAATGTGATTCTTAGTGCCCACGCTATATCTGGTTGTGACACAACGTCTGCTGTGTTCAATAAAGGGAAGATTAATTTAGTGAACACTATCCAGAAGAAAAAGTTATGTGAGCTATTAAAAGAATTTTATAATCTCAAGGCTACAAAGGAGAAGTTAGAAGAAGTTACATCTCAGTTTTTTATAGCAGCATATGTTAAAAACTAGACAAAAAAAGTAGATTTGGATACATGCCTTATCAACAGTACGTAGCTAAACGAAGTCTTAATATCAACTTCAACTTGGCATCATTACCACCTACCTCCAATAGTGCGAAATATCACGGACTTAGAGTTTTTCATCAGGTAAGTTAAATTTATGTGGCATTCAAATGTTAAACTAAATTCACATTTTTAACTTACAGGTACAGGCTTGGTTAAATAACAATTTACCACCGCAAGATTGGGGTTGGAATCTGAAAAATCGAGAGATGAATCCAATACATTCAGACCAGCCCATTGCTCCTACATGGGTTATAGAGAAAATTTTTTGCAATTGCTCTTCGGGAGGCTGTAAAAAAGCATGTACATGCAAGCGAATGGGATTCACATGCACTATGGATTGGGGTCAATGCAATGGCATGGAAGTATGAACCCAACAAATGTGGAAGTGAATGAGGACTATCCTTAGGATAAGTTATCCTATTTTTGAGCTAAGGTTTTTCTTATTTTGTTATTAAACGTGTAAATTTTTCAATATACCTATTTCATGGGAAATTATTGGTAAAACTGCAATTTTTCTTATTCAATGTTTTTAAAATGTAAAAAACGCACATTTAAAAAATTATCCCCGCCACTGGTAACTTACCTTTATTAATCGTTTATACTATAGGAACTTGTATCCTAATACATTTTTTGGTCTCGAGATTTCTCTCAAAAATGCTTTCGTTTGAAGTTAAACACAGAATGTTGGGTTATTAAAACAATCCTCCTTTTTATTAAAACAATCCTCCAAATTAAAAAATTCGCACCTGAGCCACTGAAATTGTAAAAATTTTGGTTCTTTACCTATGTGGTAGGAAATTCTCTTCTCTTCAATTTTATACTCGTGACTTTTTTTCCTAAAATTCGTAGTTTTAGAGTTATTGAAGAAAAAGTAAAAGCGGGTCATTTTTACCCCTTGTAGGGGTGGTTTTAGGGTGACGGGCTCAACGGTGCATCGCTGGGGTTTTAGGATGTTTAAAGATCTACAAAATGAAGCCCCATGCAAAATTACAGCTTGTCTCTAATTTGTTGAACCTCCGCCTGTATAGACTCTGGGCTACATAGAATCTGAGCAAAAAAAGTATCATTTCTATGTAAAATTTTGACGCTCCACTTTGAACTTTAATTTGAACTTTTTTTCTAGTACTTACCGTTTCTCCGAAATTTCGAAAAAATAATTTTATTTATTTATTTCACCCCTTCTCGGAAGTTAATTTTTAAAAAAAGATCTTTCACAATTCGTTTTTTGATCTTTCAAAATAACTTTAATCGAATCAATAAAAAATTAAAACTATAATCTTGGACTATAAACTATGCACATCCTTAGTTAACATCAGCTCTGGTTAACCATTTTGTTCATATTCATTGTACACAACTCTAGAATACTAGCTTTTTTCTATAGGTGCTAGTCTGTCAGAACTTTCTTGATAGGACTGTTGTCGAGAAGTAAAATTGTCTCAGCGTTCAAATGTTTGTTAATGGTTAATAACAAATTCCTGAATTTTCCTTGAAACTAGTTGGATCTCAAAATTCGCGTGAAATATCTTGTTTATAATGTTATTAGACATATCACCAATAAGCATAAACTGTTTTCTTAGCATATTATTTTGCAATGATCAAAAAGGCTCTTGGTGGTACTTTCCCAAATATTTGGTTTGGATTAGACATGGCTCAAGGCAAATTAATGAAATTGCGTTTATCTCATCAAGGAGGCCGAACTTTTAATCGACATCAAATTGCTTACACTATTTCGCTAACATGATAAAAAAAGTTAGTGGCCTACATGCTTTTTTTAGAAAAATATTCCAGCGATAACCCATATGCACGTCCCTGGTGAATATGTCGACACTTTTTTAGCTTTATTATATGGCCATTTATAATAACTTTTACCCTTAAAATTTCACTGGAAACGCTAAAAGTACTTGGACAAAAATTATAATAAATAGAAAAAATATTAAGACTTTACACCCTGTAGCTGCGAAACAAAGCAAAATCGGACTTACGTTGATATGAAAAATAAATCTTATTTTTACGTAAAGAATCTCTCCACGAGAGATGGCACATGTTTTTGAGACACCCTGTATTAAATTTATAGATTTGGCTTTTCTATACGAAATAGTTTTTAATCACAAAGTGAACTAACATCACATATACATCTCAATCACAATTTGCACAAACACCTTCAGCAGACAAAAAATGTAATACTATATGTCATTAAGTAATTTCATAGATGAAAAAATAATCCCACGCACCTAACAATTTTTTTTACGAATTTAGAACAATAATGTTTCTAAATGGACTGTTTTTTTATTTCAAAATGAGTTGGCCACTACATTAATAATTGTTTGAATATCCTGTATATGACATAGTTAAATAATCATTCTTCCTAATTCCTATTAAAAGTTATTTAACTAATGATACTCGCATGTATTAAATTTCAAAATTCAATTTTTAGAGCATAAACAGGTTTTAATAAAGTGGGAAGTATTATCATTTTTGTATATCCCGTAAACCAAATAACTCCAAAAAACGCTAAAACGAAACATTTTTTACAACTTCCTTTATTTTCAAATAAGCATTCACCTCTCGCATTTTAACGTGTTTGTCCGTTTACACCCTGTATATTTAAAAAAGTATTATATTCATACGAATCCTCATCAATTAAAGAAAAATTACGTCCACAAAATTGTACACAAACATCATGACGAAATCAGAAGTATGCCACCTTAACAAACAAAAGAAAATGTATTAAATCTATATGATCAGAAATTAAAAGGATTATTGTGGCTTTTAGCGTCATACCGATAATATTTGCATTAAAAATTTAAGATATTAGAACGATAAGTGTTTTTTTAAGTGTACCAAATTAGCAATAGGCATTTTCATTTGTTGTTATAAAGTGTTATCTCCTAGAAATGAGATTAAGTGTGTTGCATAATTTGTTGCTTTGCTTAATCCTTTTTATATTAGTCTGAAAACAATGCAAGGCAAAGACTGCTAAGGTTTGTAATTTGAAAAAAAAACTTTATTCTTTCGTCTATCCAGTTTATTAAGATAACACGATGAAAAACTAAATTATCGATTAAATTAAATAAAATAAAATAATAATACTTTTTTAAATTCGGTCGATGGTATGCTAAAAAGGTAAATAATGCATTTTTAGGCGATCATGCCAACAGGTATTATGGTAGGCTATTAAGATCAGCAAAAAAAAATTTAATTTCGCTCAAAATGAGTTATTTGGATTATAAATGACCTAAACACAAAATATTTTCATGGTGTCTGTCTGCCCGTCTGTCCGTCTGTCTGTAACACGATAACTCAAAAACCGCGGCACCCGAGAATCTAGCCATTAGTTTTTGGTGGGGGCGGGGGGTTGGTAAGGGGGTATGGGAGGGGGTTAAAAATTAAAAAAAATCGTAACTCCAAAATTACAGTAGCTAGCGAAACGCGGTTTTCAATTTAAGATTAGGAATAATATTTGCAACAAAATTTGTAATAACATCCGTAGTCCGTTTTTGAGAAAATCCGTGTGAAGAACTCCAAACTCCCATCGGACGCGACCCCAGGTGGCGGGTAGGCGAAATAACCGCGGACCAAAATTGGAAAAATTCCTTTACTTTGAAACTAAAAGAACTGCCTACCAACTTTTTATTAACATATTTTAGTATGGGAGGCTATACGTGCCTCCCGGCGCCAATTTTTTACTTTATTAATGAGAATAAGCATAGAGTATATTATATTTTTAGACAGCTCATAACAAGGCAAATAAAATAAAGAAATAATACACAGGGTGGCCCATTTAAATATACCGTCGAAAAAAGCATAAGTTTGACTCATATTTCGAAAATGACAGCTCTCGGAAATATTAGTTTTGCAGCAAGACTCTTGCGCCAAAAACTGGCATGACAGGAAGTTCAAATAAGACGTTTAAACAAATTCTAATTATATACTAATAAAAAAAATTTAGTATGTTATTAATAATGGCTATTAAGTTTGTCTAGATAATTGGGTTAAGATACATGGCAAACAATATAATCTTTAGAAAATATATATTAGATACCCTATCTTTGTCAACAAAGTGTGCGAGTTATACTAGTACAATACGTGTTTACATGTAAATAATTTTATAAATTATAAATTAATGCAATATAAATATGATGTAAAGGAAAGAACGACGTGCTACTACTATGGATACGTTAATAAAAATTTTATTGTATTCATTTACGTTAATAATAAAAGTATTATTATCTTCTGATAGCGATAAGAAAATTCAGAAGTTAAACTGAGTCATAAGAACCAGGAACGTGATAGACACAAAGTTCTGAAAAGAAATAGGATTTTTTTTCTGATCATCCTTTCTGATCACTTTATAATATGTAATCCAGAGTAATAAGTAAATATATTTCCATAGTTTAAGAAATTAATAAATAAATAAAAATGTATATTTTTCAGCCTTTCTTAATTTTTTTTAAATACAAGAGTTGTCCTGAAATCAAAACTATATTAGGTATTTACTTTAGATAGTCTGTACTTATTTTGGTACAAATATGGTAGGTAATCGTAAATCATACAGGATGTTCAAAATTCTACGCCAAACTTTCTCAAATTAAAAATAATTTTTCTTCTTTTTTTTAATCGAAAACCCTGTATATTATTTTTTTCAATAAATGGATAATTAAAAAATGAACATTTTTTATATTTAAAATATTTCAAAATCTTTAACGGTTTCGCAGATATTCGCGGTTTTATATTTCATATGGCATTTGGGTGAAAATGGCTACCTAAAAAGCATTTTCTACATTAATTTTTATTTGGGCCCCCCTAAAATAAATTTCTGTATCCGCCCCTGATCCTATAGTACATACTTTAAGTTTACACTTAAACAAAATTCTCTCTTGCCGGACCCTGTATATATTACAAACTGTAATTTTAATTGATTTTAATCATATAAAATAAATGGAATCAAAAAATTCTATTAAAACTTGTTGCAAACCGACGTTTCAAACTGATGAAAAATCTGATCGTTATCAAGGTAAAAATGTTTATTTAATTGTTTATTTATATATTTATTAGATCTACAGTATTAATAGACATTAAATTTAGCATCATATTTTAAACTTCTTATTATATATTCCGAAATAATATTATGAATATTTTATCACAAATTAATATTTGAGGTACTAATAAAAAAGTCTCACTGACTAACTATTTTGCAAGTCTAGAAATGTGTTTACTCTTTTCTCATTCATAATTAAATGTGTAAACTATCGCGATTTCATCTTATTTTCATCCAATTTAAATAGAATATATCATTCTCACGTATCGCTTTATCTAATCAACTATACGATATTACACAATTTTCGAACTACAAATCTATCTACACGTACCTACGAATTTTATTACCATTTTGACGTAGAATCAAAAGTTTTGCATCTGTTTTAATTACTCAGTTTGTTTACTGAATTTTTATGAATGTCATTGACATATTAAAAATAAGTAGGTACTGTATTATCATTATCTTTTATTCTATTAAATATTAGAAAAATACAGAGTCAATTTATATTTAAATTATTCTTTTACTTATATCATATAAGTACTTGCTAAAAATAATGCTAGATCGGAAAACTTGATTATGATTTAAAGCAGACTAAATAATAAAAAAACTATTTTAAAAATTATAAATGTTATAAATACATCCCAACAAGTGATCAACTGGGTATATTTTGTATCGGTGTTAATTTTAATTTATTAAAAAAATGTTTTTGTCCATACGAAGAAATTCGTTATGGTAGGTATCTTCTATATTTAAGAAGTTTAAAAAGTTAGTATATAACATTATACAGAGGGTACATGGATTATATTCAGCAAGTCAAAGTTATTTATATTTTTCTATATGCTCCGACAAACTACAGCAAACCTAAAGTAATGTACAGGATGGCTCGAATTCGACGCTCATCATTGGGATTTCGGAAACCGTAAGAGATACAGGATCGGTTAAATGGAGGCAAAGTTGCGCAATTTGATGCTCAATAAAATGCCGTATTGCATTTTGAAAAATACCGAATACTCCCGACTATATTCGAAAAGAAACGGAATTTTCAATTTTGTTTTCTATTGTTTCCTGGCTTTATTTGTTAAGATAACTTAAAATGAAAAACACACTTTCCTGGCCACTTTTTCTGCTCTATAACTCTGTATGATTAAATATTGACTATGACGTTTCGGCTTCTGGCGGTCATCATCAACTTAATTTTTTTAAATACGGACCTGATTTTTTTTCAATTTAATTAAATCCTTTCATCACTCTGAAAACACTATATATAGTCACTTTGATATTTGCCGACGTTTAGTACAGAAAATTCCATCACCAGAATATTTTATGCAAAAAATACGGCATTTTATTGAGCATCAAATTGAGCAACTTTGCCTCCATTTAACCGATCCTGTATCTCTTACGGTTTCCGAAATCCCAATGAGGAGCGTCGAATTCGAGCCACCCTGTACAACGAACTAATAGACAGAAAAGGTATTCTAATAAATAACACAACACTGGAAATAGTAGAAGAATCTATACAGGGTGGTACGAACTGATTCGGCACCAGTTAAAATTGTGTAGGTGGCGTCCTCTACACGTAGGAGTCATATTGACATCAAAAATAAATTTTTCATGTCAAAAAACTTCCAGATACCAATTTTGATCCAAGTATTGACGTTACTTCATAAATTATTTGGAAAAAATCGAAATAAAAATGGAACTTCTACATCCTGTATCTCTAAAACGAAGCATTTTAGGACATACATTTATACGAACTTTTTTGCTTATTTTTATCTGCAGAATATGCTGCCGAAGTTTCCGGAATACAGTTCGGACCACCCTGTATATTTGGGACAACTAATACACAACTCGGGATCTCTACTACCAGAAATCAAGAGAAGAGTTAAGTTAGCATGGAGTACTTATGGAAGAAACTCAATCATATTCAAACCTAGAATGCCACTTTACCTAAAGAAGAAAGCATTCGACAAATGTGTACTACCAGTCATGACCTATGTATGGGCAATCTGGACATTTCAAACGGATCCAGGTAATAGATGTCATCCACAGAATCAAATCTCTCAAGTAGCAATGGGCAGGACACATGGCAATAAGGATCGACAACAGATGGACCACAAAAATTACAGCTCGTACCCATGGGGAATCAAGAGACCTAGAAGAAGACCAAATCTGAAATGGGCCCATGATATTAGGAAATTAGCAGGGATAACTTGGGCCCGCATAACCAACAATAGACAACGACGGGCCCAACTACAAAGAGAGTATCTAAATATGTAAGGGAGGCTACACCCTAATTAGAAATGGTTAAATAACCTGAGAATATTATAATGATGATGATCCAACACGTCTATTAGTAATTTAAATTGATGCATTATTCGTGATTTAATAAATGGGACAACAAAAAGGACAATCCTAATTTCTATTTAACTATACTAACCTGGTTTATTCGTACCTACATGAAGTTTTACTACGAAATATTTAAAACGAGTTGCAGTTCCGTTTAGGATATTGTCACTTACTAGAGGACAAAATTCTAACCATTTATTGAAGAAAGACTCTAGAGTTGAATTTAGTCTAGTTTATTAATTTATTCGCGCTGAAGTCATGATTACTAAATCTCGCTTAAGATGGGCTGGCCAAGTATGCAGGATGCAAGAAAACCGCCTACCGAAATCTCTTCTTTACGGTGAACTTGTAGAGGATAAGAGGAAACCGGGTGGACGATAGATGCAAGGATGTTTTTCATGAAAACTTAAAGGGGATAAGTATGCAGCATAAGTGGGAGGAAGCAGCGCGAAATGGCGGAAATTTGTAAATTTAGTTAATAACGACAACCAAAAAGTAAAGAGGCAGAAAAGTAATGAGATTTTTGAATGTCCGGACTGCGTAGAGAGATAACATCACGTATCGGGCTTTTCAGTAACAGAAAAGCTCATGACAGGAAACGGCTTGCGTAACCATCTTCTAATGCGTGTCAAATACTCGTCAGCGAGTAAGTAAGTAATTTATTCCTCAAGAGGTGATGCGTATTTTTTCGTATTAGATAATCATAATATATGGCTCAATATCTTTTAAATGACAAGGAATAAAAGTTCGAAATTTGGCACATGATATAGGTACTATATAGTAGGTACAGTCGGTAGTGTGACAGAGGAATAGTCACAATAAACATCAATATTCGAATTTAAGAAATATTGTAGATGATGTCATATCTCAAATTTGGTTTGGCATGTTGTATTAAATTTTGCAGCATCAAAATGTCCACAACCTCAAATAACATAATCTACATGTCTGAGTATATTTCCGAAATAACAAATATCTTTGATTTTGTCAAATTTAAGTAAAATGTAGTCAAAGCATGTTTTTTCGCATAAGAGAACCGCCCTATATGTTAAGCATTTTTCAACAAAATTTCCAACTGTAATGATAAACAGACCATTCTTCTAAAATAACAAAGACATTTAATATAATTTTACAATTATTATATATTATAATTAATTAATTACAAATTGAAATTTACCTAGAGATACAAAAATCTTCAAAATATTTTGGTATATCTTTATATACACCGACTTGATTGAACGTTTTTCATTATCAAAATATAATCTATAATTTTCTTAATTTAATGATATTTTTTAAAGACAACTTACTGGTTTTGCTGTATCCATAAAAAAACTACAAGAATCTTAATAGTCTGCTTCACTTCCACATGCATGATAGTATCCATTCACTGGAACACACATCACTGAAACTAATGGCGAGAGAACGCAAAAATTTACAACTAGGATGACAAATAATCGTTAAAAACTCTAATACATTTAGCGTAAGAGAAAAGTAAAGAAATATAAGTAAGTGTTGGCTCCATATTATTAATAAACATCACTTAGCACACAACAGCAACTATCGGAAAAATACTCTACATCCTATGCATTTACTGCATAACAATTAAAGAAAAAGTAGTAAAATTTTTCAAACAATCCGTTTTTCATTGTATGAAATACAAACTGATAATTTGGTGCACATGAATGGTGATTAAGATCGAAGTACATCACGTTAAGTGACGATAGCATTGATAAAATAATTGGATTAAAGTTGTCATAGAATGAATTTTATTATCTATAAAAAAACGATGTAGTATGATATAAGTACTATAGTATTATAATGAAGATTTAACGTACTACAGAAACGTTTCCCCAAAAAAATAATCAAGATGGATAGACTGTTTATCGATAATTTGTAAGTATCATAAAAAAGTGTTTATTACATTGTTACAGACAATCGACATGTATAATAGGACTAACCAATATAAGTACATTAATTAACTGTGGCCCAACATAATATACAAGTAAAATGTTAACAAACGTCAGTTTGGTTTATCAATTTACAGTTTGATTTTGCTACAAATTACAGCTGATGATTACTAATAGACCGAGAGCTGGCTACATAAAAAACCTTATCATCGTTACATGGCTAATTTTTTGTGTGAAGTATCCTTTTGTGTAGCCATTGTGAAATAGTCATGTCTGCCAGCGCGATCCCGGGGCTTAAAGCGGGGGCGGCCAATCGAAAGGGTGAAATTTTAACACTAAAAATATTATAAGGCACACGAGTTAAAATTGCCAAATAGCTTTTATTTATTACTAGGAAACGTGTAAAATTGTTGACAGACATTTTTCTCGTGGCTGTAATGGCACAACGCGAAAGAGGCATAGAATTTTGACAAAAGAAAATCATCGCATACATGCATGTCGGTTGGTGGAATGTCGTATTTATTGTTAATTAATTTAAAAAGCCGTATGCAAAAGGGCAGACAAAAAAATCGTTATTGAAATAATAAAAAATATATTTATAATATAATCGTATATTATATGATTTATCTATACTTAAATGGATGAGGCGGCCAGCGTTCCCTGAATAAAGCGCTAGAGTAATATCGCGCTTTTAATAACTGTCTGCAGCTGATTGAGCCACGATCTTTTTGTCTGCCCTTTTGCATACGGCTTTTAAAATAAATAAATATGACATTTCACCAATCGGCATGCAAATATGCCATAATTTTTTTCATTCTTCAAATTTCGGTTTTTAATAATTTTTAAAATTTCATGCCTCTTTCGCGTTCTCTGTCGGCATTTTAGCGACTAAAAAATGTCTGCCAACAATTTTCCACGTTTCTTAATAATAAATAAAAGCTATATTCGCAATTATAAGTCATGTATCTTATAATATTTTTAGTGTCAAAATTTCACCCTTTCGATTGGCCGCCCCCGCTTTAAGTCCCGGGATCGCGCTGGCAGACATGACTATTTCATAATAGATACACAAAAGGATACTTCACACAAAAAATTAGCCATGTAACAATAATAAGGTTTTTTTATGTAGATTATAATATATATATTATTATAATATATATATTATAATATAATATAATATATATTAGATTATAATATATATATATTATTATTTATTTATTTTATATATTTTTTCTTAGATTATAATATCTATAATTTGTAGATATTAGGTTAGTTTTAGTCATCTGCTGATGACGCCAATATAGTTAGCAAAATGCTCGTCCAGTGCAAAAGTAAAGTGTTTGATGTATTGTGGTGAATTAGTGTTTTAACTTTCTTTACTGCTGACTTAATGATCATTTTTGTAAGATTAGACAACGCCATTTTTATTTAATGTATTATTTATGTTTAATGTAGTTTCGGGACTTTTGTATAAACAAAAAAAGGGTGTTAAATAAATATATCTATGATCTTATAGTATCTTGGATAAATGTATTGTCTATATTGCTTCTGTCCAAAATACTAACTTGTGAAAAGTTATGTTTTCATTTTTAGTTGTAAATTCCACGAACAATCCACGTAAGGAAATACAAATAAAAGAAAATTGATATAGAGAAAAACTAAACGGCGTAAATAGGAATTTAATTTAATAATGAATAATGGACAAGAATATAGGTCATATGGAACAAATATATAATTTGTACGCCTATCATGGCATTATTTTTACTGGTTGATTATTATTAGTGAGATAATAAAATAATAATAAACTTTTTTTATTTTCAAGTACCTTATTTTTATTTTGATAAATTTCTTTTGTTTGCAAGATTTTTCTTAATCACCCTTACATCTACATATAATCCGATAGGGATTTCCAAATTACAAATTAATAGTTATACAAAATCTTCAGGATTACCAATAATGTTTCATTTAATTTCACAAAAAGGCCAATTATATGTTTACAACGTAATTTCGTATTATCTCGACGAGCTTGCTATTGATTATATATATTTAATCTTCGATTGATTCATACATTAATAAGAATTAATTAATATCTAAATATAAATCCTTTAACTATATGTATTGTTAAGCATTTATGTCCCGATAATTTTTTTTGGAACTTTTAAGACCACATAAACAGTATTTTATGTTCATGTAGTTTAAATTATTTCTCCATAGATATGTATAAACTATTGACTATAAAAAAAGTATAGAATAAATTTTCAAGAAAGAAGACGGAGAGAAGAGCCAGCGGTTCTCAAAATGTCAGCGAAAAATATATTTTTTTAATTTTCAAAGTAAAATATCTCGATTATTTTGGACTTATTTGAAAAATGATTAAGATAAAATATGTTGTTTTTTTTATCCTGATCTACCTGCCCTAAAAATATTTGCACATATTTAAGACTTGCTCTGTATATATCATATCTACATATTTTATATATATCTTATCCACACAATATAAGTACCGACGGACGGGCGGCGGCGCGGGGGCGCGGCGCTACTGTCGAAAATACCAAATTGTGGAAGGATATTATGTTTATACTTTTGTTGTAAATTTCTCAAATCATGCACTTTATATAATCCATCAGACATAATTGTTATGTCATCCTGATAAAAAAATATTACAATGTTTAAGCACAGAATTTTCACAAAAACACATATAATGAAATTTAAAAATGTAATTTATCAAATAATATAGCGTTTAAGAAATAAATATCAACCTAGCATTTTCTGTTTACATCTGGTAATTTGTGTTAGATGATAACATGTGTTAATGAAAACAACCCAAAAGAAAACTAGAATTGACAGAAAAATTATAATAAAACTTTTAATACAAAAGGTTTTGAACTCTAAATAAGTTTGACTTAAAGGCAAGCTTTCTCACATACATACACTATCCACTTAGATAACATATGAAAAGAATGGGCGGAAATGGAATCAACTATTATAAAAAGCTGTGGATAAAATAGAACGCATTATATGCCGACATGGACCAGAAGTCTGCAAGAGACTATACATCTTGAAAAAATATATTGCACACAATGATATGGATGCTGCAATGGAGATCACGGCACTTATACACTCACCGGCGCGAAAAACGGGCACCTTAAAATTTTCATATATTTTAAAGTTTTATAATTCGTAGCGAAATTCTCCTTCTAAATTGAAAATAAAAATTGCCATCTGTCAATTATAAGAGGAAAAACAAAATGTTGATAATTTGGTAAAAGTTTGAAACCAACCCTGTGGAGTTACTCAAACCTGTAGAGTACGTTAACAAAGCAAGGAATTTAAAAATCATTGTACCGGGTGGCCAACTAAGAATGGACACCGGCTGTATCTCAGAAACTACTTATCGTACAACTTTGGGTAAAAAATTCTAATAAGTAAATCGACCAAGAGAAATCACTGGAAATTATTTTCAAGTTCGAAAAATGTCCGCTAGAGGGCGTTTCTCTGATAGCCAATCAGAAAACAGGGGTTTTCTAAAAAATATGCTGGTGAACAGGTATTTTAAATATTACTATTATAATCATCGAGAAATTTGTAATTTTTTTTATATATAGCACTTTGCTCTATCTCATAAAATAAAGTGGTGTGGGAAGGTTAAATTTGCTTTTATTAAAATAAGAATAACTCTGGTTTAGGTTACCCGATTTAAACAAACTAGGGCTCGTTTAAAAGAGCTTTTCTTCCTTAATGATCTCCAGTATAAATTTTGTTTCCATAATTTTTTTCATGGTAGCTAGAGGGCGCTGTTTGACATCATAACAGATATTGCGCTTTTGCATAAAAAAAATTAAATAGAAGGCTATATTTCTCTTTGCACCAAGTTACCTCTTTTTGTTTCCTAGCCTACTACTATAATTTTTAGACTATATAATCCTAAGCAGGAACCTAACACGATTTGTTCTCTTAATCTCCGGTTAGAGAGAAGATAGAGAGTTGCTGTTTGCGCTGATATTTTGGGAATTTTGTGCTCTATTTAACTGTGCAAAGAGAAATATAGCCTCCTATTTAATTTTTTATGCAAAAGCGCAATATCTGTTATGATGTCAAACAGCGCCCTCTAGCTATCACGAAAAAAAATATGGAAACAAAATTTATACTGCAGATCATTAAGGAAGAAAAGCTCTTTTAAACGCGCTCTAGTTTGTTTAAATCGGGTAACCCAAACCAGAGTTATCTTTATTTTAATAAAAGCAAATTTAACGTTCCCCCACCACTTTATTTGATGAGATGAGCAAAATACTCTATATCAAAAAAATTACAAATTTCTCGATGATTACAATAGTAATATTTAAAATACCTGTTCAACTGCATATTTTTTAGAAAACCCCTGTTTTCTGATTGGCTCATCAGAGAAACGCCCTCTAGCAGACATTTTTCGAAGTTGAAAATAATTTCCAGTGATTTCTCTTGGTCTGTCTTTGAAAAATCATATGTTATTGTCTGTTGGGCAGTTACTCTAGCAGAGATGGTTTTAAGTCCAAAAGTTGATCTCTACCATGATCAATGAAAGCCGCAATAGCCGATACTTCAAAACTTAAAACCATCTTTACTAGAGTAAACGTCAAAAAACAATAATAACATGACTTTTCAATGACAGTGACATTACAAAAACAATAAACTCTATTTCATTTATAGTGTGAGGACCCAATATAGTAGTGAGGACCCAAAATTCAAAAGCGAATATTTCCAATAAAAATAAAGCTATTCAGATGAATCAAAAAACAAACTGTAAAGAAAAAACTATATGATACAATATACCTATATGATAAAATTATTTTTAAATTCCTTACTTTGTTAACACATTCCACAGAGTGTTTCAAACTTTCACAAAAATATGAACATTTTGTTTTCCTTCGTATAATTGATAGATGGAAATTTTCATTTTTAATTTAGAATGAGATACCAAAAAATCAAATAATTCAGCTACTTAGCTTGCTTAAAAAATCATCAAAATTGGCCCACTCGAACAAAATAAGTATATTAAACTTTAAAATATATCAAAATTTTAAGGTGCCCGTTTTTCGGGCATCTATCAACCATTTCAATATTAAAACTATAGTCAACATATAGTATTTGTAAATTTTTAAACGGTAATTCATTTTACAAGAATTTAAATAAACTGTTTTTTTTAATATCGGTTCGTTAATATTTTTATTAATTCTTATACGGGAAAAATGTATTGTTCAGATGGAAGTTGACGTCTGAATAATTCGCATTTATTTATTGAAAACCCTTCTCTAAAATGACATAAATTTTGTCCTCTACGAAAAGTAATCATGTTGCTTCCAGAAAGTGATATAAAATAATAACTGTTGACACAGCTATTACTTATTATAATTTTGGACAGATATTCACTCCTTCAAGTTAAATTTTAAAATTTCCCAAGAACTATCCATTATTTTCGCACTTTTCTAACACATCATACCACAGAAAATATCTTCTCTAAAACCTCAATTTCAAAACAGTGTTTAAATAATAATAAATTAAAATGGTTTATTAAAAAATCAAGAAAATTTACCTAGCATTGATCGTCCACGTAATCAGCACTATCAGTGCCAAAACCCTAAATCGCATACTGAAAAAGCCAAGGTGTAGACCTCATCGGACCAGCCGAATCACAAAACATCACTAACTATCACTAGAAAGTCGATCAAATTTGTACAAAACGTACCTAAACTGAATCACAATCACCCACTTTAACATTAAAATTAGATAAGAGTCATCAAAAATTATTGTCTATATTGGAAAAAATCGTCATAACATTTACAAATGCTATTTGTTTTGGAAAAAAAGTTCGGGTATTGCCTTTTTTAAATGTTTTGCAAAAATAATAGGTAGTACCGGACAGGTGAACGCCGCACAGCGAAGTAGTCGAGATAATTTTCGGTCCACACGATTGATGCTGCGAGATTGAAGATCAGGTAGTGTGTGAGCCTGACGTGTTTGTTCTGTTTTCAGTATCTCTTTTCACCGTGGTACTACCTGTGTGCGTGTGTGTGGAACCAATCGGGTGGAAGAGTACCCTTCTCTCTACGGATATTTATTTGTTGGTGGCTATTGAGGCAGGGTAGAAGGAAGGCTAGGTTAATTAATTTATTAAGATATATTTGCAAGTATATGATTTGATTGCAATAATCTACCCCTGTTGTTTCAAAGTGGTGTACTAGATAATCTTCCATTTGAAATAAAATTCTTATGTCGAAGTTTCATTTTCTATTTTTTCTGATTACCCAATTATGACATTTCGTATAGTAATATCTATATATTATCAAGCTAAAACTAAACATTCCAGGTTAAAGAATTATTTATTATTCAAGAGTAAATCTTTATAAAAGTGTCCCAAACTATTATTTGCATGCTTGATTGAGATAAAAAATAATCATTATTATATAGAAAAATATCATGGGAAGGCTGGAAGGAAACAATATGTTTTATGCGACGTTTCACGACTTTATTGTCGTTTTTTCATGCGCTCTTATTATATATTATAGTATTATTTCATGCTAAAATATAGCACATTTTTAATAAAAAATGTCTATACCTATGTGGCGGCTTCATTACTCCAAAAAAAATCCTTTATGGGTATTTCGCCACTGCACTGCAAGAAAATCTACAAAATAAAACAGTTATTTTTTGTAAACACTTCTGCGTTAAACCTAAACGGACGCTGCTTGTCAGAAGTTATGTTTACAGTAATACAAATTAGCCTAACTTCAAACTTTTAAACTTCAAAATTAACAATTACTACCTGATAACAATTACTTAATAAGGTAAAACCAAAAAGCCCCAAACTTTCTGTATGATTATTTTTAAATTTTACAACAATAACAATACACAATATATACAACTTATAATTCCATACATACGAGGCGTTTTGGAAAAAATAAGAAGGATAGGAAAACAATATAACATACGAACATCTTTCAAAACACAAAATACACTTAGATCCATTTTATCACATACTAAACCAATGAATACAGAACAACAAACAAAAAATGTCATATATACCAAATACTCTGTGAATGCGATAAATTTTACATTGGTGAAACATTTAGACCCTTAAATGTTAGAATTAAAGAACATAAAGATTATTTAAGAAAGGGAGATTTACAAAAATCTAAGATTTGTCAGCATTCATGGAACACAGGTCATAAAATAAATTTTAATAACTCCAAAATTATAATGAAAGAAGCGATAGCCTCTAAAAGGAAAATAAAAGAGGCTTTTTTAATTCAATCTAATAAAAATTAATGTATTGCTCATGCATCTGTAGATGTTAGTAATGTATAGCAATCGCTTCTTTGATTTTAAAGAACATAACATAAATAAACATAACATGCGTAAAATTTAAAAATAATCATACATAAAGTTTGGGGCTTTTTGGTTTTACCTTATTAATTGTATCAGGTAGTAACTGTTAATTTTGAAGTTTAACTTGATATAATGTCATTTTAACAGAACGTCAACGGTTTCTTGTAGACGTATCTGTTTTAAAAAAGTAAAGTGTTCTCGAATAGTTGAATTTAAATATTTTAAATAGTTTTTTTCATTATTCTTTGTATATTTTTTTGCTTCCAACGACGGAAAGAGATAACTTTCCGAAAGGTTAAGCATTTTTTTCTTTGTTAGGCAAATTTGTATTACTGTAAACATAACTTCTGACAAGCAGCGTCCGTTTAGGTTTAACGCAGAAGTGTTTACAAAAAATAACTATTTTATTTTGTAAATTTTCTTGCAGTGCAGTGGCGAAATACCCATAAAGGATTTTTAAGACACATTTTTAATATTACAACAAAATCAAATAAACATTTGCCTAGGACCTTTAGTACTCCACATCCCTACAAAAGTGATTAATGGCGCCTCCATCCGCTCTCACTAAAAAACACAAAACACAGACAATACGAGCAGAAAAAACGAGGTATTATTTACACGATGCAAACCGTTGTCAGTTTGATGTGTTATTGACTAGAGTCAAATTCTGGTATTCCATGGTTTACAGATGCTCTTAGAGCTATGAAGAGGGATAGAGATAAGGCTTTGGCAAAGTACAAGAAATCCAAATTACCTACTGATTGGGAGAATTATAAACTTTTTAGAAATATGTTTACCGTAGCTGTTAAAAAGGAAAAGAAGTGTTACTTCACAAATAAATATAATAATGGAAATTCTAAAGAATTATGGTCCCATTTAAAACTTATCGATTTGAAGTCTAGGAATAATAATTCCATACCAGCAGAAATAGCAAATGTTGAGCATATTAATAATTATTTTGTGGAATCCGTACCTAAATTACATGTAGACAATGATATTGTTTTGTTTTATAAACAAAACAATTTTGTGAACCACGAGTTTAATTTTCATGCAGTAGATGAGATTGAGATTTTAAGAATAATGTCTAACATAAAAACAACCGCAGTAGGCATTGATGGACTAAATATACTTTCGATAAATTTGTGTATACCTTTTCTTTTACCTTATATTACTGATATCATAAATTTTTGTATACATAATTCTGTATTTCCTAGTATGTGGAAGAGATCGTTGGTAGTTCCTCTGCCAAAAGTTCCATTAGTCGACTATTTAAATCAATTACGACCAATAAGTGTATTGCCCACTTTTTCGAAGATGTTAGAAAAAATATTACATAACCAATTAACTGCATACTCGACACAAAAGTGTGTAATTCCAACAAAACAATCGGGTTTTAAAAAGGATCATGGCTACAATACGGCATTGCTCAGCATTACGGATGAGATATTACAGGCATGGGATGAGGGCAAATTAACAGTATTGGTTTTGTTAGACTTTAGTAAAGCCTTTGACACTGAGTGTTGGACTTTCAGAACAGGCTGTTCACTTACTCAAAGAGTTTTTAAGACAGAAGTCAAGCAGTAACTTATGGCGGTAAACAATCTGCTTTCAAAGCAGTCACTAGCGGTGTCCCACAAGGCTAGATTTTGGGCCCTCTGTTATTTAGTATTTATACTTCTCATTTTCCGAATACATTACTGTCTAGCAAATATCACCTTTACGCTGACGATACAAAAATTTACTTGTCATTTCCTCATGAAGAAAGTATTCAAGCTATATCGGCATTAAATTATGATTTGAATCAATTTTCCCTCACGGCAAAAAGTCATGGTCTTTTTTTGAACCCTAAGAAGTCTGTTTTAGAGTTGCAGGATGTTGAAACTTTTTAAAATTAGTTTTTTTGTAATTATCTTAAATACCATTATTTTTTATTTGAAATTGCTGTAGGTTGGGCTAATATTAATAGTAACTAATATTAATAATATTTAATAATAAATTAGGTAAAACATATGATTTATTAATTTTATTTTTATTTTAATTTTATTAATTGTGATTAATAAAATTGAGAGAAATTGAGTTTATCTCATCAACAAATCAACAAAATATCAAGAGATAACTTTTAATTGGCATTATACGGCCTATACAATTTTGATATCAAAAGAAAAAAGTCAGTGACGCACATGCTTTTTTGAAAAATATTTCAGTGATAACCCATATGCACGTCCCTGATGAATTTATCGACACTTTTTTAGCATTAAAATATGTAGCACTTATAGTAATTTTTACCCACAAAATTTCATTGGACTCATTAAAAGTACTTGGAAGTAAATTATAATAAATCGAAAAAATATTTACTTTAACACCTTGTAACTACGAAACAAAGCCGAATCGGACCTATGTCAATATGAAAAATAAATCTTATTTTTACGCGAGGAATCTCCCCACGAGAGATGGCACATGTCTTTTGAAACACGCTATATAATAGGCGTATCTGCCTGTAAGTGTTATAAATAAATCTGCCTGTAAGTGTTAATAATAGTTGTATGAAGATATTTGAAATAGAAATATTTTTTTAAAATTTTTCTTTGTTATTTGTGTTTTTTATACAGTATCTATGTCCCCGGATTTTCTTTACAAGAAGAAATGCTTTTTTATTATTGACATTTTGAGAAAAAAACGTATTTTTTATAAACATTTTTGGTTGTTCTAAAAATATTTTCAAGAAATGAACACGTCACAAAGTATATTACTAACATCCTCTTAATCTGGCCCGTGATATTCCTCTGTATAACAATTTACTTCCAAATTGTCATCATTTTCTCCAATCACATGTCCAAAGTACTTAATTATTTGTTGTTTTACTATGGCGGACGTCCTTTAGTTTGTATATAATTCTTCTAATATTGACACGTTTATTATAGAATAAACGCGTCAATATTAGAAGAATTATATACAAACTGAAGGAACAAACTAAAGGATTGCCAATTATATACAAACTAAAGGACTGCCAATGCATAGGCATTAGCAGTCAGGGGATTCTCAAGAACCATCTCCAAAATCCATTCTTACAATTCGAACGCATCAAGTTTGGTAATACCCACACTTTCATAGTTCGTGCTTCTGTTTGATATAATTCAAATGCGGAAAGACAAAAGTTATGTCGAGCTTACGCTTTGTGATTGATATTATTTGTTCATACTTCCAGATACAACTTTCTGCAATACAAAATATAGGGTATTTTTTACAAGTTTTTTTTTCTGTTTGTATACTCGAGTATTAAAGATGTTTTCTTTAATATCGTTAGTTCTGTTATCGTTATTAATGTACCGTGCTGGCAACTATTACTTTTGGGTCGGCATTTACATGTGTGGAAGTAAACCGCATAGGGATCTTATTAAGTCGGAGTGAGAGAAATGCGACCGACACCAACGCGACGCGCGACGGTGTGCTGTTGCGGCGTTGCCGATACGCCTTTCCCTTTTTTTTCCTTTTTTTTTTCTTTTTTTATTTTTAAAAGACTTTTTTTTCAAGAGATAACTAGATAAAATCATTAGGTTTGTAATGTTTCTGAGCATCTGAAATGGAATTATAAGGATATCGTTAGGGTGTCATTTTTTTTATAACGAGAAAACGTAAGTAATCGCGATAATTTAAAAACTCAACTTTTTAACACATAACAGGCCATAACTCAAGAACCACTTTAAATATTGAAACTTTTTTTATTTTCAAGATCGTATATTTTACAATATGTTTACATAAGAAAAATTCGATAAGGTTGTTTTTTCCATTCAAAAATTGTAAACAATCCATCCATTTACTTTTAGAGCATAGCAATTTTCAGCAATCGTGTTTGTTTTTAGAGCAAAGCAATTTTTTATTGATAAAGATTTTCACATACTGTTTACAAAGAAAATACAGCAGAAATATTAACAAAGTTCTTGAAAAAACTACAATCTATTATTTCTAATAGATTTCGAGATATCGATTTTTGAATTCAGAGTTCTAATAGCGCGACCACTATCGAACACCCACTCAATTCCACTTATTTTTACCAAAAATGCAAGTATTTTTAGCTTGCACTTAAAAAAATTCAAGCTATAGGGAAAATTACAACGACTCGTTAATAAATAAACAAATCAAGTATCACGAGACGTAATTAAATCGTGAAGCTGAACGCATGACGTACACCTTTCCCTAGAACTTTAAGTACTGACAGAGGCATTGATTGGGTCGACCGGTCAACTGCAACAGATCTGCTATATCCCCTTCCACGTCTCTTAGCGATGTGCACAGTTTCTCGGTTTATTTCATACGTTTGGCAATAACGTGTTTACTATCCTCTCTTTGTTCAGTACATTATAAACGCATTGTACTCTTCTTACATTCGGAAATCTCGACCCAAGACTAACCTTTGCCAGCCGTTAGTATAACTTAGTCACAGCTGTCTTGTAAAAACTGTTCTTTTTTTATTTCTGTCAATCTCCTTTTACGTGATCCCACGTAAAACTATTTCTTCTAAAGTTTCTAAGTTGTGTATGCTTGGTGCTCCATCTATATTTTGGTAATTCAATTATCAATTATTTTGTTTTTTGAGAATTGAGTTTCAGATGAAATAAAAGGTTTTTTTTTTATTACCTTTTCCCGATTACATACAACTCCCCCCAAACACATATAAGAACTATTCTAACGATACATATATTCACCATTAAATTAATGTAGGTAACAACACTTGTGAGACGATGATGAAACACATCACAAGAAAAGATAAGTAAGTTGTTTTCCCAAATGGAACGCAACGTTTACCGGCAGCCAGACGGGCCGCATGCTGTTCTAGAGAGCATCGTAAACAATATATTAAAGAGCCAGCTTAGAAAAATATTTGTTTTCCCGACGTTGCTAGCTCTCGTACCTATACTAATACAACTATATCAAGCTGGTATAAACCTAACTTTTTTTAATTATCACTCTAATTACATTATTAACAAACCTTCAAGCTTATTTAACGTAATTATACGTTTCGCTATATGTTTCGCTAAACTCATTGTTAAAATGGACAATACAGTCTGGACATCAGCTGATATAATGTTCCACATCATTAAAAAGAAAACCATCATTGGATAAAAGGATACATGATACGAATTTTACGAAAACAAAACATCACCGTCATTGTTTTATTCAATTTTCGTACTTCATAAAAGCATAAAATGGTTTGTTTTGTTTGTTTTATTTCGCTATTAGGCTTACAATCATTTCGGATGTGAGGACAATGAGCAGGAAACACAGTCGGCGATCCTGGTAGATCTTGAATGAGATTTGGGTTTTATTTGGTAGATACTTATACCATTCTTTAATAGCTTTATTATAGGTATACCTATTAATATATTAGTAATTTTTAAAATTCTAGAATGATTTAACAAGTTCTGAAACAGTCTCTTGAAAAAAAGAAACAAGACACACAAAATTACAGAATAAAATTTTCTGTGTATAAGGTCTGTATTTTGCAAAGGGCAATAAAAAAATAAGTCCAAGAAATAAGGTACATTCCACATATAATTTTACATATAAAATGACAACGATCTTCATTTCATAACCATCGCTGACGCAGTTTGTTTTCGATCATACGGTACCTAGAGTAGGAGACACAATCAGCTTTGCACAAAAATCGGTTAGGTTAGGTAAAAAAGTGATTAAATCGTTCTATACAGGTTTTTTGATTTTCATATTATCATGAATCTATTTTTCTGTACCGATTGAAATCGGTCTTCCGGTATCGATTGAGACTGGTCTTTCGGGACCGATTTAAACCGGTCTTCCGGTACCGGTACCCAAACCGGTATACCGGTCTTGTAAAAGACGATACCGATACCGGAATATTTCAAAACTACCGGTCCTGGTACCGGAAGACCGAACATGCTTATGTTAGCATCATCAGCAGATTATTGAAACATATTTTCAGTCAGTTTTAATCATCTACATGGTTAGCAAAACGCGCGTCCAGTGCAAAAGTAAAATTTTTTAGTGTATTGTGGTGAATTAGTGTTTTAATTTGCCGTTGTAACACCAAAGGTTCCAAACCTCAACTGTAATAAATAACTCGACTTTAGAGTGAAGGTTAATCTTCGGGTTAGTCTTAAAATTTACTGGCGTGTGATAAAATTGAACATAAGCAAAAGGAGCAAATAAGTCGAACTATTTACTCGTTATAACACTGAATAAATGATTTGTTAAATAGCAACAAGCAATTAGTGATGTCCCTATTCTACTCTAATTGATAAATTACACAATGCATCTCATAAATCATGTTTATGCACAGTACCTATACCATACCTATTTTATGCTAGACGTACCTACTTTGCATTTTATTGGTAATGGTTTTTAGAACCCTATAAATATTGTTTAATAAAATAATATTGTACTATGATATTTAATGAAAAAACGTAAAGAATTATTACCAACAATTTAGTTTTTGGTTTTCAGCTAATTAGATTGAAATACACTCGTTAAATTTAAAGTGTTATATTTCTTATAGTTTTAACCCTATTTTTATAATTTTTTTTAGTAAACCGTATATAAATATATCAACTTTAATTCGTAAACTTAGTTTTTTTATAATTTTTAGTATTCGGCATATTATACAGGGCCAATCGAAGGATTGTTATTTTACCTTAACTTTAAAACACCCTCTTCAATAATTTCATGAACATATTTTCCTAAAAAAATATTTGTCGGTCAGACCCACGACTCCTGAACATTTTGTTTCTTGGATCATCTCAATACATGCCTTGGTTAATTTTTAAGGGCGAAATGAACTTGGCACCAACAATCTGCAATTTTTTCAATTATCATTTCTTTCTCATGTTATTCTTCAATATGACGAGCGGCTTTTGATGATTATTGCGAACTATATACTGTCCAGAATGTACGACGTTGGGGCAACGCTTGGTAGAAGGATTAGAGGTCGCGAAGCGGTACCAGCTTCCTTAAATGAACTTTGATTGGTCCTTAAAGAATAATGGAAAAACATAACGCAATATACTAAATGCAGACTCATTGGCAGTATGAACGGACGTATAGAGCCAGTTACAGCGGCGAAGGGCGACAATAGGGTACTTTTTAATATCAGTAGTAATAGGTAATATCCTTGTATATGAATTTTTAAAGTAGCTCAACCTAAGACGTTTATGGATGTAAAGCACCAGATGGCGGGGCGTATTTCACAGTCTTTTACTAGAGAAAAATATTTTTTGTTACTCTGAATTTTGAAGCGGCCAATAAAAACAGAGAAAATAAAAATCGATAATTTTCGGACTGTGCCAATTGGTTACTAATCGACCAGATACTTTTTGTCTATTAGATATGCTATAAAAACTGGTAATTATACAATTCGACCATTGTAAATACCCGAGAAATTCCGCAAGGCCGACGACGTCGATGTTTTTCACTGATAAGAAAAAATAATGTTTGTTTGGATAATTTTCGAGATATTTTTTCTTTCTGAATGCACATTTTAAAGTATTTTATATTCTTTGTCCGTTTGATCTATTATACTGGTCGCACGTATCGAAGTTTTATTTCTTGTAGTTTTAAAATATTTTCTTGTTTCTTTGTAGTTGTAATGTAAAATTAGATTAATTTATTAAGTTTGATTATAATGTTTAGTGTAGACTACCAGAAGAAATTTAGTAGTGTTTTTATATTTTATTTTGAAGTTAAGTAGAAGGTGAAGGGGTAATTTGGTTAATTTTTCTTTATGTTTGATTAATTAATAAGTTTGATAATTTGTTTAGTGTAGACTACAAGAAGTAGTTTGTGTAGTGTTCTTGTAAGAGATTATATTCATTTATTTTGTAGTTGAGTAGAAGGTGAAGGTATTTGGGTATTTTTTTCTTTTTGTTTTTCTTCTAATCATTATTGTAGTAGTTCTTTTAAATATTGTGATAGATACATTATAATCTTCCTTCTACTTTTCTGGTAGTTGAATATACAAAAAAAATCTGATCAAATTTATTTTAAATGAAATTAATCTAGTCTTATTAATTTATCAAATTAAACTAGTCAAATAATATTAACTGCAATCTATTAAAAAATATTAATTATTTTGGAAAATAACTTTTGAAATGGAGTATTATTGATAAAATTTAGCCAATTTTTTTTACCCAGTAGCGTATTTTAATATGATCTTATCATTTATCACTGTATAATAACTTGGCAGAAAAATATACCAGTTAGTTTCAAAATATTATTTTTTTTTTCAAACGTCACAAAAGTATTAATTTTTGCGACGTGATTGACAATATAAAAAAATCATTTTAACGCCTAGGCATAAAAGTAAAGCACTTTACGCCTAAGCATAAAAGTATGAAAATATATTATTAAAATGACATAAGTCTCAACGAGCCGTAACCATAATAATTCAACGAGCCGTAACCATAGTTTCTAGATATATGTATGGTACGGTATGGTCGATAGCATCTCCAATTTCGTTCAGTTTGCGCATATCGCCTGTGACGTCATATGCCATACAACAAAATATCCGTATTGTTCAATTGCCAAAATGACTATAAAATGTATGCTAATAAAAAAAGACCTAAAATAGAGAAGAATTAAATAACCCCTAAAGTTATGTAAAATCATCGAGCTGGACATTTGAAAAGTTATGACACATTATACACATTTATTATGTGTCATCTGTTTGAAAATTTGAAATTGGCGCGTGGAGCTTGCCGACCAATATTGCCGTTTATCACCTGTGACGTGGTGACCAACCTGCGCAATATCATACCTTGGTTTTTTGTATCATGATAATTACTTAGAAGGTATGAGTTTTAAATATTTTTATATTATTTGGAACGTTTGAAATTATTTAAAACATTATTTGTGGCGTTTGAAAAAAATAGCATGTTCTATTCGGAGTAAAAATGACTTTTGTGCTTCGGCTGTATGTCAAACCTACAGTCTCACCACGAAAAGTGTCATTATTACTCCTAATAAAACAATATACTAGAAAGTTTTATGGTTTAACGGGCTTTGTGAGTTAAAACATAATGATATTTTCAGTTTTTATAATTCTTGATCGAAAATAAACGGCGTCAGCGATGGCTATGAAATGAAGATCGCTGTCATTTTATATGTAAATTTATGTGGGAAATGTCGTCGATCGTCATTTCCCTGCCAACTGGACGCAGTTTTTTTTTTTTCATATGGTACAAATTTAAAGCAAACTTGACTCTGACCATGTTTTACGCTAAGAAAGATTTATTTCGTGTAATAAAGATTTAAATGGTGTATTAAGTACATAATATTTATTTAAATGTCAAATAATATTATTGAAACAAGTGCCAAGTTTTATTTTTAATTAAGAAAAAAATTGTATATTTTGTTTTCAAAAAAAAAATTATCTTAAATTCGTAAAACCTCAATTTAGAATAAAATGATCGAAGAATGAAATAAAATTTTATAGCCCTGGGTCAAATCGAAATAAAGTAAGTGTATGTAACTTTTTTTAAATATTAATAATTACCAGTAAATAGCATTAATGTACCAACATATTGAAAATTGTTATTTCTTTGTTAAATACGGTTTAGAATTCTTAAAATAACAGCAAAAATAATCGAAAATCAACAATGAAATAATAGTTTTGTTTAAATTTCTTAATCAGCTGAGCCCTATTATAGTTCGCAAAATCCCGAGCTATATTATTACATTACTCTGAGGGAAATACCGCAAATAATCGATATTTTTGACTCCGCCCCTAATCACATGCTTCATTCTTTTAAAGCTTTACGATTTGTTCACCAGAGGCAGCACATTTTGTCGAGAGGTTGACCAACTTTAAGAATATATAAACAAGGGTAATATAGTATAGAATTATTTTTTACAAGTTTTCCTTCTGTTTGTATACTTGAGTATTACAGAAGTTTTTTTAATATCGTTAATTCTGTTATCATTATTAATGTTTATTAAAACCAGGTACTGTATCGTTACTCTTTAACATTTTTTAAAACCAAAGCCACCTCGTCATATTGAAAAAATTGGCGCCGGGAGGCACGTATAGCCGCCCATAATTGATATTTTTTTATTATCTCAAAACTGCGACTTTGACTGATTTTGATGTTATTACAAATTTTGTTGCAAATATTATTCCTAATCTTAAATTGAAAACCGCGTTTCGCTAACTACTGTAATTTTGGAGTTACAATTTTTTTAAAATTTTAACCCCCTCCTATATCCCCTTACCAACCCCCCACCCCCAACAAAAACTAATGGCCTAATTCTCATGAAAACCATGAAACACCATGAAAATATTTTGTATTTAGGTCATTTATGACCCAAATAACTTATTTTGAGTGAAATTAAAAAAACTTTTTTTTTGCCGATCTTAATAGCCTACCATATCTATTGGTATGGTCGGCTAAAAATCAGGAGAGCTCAGGAGATATGATTCTTACAGAAAAATTGTGTCTTAGGAAAATTTGCTTCCGAAATTATTGCACAGGGTGTTTTAAAGTTAGGGTAAAAAACAGCCATTCGATATAATAAAGTTCAATACTAAAATTTATACAAAACTGAGGTTAAGAATTCAAGTTATAATAAATAACTACTACTAAATATTTTAATTTTCCATTAATAATGGGAAATTAAAATAACTTTGTTTGCACCATAATACGACCACCAGCAAACTCCATAAGACGACGCATGGTGTCATTGATGACGTGCAACCAAAATTGTTTTCTTTATACAGTTTGCCAAAAAAATCATGAAATTGGACTAAAAATAAAAAAAAATATATAACATTTTAAATTTGACGAAAGATTTTTCCGTTGCGTTGAGTATATATTGCCTTTTTACTAATAGTAAAAGTAGCATGTCAATTTTTTACTGAAATAATATCCGCCGGTAATAAATTTATTTAAATTTATTGTATCATTATTAGCCCTCATCATAAAAAAATCAACATCAACATAAAGAGAAAATAAAATAAAGTTTAAAAACAGAGATTCTCATCTTAATTTCATTGACTTCTTCATTGTGCTCCATAATGGCATTATTCTTATATTATCTTAATTTTCAGGGACTAGCCGTGTTGAGTGTGCAAGGAGCACATCATGAAATGCAGACGGTACTAATGGGGGCAGCAAAATTGTGAAATAGTTTTAAAACTAACTAACAACGATTTAGAATGTTAACAATTTCCACATTAACATAAGGATGAGGAAAAATATATATGTAATATTTTAGTTAGATGCTACAGTCAGTGTGATCAAAATATATCTATGAATTTCAACTACTTAAAATTTTTAACTTATAAAATAAATCTATCATTTTTATTTTTATTTTTTTTTATCTATAAAAAATCTATCATTTTTTATGATAGATTTTACAAAATTCTTCAACTTTTATGAGATATATCATACATCTATTTTTAATAGTTTATGTGACCTTTTAATAAGTTTGTAAGATTCGATACAAAATAATGTACTTTACTCTATCGTTGAGTCGCCCTGTATATTTGATTTTGAAGCCGGATTCTGACGAATCGTGTACTTGGCAAGTACCCCAATATTTGCGTACCTACTTGGGAAGTATATCATCTTTGTAAAAAACATTTGTTTCATTTCGCAGGTGATCTGGCAAATGCTCCTATCTGCCATTTTTTTCAAAATTGAGGTTATTTTAGCATAACGTTCTATGTGTCATTATGCACGTATTGACAAAAGGTAATATCTGAAAATAAAAAATTTACGGCACAATTTAAAGAAAAGGAAACCTCCTATCTGAAACCAGCTGTTATTCTGGTCACACCAACTCCTATCTACTTATTTTGATTAAAAAGCAAAAGCTCCTATCTATAATCAGGTGATATTAAGAAGCAATTTCTCCTATCTTCATGATAAAACTATGAAAGCAAATTATCCTATCTTACTTTTACCACAAGCAAAATGTCCTATCCTTTTTAATCCTAAAATACAAATAATCCTATGTGCCATTTTATCAAAAGCAAAAAATCCTATCTGATTTAATAAACAAGTTTACAGTTTAATTGCTTCAAAATAAATAGTATTTAATAGAAAACATACATTATAATGTATTTTCAATAGCGCAGCCTTCTAAGTCGTTCCGTTTTAGAAAATACCGTTTTTATTGCCTATTGCCTCCTGTAAGGTTATTGTTTCAGTAGATAGGAACATTTGCCAGATCACCCGCGATTTGTAATCAACAACAAGCTTGGCGCTCACGCAGCGCGACGAATGACAAATAATCGCACAAGTAAACCACTCACACAACATGGAAAGTATATTTATGCCAATAACAAATGTTTGTCAAGTACACGAGTCGTCTGAGTCCGACTTAAGATGTGCTGCCATATCTTGATATTTTTTCATATATCTTAGGATTTAATGCATCCTGTATCTATCTAATTTTGTTCCAATAACAAACTCATCCTATCAACTGCCAGATCTAAATGAAGAAAAAAAATTATGTATTTAAACACAAAACAGTCACGATTCTTCAAGGAATAATAAAAAAATATTGTTAGATATTCTGTTACGTTCAGTTCAATAAATTATAACAATAGCTTTATCGTGAAAGGCTAAAATATCGTAACTCCGCCCCAACAGTTGTGTTACTCTGACTGTTTAGAATACAGTTTGTCTTAAATCAAAATCAAACATATATTATAGGTTATCGAAATATATTTCATATCAATTAAACTTTTAGTTACGTAATCGAGAGGGCGATTTTTAAATTGGTTGTTGCCAACCTTGGACATATTCGACGCCGTGCTGGCTAACTGGAATTTAAATTTCGCGCTGATAATTCAGGTGGTAGCTCTGCTGTAAAAAATGTCAAGTTGCCGCATTTATTTATTTATTTCCAAAAAAATACCTCGCGCAAATTGGGCCGTATTTTTTCGGATGAAAATTTTCTAAATTTTCACCACCTATGTCTAACAACTGAGTGGGTTGCCGTCGATTCCGAATTTTCTAGATTTATGGATACCTTGTCAAATCTGGCATACAAGGCGTTTCCTCTTAAGCCTATCAAAATTAAACAAGGTATACCCTGGTCTACTACAGGCTTGCGTATATCTAACAAATTGCAATACTACGGTTTCAGGGGAGTGCCGTTCGAATGGCTTATGTCATATCTTGGCAACAGAAGGCAGCTTGTGAGGATTGATACGTCTATGTCTTCTTGTAAGCCTATAGAATGTGGTGTCCCTCAGGGTTCAATACTTGACCCTATTTTGTTTCTGGTGTTTATCAACGACATTGCAAATATAGACATTAGCGGTAAAATCTGCCTCTTTGCGGACGATACTAGTTTCACTTGGAGCGGCCCAGATGTTGCGGCACTATATGATACTATATCCAGTGACTTACGCACCATTAAGTCTTGGTGCGATTCTAATCCCCTATGCCTCAACCTATCAAAAACTAAAGTTTTGTCATATAAAAGTATTATACAACCTTTTGTACTTAATAACACCACTATTGACGTCGTGGAAATTTTTAGGACTTGTTGTAGACAACTCGTTAAAATGGGACTTTCATATTGAAGTTCTATCAAAGAAAGCGCTGCCTGTTTTACGCTAAGATCAGTTTCTAAGGAACTTAACTTCTCAACCTCTAGAATAGCCTATTATGCCCTTTTTGAGTCACATCTTCGTTATGTCCTTCCATTCTGGGGTACTTGCTGCGCAACAAAATTTGATCGTGTTTTCAGACTTCAAAAGAGAGCAGTTCGATATTTATTGGGACTGAACAGTAAAACTCACTGCCAGAATTTCTTTAAAAATTTGAAAATACTGACTCTTCCTTCTTTATTCATTTTTGAATCCGTTTGCTTAATCCGCAAGCACATATCTGCTATTCCCGAAAGGCCATCTCATAACTATCCACTTAGGAATGCATAGCATGATCTTTATCTGCCAACCCCGAGCTCAGAACTAGTTAAAGGTTCAATACTGTACAATTGCGATGTGTCGGTATTTGAGTAACGCGATTTTGGAGCGGTATTTTTTTGTAACGCCGTGTCGCGCTCCACAACGAATGGGGAATCTGTTGCTGAAGAACGACGATCATAATGACGACAAGATTATAAATTATTTAAAATTTGCAAATAAATTATTTATAATCGCTCTTGAAGTTAGCTTGAACCGTAGTAATCGCATAGCGACACGTGTTTAGCTCCAGCCGTCGCGATTTCGTCGGTCGCCTACAATAGTTACTGGAACTGTACGTAGCGTCGGGCGATCTCGATGGCGACGGCGACGTGTTCGCTCCAGCCGTCGCGCTCCTAGAGTTGTAGTTCCCTGTCGCGTAACTTCTGTAACTGGGCATTGACGCTCGACCTCGGCGGTACGGCGGCCTACTTCGCTCCAGCCGTCGCGCTCCTAGAGTTTTAGCATAGTTTAAGAAAAAGAGCAGTTGCACTCTCGCAAATATTTTCTGCCAGTTTTTGCAAGCTGTCGAATATCGGCAGCTTGCAAAGCGTTTCAGTTGAATTCCGTCCGTCGAGCTGCGAGGTTCGAGCGTTGCGTCCCAGCAAAGTGCCGTACTGTGTGCTGCTATTAATTGTAGTAATAATTCAAAAAATTGTTCTTTGAGTTTTTTTAGATTTCCATCGGATGTAAATCGGCAAGCTGATAGAAATTGTCAATAACCATTTAATTATATTTGTTTATTTTAGAAGCTGAGATATTATGTAATTAATTAAATATTATTATTTTTTTTAGCATGTGGGCAGATTTTAAAAATAGTTTTTTAGATATACAGGTTGTCTCAAATATGCGCATGAAAATATTTTTTGGTCAATGGATTTGCTATAAAATTTTCATTCCAATAATAATTTACGAGATAATTTATATAGATTGGTTTTTGAAACAATTTTAGAGTAAATATTTTGTACATCTAAAGTCTCCGCAAATTATTCATATTTTTTAAATGAAATAATTTTATAATAGCATAAACTATTATAAATTTAGTGGACTGTATTTTTTTATGTTTTTTTTTATTTTATTTATTTTTTTATTATAACTGGTCGTAATATAACAATATTCAAAATATTATAGACAAAATATTGAGTTTATATTTGAAGGAAGAAAAGTGCCACACCTGGCTTTAAACCACCGTAAATATACAGGGTGGCCCATTATTGCGAGGAAGTCCAATATCGTCGTTCTTGTCGAAAATGTGAAAAAAGTTTTATTCATATGTTTCAAGGTTTATAAAGGTTCGTATCCTAAAATATTTTGTTATATACAAAAAAGTTATGGTAAAGTTAATTTTATTTTTTAATTATTTTACACCATTCTATATACATTATTCTATATAGGGTATTTTTTATGGCGATGGCGTCACCAAAATCGGAATATTTAAAATGGCATATCTCAATTTTTTTAAATGCAACATTCTGTATATTATTTTTCGGTCAGATGCAGTATTAAAAAGTGAACATTTTTTTATTTAAAGTGTTTCTCTAAATTTTTAACGGTTTCGCAGATATTCGCAGTATTATATTACATATAGCTCTTTCAACAATAAATTTTTATCAAAGCCACCTAAAATGATCTTTGTCTAATATTTTATCGTTGAAAATCCCATATGTAATGATGTATGTCCCATATGTAAACGCCTAAAAATTTAAGAACACTTTAAATACAAAAAATTTTCACTTTTTAATTCTACATCTGAAAGAAAAATAATATACTAGGTTACATTTAAAAATGAACCCAAACATTTCAAATATTACGATTTTGTGTGTAAAAATACTCTACAATATACTAATAAGTAAATTTTTCTACGAATTTATTCTGAGTTGTCCTTGTCATGTTTAAGAAAACATAGCTAAGTATTAATAAAGTTATATTCACTCTAGGTTTTTGCCACTTTTCATATATAATGTTTTTAACCAAAGTTTAGTAAATAAAAATAGAATGGCAACACCGCAGTGTGCTTTTAAATAGAATCCATTTATCTACAGAAAATTAAAGCAGCAAAAGAAAAAAAAATTGTAGAAAATCTCCGAAATAGATAATAATATAAAAATATGTCATTATATATATATTTTCCGCATTTCTTCCCATCAGAAGATTTTCAGATACAGAAGAATTGTTACCGACACGAAATGTGAAAACATTCTGTTTTCAAGCAAGTTTTTAGTCGATGATCAATTTATTTTATTTTATTTTATTGGGAACTCATATTTTTCTAAATACATATCTGTGAAACTACGGCGAGTGCCACGACTATACTTTGCCTAGTTAATAGACCACAACTATACAGCTACGTCAGTGGTCACGGGAGGCGAGAACAAGGTCATATAAAGTGGCAGAAAAAGAACAAAGGATTTGACAAGGAGTAAATCTACTAGTTTCCTTATACAATGGTTTTAGTTCCCTGTCGCGTACTGCTGTAACCGGCTATCGACGCTCGACCTCGGAGGCGGCTTACTTCGTTCCAGCAGTTGCTGGAGCGCTTCTAGGGTTTCGTTTTCGCATGTAGCGATTGGGTCGGTTACTATTGGCGTTGGTGCTCCCGTCATGTATGTGCTCCTGTCATGTATGTATGTATGTATGTATGTATGGTGCTCCCATCGCCGTCGATCCGTTACTTTTGAAATAGCGATTTTTGGTATGTAAGCATGGTATAAAATAGCGTTGTTTGAAAGATGAAACGTAAAAGCAAATAAAATAAAATGAAAATTTTATTTGCTTTTATACATTTATATAAGTTTTATTGTTTATATCTATTTTTAAGGTCTGATGGCTGGAATTGCCGAAACCGGTCACCAATAAAGAATTTTTTTTGACAGTGGTTTGTGGGACTAGGTAGGTAGTATAAAATAAAAGTAGGTACCAATGCCAGAAATACTACATAAGCGAGGACCGCGACACTTAGGAATTTGGAACCTTGATTACAAAAACGCGGTATTTTGTCGCGGTATTTTTCCGGAACGGTCGCTATTGTAACGCGACTCATGTGGAACCGGTATTCCCATCATACTGGCCTGCAATGCCAAAAAATGTACAATCATCTGCCCCTTTGAATATCAAGTCGCTTTCATTCTTTCCCGCATTTCGCAAAGCTCTAAAATCATACTTACTGGAGAGAGCCCTATATGCGGTAAACGACTTTTTGTTGATGTTTAATTATGAACATTTTTGAATTTTAAAATTTTGATCATCTCACACACTGGTCAAAGGTCAAGTATTTAATATTTTATAACTCTAAAATCATATATATTTACTGTGTACTGTTTTAAATTGTCCATGTATATCTTTTTTGTAATTTTAAAGACTTAATTTTTTTTGAATTGTATTATTTGTATTGTGTATTTTTTGTTGTTTGTATTTTTTTGTGATTTTGTTGTTTGGTGAGTGCTTTGTCGATGAAAGCTGTTTGGCTCTTTATACAATGAAAGCGTTGTTTGTTTGTTTGTCATTGTCATTCGTTTAGACACTTTAGTTTTTTGTATAACGACTTTTTTAGTTCAAATAAATAGTGTTGTGATACTTTAGAAAGCTTGAAAATGTTTACTAGCAGACCTTGAAGTCGCAACATTGTTCTTTTTAGAACCTCTTTTAGTGCGAAGTGTACAAAATTAAGCTTAATAGCCGTAAAAAACTTATCGCAACTTGATTAGGATATTTTAAACGGGAAAGTCGGGGAAGCGCACAGTGTTGCGTCCCATGGACAAAAATCAAAATACCAAAGTCATTTAAGCCAAATGTAAAAATAATGCTTTGCATCTACAAACCTAGTAGGCTTAGATAAACAAATTAGCAGCCGTCAAATTGTTGACAGTAATTTCTCTGCTGACAGCGTAAAGTCGCATTAAAAATCTGTCCCGCGTGTTATAATATAGATATCACACATTTTTCAAGAAAGTTTTGAGTGTTATAACGATGAGACGACTTAATATTGTGAAATTTCATATAATGGACAACAAAAGAATTAAGGAGGGTAAGAACTTTAAGAATTCGGTAAAATATATTTTATTGCTGCTTAGTTTTCGATACATTCATTCTCTAAAATTGTCTATACCAAACGTTGCAGAAATAATTTACTCTAATATTTGGCGAATCTTATAAAAAATATATGTCAAAATATATCGGAGAAATTTTATAAATTGTTTTTTGATGTATTAAGCTAAATGGCACTGCTTTTGATTTTTGCGAATATTTGCGAATTTTCTTTATTTTCGTTTTTTCTTAGACGTGAACATTGTTGTCAAAAATAGCGAGTTATTTGAACATTGGCTCAAGTCGAAGAAATCAGAAAAAAACAAATAATATTTTTCTAAAATTGAAGGCTTTACTCAAAAATGAAGATATTTCGGATGAAACAGTGCATTTTTTGCGTAAAAAAAGTTCATTTTTTGCATGAACTTGGAGAAAATATGGAAAGAAGCTAACAGAAATCGCAAAGTATTTCAGAAGCGACATGAAGTCTGGTTAAATTCTTTTTTTACCCAAAGTATAACATCTTTTGCTACTACGAGTTCCGAAAACGCTGGTTCAAGCCGTGGAAGACCTCGAAAATCGTTTGAAGAAGCTCAATAAAAACCAAAAAACGAAGAGTTGAGGAGCTCTTAACAAAGCCAACTGCAGAATTGCGTTTCGCCGTCGAAAGGTCAGAACCAACATGTTCAAAAAAGACAATTTCACCAGGTCTTAGCGCAAAACAAGCGCTAGCATTATATTTAGATCTTAATTTGTCAGTAAAAAAATATAACATATTAAGATCTGTCGTAAACGTTATACATAAAGACTGTTTCCCGAGCTACCACGCCCTTGTACAAACCAAACAATTATATTTACCAACAAACATTAATGTCACTGAAATATCAGCCGAAATCAATCTTCAGGAAGTTCTAGAAAAAACAGCGTCAAGCATTCTAAATATATTGACAACTGATCAGTTGAATTCTCGCTTAAAGTTAATTTGCAAGTGGGGTTTCGATGGTAGCTCGAGGCATAGTCTTTATAAACAGAAATTTAACCAAGACATAAATAGCACAGATGAATTTATGTTTTTAATAGCGTTTTCACCCTTAAAATTAGTGGACTTAACAAGCGATTCAGTTATATGGCAAAATCCAAGAACGTCCTCAACTCTATTTTGCAGACCAATAAAATTCGTATTTTTAAAAGAAAATGCCGAGTTAGTTCGCTTAGACAAGATAAACTTAAAAAAATAATTAATCAGTTAATTGATTACAACACCTGTTACAAAGGAAAGAACATTAATATTTTATTCGAGTTATTATTTACGATGTTCGATGGGAGTGTTGCAAATATTTTGTCCAACACTAATTCCACTTCAAAATGTTTAGTCTGCGGAGCTAGTCCCAGAGATGAATACAGACGTTGCCTTAATAAACTCCCTAATGTTCAAAATTATCGTTTCGGACTATCCACGTTACACTGTTGGATTCGTTTTTTCGAATGTTTGTTACATATTGCTTATCGGCTACCTTTTAAGAGGTGGCAGGTAAGGGGAACTGAAGATAAAAGAAATTTTGAAACAACGAAAAGACGAATCCAACAGGATTTCAAATGTAAAATGGGATTGGTGGTGGATAAACCAAAGCCAGGTTACGGGTCAACTAACGACGGCAACACAGCCAGAAGATTTTTTAATGATCCCGAAATGTCTGCTGCTATAACAGGAATTGATAAACAGTTAATTTTGAAATTTTGTTAATTTTAAGGGTATTAGCTAGCGGTTATAAAATAGACACCACTAATTTTTGGTGTTTTATTAAAAGAGACAGAAGACAATTATATTTACAATTTTATCCCTTGGTATTATATGCCTAGTTCCGTCCATAAGGGTTTTGGTGCATGAGATGTGATATAATCAATTTTTGAATTGCCAGTTGGCCAGTTGTCAGAAGAAGCTTTGGAAGCTCGGCACAAGGAAGTGCGACAAATTAGATTATATCATTCCCGCAAAACGTCGAGGATTAACTCAAATATGGATATCATGAGGACTCTATTATTAACCTCTGATCCGGAACTATCAAGTCTTAGACGAACTACTTCTACAAAAAGTTCTAAGCTTGTTAGTCAAATTAAGGAATATCTGTTACTCGATAAAACTTTTGATTCCGATCAGATATCCTGCTGAGTTAGTTCCAGACTTAACCAATAGCGAGGACGACGAAGATAAAGAAAATGAAGAATCGGAATGATTAAAACACACTTTTTTTCCTATGTAAATATGTTTATAGTTAATAATGTACCTAGATAGTTTTATAGTTTGAACTGACCTTTATTATATCCGGAACAAATCAAAATTTATACTTAGATAATATTATAGATCGTAATGATAGATATTGCAATAATAAGCCAATTCAAAACACTACAATTTTTTTTACCCAGTGACTTTTGGATTATCCTGTATAATATAACTTAAAAAAAAATTGGGTAAAACGTTTTTGACAAAACAACAAAATTCAAAGCCTTTTAATGTTATAAAGAAAAATACGAATTTAACCTTTTTCAAACTGCCAGTTTTATCGGTTTCACTCTGTATAAATTAATTATAATTGTGATTCTATTATTGCTTTTTATTCTTCTGTTAACATACTTGGTAATTACAAAATATAGTTAAAATCTGAGCCATGCAAAAGAAAAAATGATTTTTGTCCTTGGTCCCTATACCCTCGCGACACTGTGAAGCGGTGGTAATGGCCTTTTATGCCCCTTAAGTGCTGTTAAGAAGGTGAGTTGGTTAGGTTTAGTTTGTTGATGTAGATAACTGTTTAAATATTTATAGTTAATTTATTTTTATTTCCTAAAATATTTTGATTAAAAGAAAATATACAGGGTCAGCAATAGTGCGTAGGGCATCTGTGGCTCCAGAACAAAAAATTTGTGAATTTTGTTTAAATGTAAACCTAAAGTACGTACTAGAATGTATTTCAGGAAAATATTTTAACTTCTACATGGTGGCTCAAAAAAGTTTGAATGATTCGAGATTTTTTTAAATAGAACACCCTGTTTATTATTGCATTTTTGGGTTCCTTTCAGTTCACTTTACATAATCCTAAGATATTGTTACGTTTTTCGTCGGTTCCGTGTGGATAGAAAGTCACAATTTATTTAAACACTATTTATTTAACACTAATTAACGAAAACAATAACGATAAAATACTTATAGAACTATTTACAAACGATTTATAACTAAGAATTTATTTTGAATTTTAGCGCGTCAACTGCACTCGTTGATTTATAACTGCCCTCTCTAGGCCACAGCCGCCGGCTTTTATATCTACAGTTAAAGTTTACTAGAATAGTCCATAGATCGTTAGGTGCATAGAGAAGGTTTCGAATGTTCTCGTATGTACTACTCCATTCCAGTGGGACTCGATTCTTCTCGAGTCTTCGAATGAATCATTACGGTGTCTATTCAATGTTAAGGTCATCCGAGGGCGGGCCATATTGTGAGGTTAGGTCGAGTCCACACCGGCTCGCAACACTGCCCCCTTCTTAGGCACATGCTCGTCCCGAGATGTATACGGTGAATGAGGTATTTGCAAAGCTGGCCCCTGGTACATTGCGAAGTCTGGTAGAAATAGCAGTCTACCGTTTTCTCTCCCGATCTCAGCTTTGGGTTGTAGCAGCAAACGAGGATCTCGATTCCCGTAAATCTGAACAAGACTTCAATCATGTTCCGGATTGTACGCCAACTCAAACCATCGAGTCCACACGCCAGCTTCGGAATGGCTAATCGTGCAATGTTGTTGTTTAGCAGGGCTTCTCTCAGTTCAATCAGGGTCTTCCATAGATTGAGATAAGTCGGCTTACTCGGGGACCATTCCTTGGTGACCAGGTAGAAGATGTGCCTTGCTTGACCATGTGCATTGTCGGTTAGCCTCAAGACGCTTCCAACCTCTGGTTCTCGAAAGGGAGCGTGGGTTCGAACCCCACACCTGACACCAATTGTTACGTTTTTCGTCGGTTCCGTGTGGATAGAAAGTCACAATTTATTTAAACACTATTTATTTAACACTAATTAACAAAAACAATAACGATAAAAGACTTATAGAACTATTTACAAAACGATTTATAACTAAGAATTTATTTTGAATTTTCGCGCGCGTCAACTGCACTGGTATATTTATAACTGCCCCTGTGGAAAGGCCACGGCCGCCGGCTTTTATACCGGCAGGTAAAGAACTCTAGAATTGTCCATAGATCGTTAGGTGCGTAGAGAAGGTTTTCGAATGTTCTCGTATGTACTCGTCCATTCCAGTGGGACTCACACATTGCGGTGTCTATGCGATGTTAAGGTCATCCGAGGGCGGGCCATATTGTGAGGTTAGGTCGAGTCCACACCGGCCCGCAACAATATGAATAAATATATTTTGATAGTTTCAGAGCTATTAATAAATAAATAAAAATATATATTTTTCAACCTTCATTAAAAATTATTACAAATACAAGAACTGTCCTGAAATCAAAACTCTATTAGATATTTAATTTAATTGACCTATACTTACTTTGCTATAAATATCCTAATTTTAAATCATACAGCATGTTCAAAATTCTACGCCAAACTTTCCAAAATATAAACTAATAGTTCAGTCATTGGGGATTTTGCTTGGAAAAAAGTCGGAAGTTTTTGAAACTTTGCAGGTTTATAAGTTTTGGGGTCCCTAACTAAAAATCCATTCCATTGGCGCCCAAAATCGGTATTTTGTGAATATCTCCAGAAACTAGCCGTTTTTCATGAAATTGGAGGAGAGCAAAATTAAAGAATAAAATTTTCTATAAAAAGGTTTTATGAAAATGTTTGCTAAAGTCAACCGTTCAGGCACAAAATCCCTGGAAATTTTACAATTTTGCCTACAAAATATACTCATTATTATGTATAGGCAGTCAGTTTGTTATGAAATCAAATGTCGATTAGGGTTCACTAAAACTAGTTTAGTTTAGTTTCTTCAATTTGTCATGAAACAGTGGCGCATCATTAATTCGCTCATTTATTTTATGAATAAATAATTTTAATTATTGAAAATGTGTACTTGTTTCCACACCACCCAAGAGGTAAAGTACATGGCGCGTTTATTTTAGTGATGGTCTCCCTGGAGGCCTACTCCACTATGTAAATTAAAAACTTTAACTTATCTGCACAAGCCCGACGGATCTCACTCATTGATGTCAAAGTCGATCGTCTGCTGTGCTGGAGCTTATCAGGGTGGTCTCTCAATACGTCCAACTCTTCATCTTCAGCCGCCATAGGGATATCTACAGGCAAGTCCAACTTCTCTTCATCAGATTCATGGAGTGACACTTCAGTGACGTTGTCACAGGATTTCCCATTGCACGGTATGCTGCAAATCATTGAACATTTTAATCCTGCTTTTGCCATCCCGCAGGCACACCACAGTTGTTGGTTTTGCATTTACAGGATAAAAATGCCAATATGGTTTTTGGAATCAGGATCTTTCAACGTTGTGACTGGAGGTAATGCCTGTTTTTGTTTCTTACAACCCCATTCTTCGGCATCTTTGGTAACAACCAGACCAATACTGAACCTGGTAGTAGTAAGTTCGCAATGAATGGTGTCAGCACGACAATTAATTATTCATAAATTATTAATAGAGCGAATTAATGATACGCCACTATTTCATGACTGACAAAATTGAAGAAACTAAACTAAAACTAGTTTTTAGTGAACACTGATCGACATTTGATTCCGGAAAATCGACATATCATACTTTACGCAAAATTGTAAAATTTCCAGTGATTTTGTGCCTAAACGGTTGACTTTAGCGAAAATTTTCGTATAACCTTTTTTATAGGAAATTTTATTCCCTTTAATTTTGCTCTCCTCAAATTTTCGCTTGAAAAACATAGTTTTCAGAGATATTCACAAAAATACCAAATTTTTGGGCGCCAATGGAATGGATTTTTAGTTTCGCTCTCTTCAAATTTTTGCGAAAAACGTGTAGTTTCTGAGATATTTACAAAATGTCGCCTGATTGTTTTGACAAGAGGAAAAACTTTTTTATTAGTACCTTGAGAAAAATGCATTCTTCATAAAAATGTTTGCTTGTTTAAATATGGTTAATTCCGTTTACACTTTTATAATGTTTTAGAGAAAATTAAAAATAAATGAAATTATGCTTGAAATTGCTTTATAATATTAGGAAACCTTGATCAAGAGTAAAGTAAAATGATTCAGCGCACAGCCTAGTGATAAAATATTTTGATCATAAATATGATCATAGTGTACGACTTCCATACTATTCCATTTCTTATCCGCCAGTAATCATGTTAACAATTAAGAGTAATATTAATATATTCTCGTTTAACACAATGGAGATAAATTAATACTAAGAGACTAACAAGCAAAAATCTTTAATAAACCGACATCATTAGTATTTAATATGCAGTTACAAACAAGATATGACGGCAGTGTGTCGTTTGTCATTTTGTTACAAGATATGACGTCAAGAGATTTTACCTTATGAATTGTTTAATGAGATATTAACAATCGCTGGTTAATTTGTCGTTAGGCATTAATTTACTTTGTGCCTTATTTTGTTGCATTTTTGTTTTTCCTTAATTACACTTATAGCGTAATAGCTATGATAGCAATATATAAAACTAAAATATCTAGATAGGAAAGTTTTTGTACGTTAATGTTACAGAATAAAATCTATTAAAAAAATCAAAATGGCCGAACATCCGAAAATTAATAATTTTTGAAAAAATATACAGGGTTGTCCGAATTGAATTTGGGAAACTTCGGCAGCCTATTCTGCAGATAAAATAAGTAAAAAAGTTCGTATAAATTTATGCTTCCTTTCCGAGATACAGGGTGTACAAATTTGATTTTTTATTTCTATTTTTTCCAAATAATTTCTGAACTGTATTCGATTTTTTGATAAAAATTGGTGTCTGGGAGTTGTTTGACATGAGAAATTTGATTTCGATGTCAATATGGCTCCTCCTTGTAAGGGGCGCCACCTACATGTGTTTCAACTGATTGAAGAGTATATTGAGATACGCACTTTTCGTATCTGTATAGACCAACGGAGTGAAAAATATACATTTCGGTCATTTTTAACGTAAAAAGGTCTCATGGTAAAAATCTCTACGAGCAACCGTTCTCAAGATATTTAGAATGGAAATAGTTAATACATGTCATTACTGACAAAAATTAGACATGTTGAGTAGGTAGTTATTTTACTAAAATGATAAATTTGGGAACTTTTTATTTTTTTGAATCAATCATAAATTTTTCTTCGGAAAATTATAAAACAGTTTCTGTTGAACCTTTGACAAGTAAAAAATCCAGATTTAATGTTTTAGGCAAAGGTGCGTCCAGACCTGACGAGACGAGCGTGAGATGAGAGCGAGGCAAGAGCGAAACAAGAGCGAGACGAGAGTGAGACTTCTATCCATTTTTTGGGGCAAGCCTGCCACGAGACAAGCGAGTTGGATCATAATGAAACGTGACCGGTTTGTGAAAATATGTCTGATGAAAAGCTGTAGCAAATACTAACGCATACAGTAATAAATTTTTGTAGCTTTAAAGGTGCGAGACGAGAGCGAGGCAAGAACGAGACAAGAGCGAGATGAGTGCAAGATGAGAGCGACATGGGTGCGAAAATGCATATTTTTAAAGTTACAGGATATTAAAAATTTTTAATATCCTGTAACTTTAAAAATATGCATTTTTTTTGTAATTATCTTAAATACCATTATTTTTTCGGTGAATTTTCTGTAAGCAGCATTGTTACATCAATGTTATAAATTTCAACAATATATAAATTAGATTAAATAAATAATTATTAATTTTATTTATATTTTAATTTTATATTATCGAAATGGACAAAATATCAAGATACAACTTTTAATCGACAAATTTGCTGACAAGCAGAGGAGAAAAAAAAGTCAGTGGTGTACAGGGTGGGTTAAATTCGACGCTTTTAAATGGAAACAGCCTTTTCTGTAGGAGATAGACAAAAACTAATATCGGTGTCTGGAGCTCAATTTTTGTCAAAAACATGATGGTGAAACCTCATATCGATATCTGTTACTGTTTCAGAGTTACGGGGTGTTTTTCAAAAATATGCATTTTTAACAAATCGCTGTAACTTTTTTCCTATGGAAAACTTTGTATTTTTATGAAAACATTTCCAAAGCACCTTTTTACGTAGAATTTAATGGTTTAAGTAGATTTTTTTTTAATTTAATAATTTAAGAGTTATCAACAGAAAATTTGATTTTTTATATGGGACACCATGTATATTTTTAATTTATTGAAAATAATTTAAAATTACCTTTTCAAAAATATAACACACTTGATATTTTGCTCGATTCCTCTTCGAGATATAGAGTATATAAAAATTCGCCCGCTTTAAATAAGTAGGCTTTGAACGGCACCGGCGGTAATGCAAAAAAATTCTATCTGTGAGCATCATTAAAACGAAAATAATATTTGCTATGAGGAGATGCAGAGCGGTGCATAACAATTTAATATATATTTAACCAACATCAACACATTTAAACTATATCTGATAACAAATACAAATAAATAAGCCATAAACCAAGATTTATGAGATTTTTTTGCTGCAGGTGTTCGACCGTCTTCTGTTATATCGACCATCTTCTGTTATGTATGGACAAAGACCGGGGCCGTTTCTGAACATTTCTCGCGAAATTCATTAACTCAAGTGGGGGGTGAAAGATACCTAGATTATACGGAAGAATAAGGAACCTTTTATTCTTCCGCAAATATATCCATAGGATTAGATCCATGGGCACTAAGTCAGGTGGCCTCGACGGCCAACGGCTGGGATCTTGGTTAGCTATTCAATTATTCTTGAAATTGGCTGCAAAAATTTGCTGATAACTTCAGCGTTCTGAGGCGGTGCCTCTTCTTGCTGGATGATATGCCATATATGATATGCCATTAAGGGCATACCATCAATAAGGGGTCCAAAGCCACTAGCACAGAATATATAGCTACGCATTCTGTGCTAGTAGTAGATATTCTGTGCTACTAGTTAAAAATGGCGAACTTTCAAAAATGCTGTATTTCGAAGGGGGTTATAACAAAATATCAAGTGTGCTATATTTTTGGAAAGGTAATTTTAAATTCTTTTCAATGAATTAAAAATATACACTGTGTCCTTCCATATAAAAAAAATCAAATTTTTGGTTGATAATTCTTAAATTATTAATTTTAAAGAAATTATACTTAAGTCGTTAAATTCTACGTAAAAAGGTGCTTTGGAAATGTTTTCATAAAAATACAAAATTTTCCATAGCAAAAGAGTAACAGCAGTTATTGAAATGCACATTTTTGAAAAACACCCCGTAATTCCGAAACGGTAACGGTATCGATGGTAGAGCGGTGTTCACCATCATGTTTTTGATAAAAATTGAGCTACCGACATTAGTTTTTGTCTATCTCTTATAGAAAAGGGTGTTTCCCTTTAAAAGCGTCCAATTTAACCCACCTTGTACAGCGTATTCCGACCGGTTAAAACAAGAACCAATATCGAAATACCAATAATTACCACTGCTACTAGAGCAAAACTTGTAGGTCAATCAGATTGAATTTATCTTCTTCGCCTACCGCTGCCTAATGCGAAGCAAACACTCCGACGAAGAGAAAAAAAAAGGGCATATCATCAATAAGGGGTCCAAAGCCTACTAGTAAGTGGCGAACTTTTAAAAATTCTGTATTTCGAAGGGGAATATAACAAAATATGAAGTGTGCTATATTTTTGGAAAGGTAATTTTAAATTCTTTTCGGTTAATTAAAAATATAAAGGGTGTCCCAAATAAAAAATTAATTTTTCTGTTGATAACTCTTAAATTATTAATTTTAAAAAAATTATACATAATATACAGGGTGTTTCAAAACAAATGCGAAAAACTTTAGGGGGTGATTCCTTGTTCAAAATAAAGGGTAGTTTGCTTTATAAACGTTGGGTCAAAAGTCAACCATTAGGGAGATATCGCGGTACAAAGATGGCGGAAAAATAATGTTTTTATTTTTTATCTTGAAAACGAAAAGAGATAGACTAATGAAATTTTATGGAAGCATTACTGTTATGAAAACACCCTTTCATGTAATTTTTTTACTTTTTTAAAATGAGTGGAAGGGGTTGAAATAAACTACCCCTATCATTCTTGTTAACGAAGTTTAAAGAAAATTCTTATCAAACACATGCAAATACTTTAATTTGGATAGTTTAGTTTGTTTAGAAACTTTTTTACCTCTTGTGTTTTTTTGATAAAACTCACCGATTGGAAATTAAAAAATAAAATGTAAAGCATTACATGTCTGGACAAAAAATATTTTTAGATTAAGAATCTAGTGATAATAATGATAATAATAATCATCTAGATAATAACGTATTGCAGTAGAGTAATGTCAAATAAAATAATATTAGGAAAATCCTAAAAAGTAACAGCGACCGATTTTTTCCTAAAAAAATTACAGCAGCCCACTAGATTCTTTTCAGAAAATGTTTTTGTCCTGACATGTAATGCCTTTACATTTTATTTTTTAATTTCAAATCGGTGAGTTTTTATCAAAAAATACAAAGAGATAAAAGTTTCCTAAACAAATTAAACTATCAAGTAATGTCCTGCATGTGTTTGATAAAATTTCTTTAAAGCGTTCGTTAATGATAGAGAAGGACTTATATCGACCCCTTCAAAAAGAAGTAACTTCAGAAAGAAAATGTTTTCACTAACTGTATCTTCCATAAAATTTTTGACCAGGTTATCTCTTTTCGTTTCAGATAAAATAAAACATTATTTTCCGTCATCTGTACAAGCCTTGCCTTTGACATAATGTTATAATAAACCTTCTTCGAACAAAATTATGGCAAGCATCTGCATCATATAAAATTCAACGTAAAAAGGTTGCATTGAAAATGTTTTCCATAGAAATACAAAATTTGCCATAGCAAAAGAAGTTACAACTTGATTTGTTAAAAATGACATGACGTTTTTTGAAAACACCCTGCAACTCCTAAAAAGCGGCTTAACAGATATTTGATGTGCGGTTTCATCATGTTTTTTTGATGAAAATTGGGCTCCAGACACCGATGTGGTTTGCACGAATCTGTATCTGCTATAGAAAAGGGGTTTCGCATTTTAAAAGCGTCGAATTTGACCCACCCTGTACATATTTTTTTTTTTAGAAAAATATTCTGGTGATGATAACAAATGTACAGCCCTGGCGAATATGTCGACATTTATTAGCATATAAATATATTAGCATACCTCAAGCTCTCATGCTTTTACCTTCATGTGGCGATAATTTAAATAGATTATCTATAGTACACACTGAAATTATCACTATTATGGATCAAAAACAAATTAAAGTAGGTTTAATCACCAGATTACATAGAATATTCTATGTATTCCAAGTTATCTGCGGTTGAATGCTATATCGCTGATAACAAATCAAAGTTCAGAATGAAAATTCAACAGGTGCCACTTTTAAACCTGATACCCTATAACCTTAGCTACCTGTCCAAAAAATTATAATAAACTTTTTACTGCAGTCCTAATTGAAATATAAAAGAAAACGGCTTGTTTACGACTCAGGATGTATGTGGGAGTGACTCCGTTACGTAAGACGATGCACTAGACAATAATGTTTTATCATATTATCATCTAGCCGAGATAATTTGATTGTGTAGAGTTTTCGAAAGAACAGAAGTTGTGTGCACAATTAGATAAACATGTAAATAATTTGTGTTTACATTTATTAGATCCTAACAAAGAAGAAGAAGCTTTTTTTGATAGAGGTACATAAAAAGAAATTTTCTTTAGAAAGCTTTGTCATTTAAAGCTACGAACTGGCTAAATTACTGTCGGCTATATAAATACAATTGACGTAAAGAGAAAGACCGCCCGCACGGTGAAGTAATTAGCATGAAAAAAGGTGATCGAAATTCGAAAAAGCAAATGTGTTTAAGATTTCCCAAAAAAAGATAAATGATAAGTTAAATCATGTCTGTCATGAATGGCGTCGCTATGGGTGTGTTTAGTTGCATTCATTTCAGTTGTTACTTCTCAGAGATAAGAGGTAAATGGCTAAATTTTATGTTTAAAATTATAAATTATTGTTGTTCTTGTGCTCCTTTAACGTTTATATTATTGTTTTGATTGAAAATGGCTCAGCAAGCTGCAGGTATGTTCTACAAAAACATATTATTTATTTTGATATTCTCTATACTAACGATTTTTTTTGCAACTAAAAGTTAGGCGTTCAGAAAATTTGATTAAATTTGAGACATTTTTATTATACTTAGAGATTTAGTTGCGCATTTCGAAGAATTCAGCATATTGTCTATATACGTTTTATTTAGTAAACATTGGACTTTCATACAGTAAAATAAAATACTGCGACTTTTTGCGACTTTACTGATAAAATGAGAAAAACATTCTTGGTTTCCCCTAATTTGCAAATCAGTGATATACTAATGCGAGGTGTAAACGGCGATGGCATTGTTGTGTACAAGGCGATCGCATTAGTGCCATTAGCAGCCATTAGCAGTATAACACAATTTGGCATTAGTAGCGGCATTATATATCATTAGTAGTATTAGTTGCGATATTACTACTGGCATTAGTGGCATTGACCGTCGAAACACTGGAACATGATTTTTCTTTCTTTTTTTTTTAGAATTATCCTTTATTTATTGTGTTTACATTATTTCCTCTTTTATTGAAAATAGCAATAATTTATATAAGGTCTACATAAAAAAATTTCGATCAACTATCGGTGTCAAATACCCCACTGTGCGCCGTTAGATGGTTTTACCACATTTATTAATATAAATACTGCTGAAGAACGAGGTAAATTTTTCAAGTGAGCCGGATTTTGCAAATATACACTCACCAGCACGAAAACCGGGCACCTTAAAATTTTGATGTATTTTAAAGTTTAATATATTTTGTTCTACTAGACCAATTTTGATGATTTTTTAAGCAATATGTAGCTAAATTATTTGAATTTCTAGTACCTCTTTTTAAATTAAAAATGAAAGTTCCTACTGTCAATTATACGAAGTAAAACAAAATGTTGATATTTTGGTAAAAGTTTGAAACACCCTGTGTCAAAGGGTGTATCAAAAAAAAAGAATGCTATCTGTATATATTTAGCAAGTTCGCAGAAATAACGCCCTTATTTTACCAAATTTTATATGTTATTGTTTTCACCAACGTGAGTTCCGCGGTTAGGTACTGTTGTAAAAATAAAACTACATACATTGCATACAAAAATAAACATGTTTGACATGACACCTAACATTTCTATCTAATCAAAATCACAAAATAGGAATTGATTTCTATTTTGTGATCAAAATGCTAAAATAAAGGTTGTGTTATCATTTCGAAAGGGTGATGGAAATGCCGGTTCCACATTAGTCACGTTACAATAGCGACCGTTCCAGAGAAATACCGCGATTTTGTAACCGAGGCTCCGGCTTCCAAAGTGTCGCTGTTCCCACCTATGAGGTATTTCTGGTCACTGTACCTACCTACTCCTCTCCCTGCCGTTATCTTTGTGTCCATGCAAATTCATAAACAATAACAATTTATAAAAACCCCAAATTTGTAAACAGTAAACAACATGCAGATGGCTAGAAGAATTTAATTATGTTAGCTTTTAATTTTGAAAATAAAACTATTAAATAAAAAATAAAAAATATAATTTATTGGTATTCAGTACTTTTTATTTGCCATCTTTTCTTCAGACTGAAGAATAGCTTTTTATAAGTTTTATATTTTTGCAAATAATATTTTGATTTATATTCTTCTGACACACGTTATAACCGTTAGAATTTAAATTTAAATACATACATTTGTAAGATAATCATATATTTCTATCGTTTTTCTTAAAATCTGTTTACTTTAGAAATAGTTTGAATCGTTATTCGAGATACCTAAGCCATATGCTAAATTTCTTTATCTACGTGTATGTTTTTATCTATGTATATTCCTTATTGGTTTATTTTTGTATATTTTATATTCCTTATTGCTTTATTAAAAAAAAAATATTGCACTTATTTTGAGTATTGTATTGAATTGTATATAGAAGTAAAGTTTCATTTGATTTGATTGGTGGAAAAGTTAGAAGTAAAATGTTCATGTCAGATAATCAAAATAAAATCACTCTTACTTTATTTCTGTATGTTAGTAAAATGTAATTCTCTTTCTTTGCAGACTATACACTCTAATTGGGATTATATTTTTAATCAATTGAAAGTAGCTTTACAAATTTCCTTTTTTTTTCGGTTATATTTCTTCTTTGTTTTTTCTTATTTTTGTAAAAGTGTAACTATCTAATGTACCTAACATGTATTTATTATCAATCAAACATGCCTAGTACAGCGACCGATCAAAGCGCGACGCTAGGTACTACGAGCGCTCAAGCTGTCGCGCGACCACTGGCACTGGAGCGAAATAGGTCGTTACTCTCGTTATCAGCTACATCTCTTCGCCACAGAAGAAGCGGTCGAGATCGCGCAACTCTACGTACTTACCAGTTCCAGTTCCAGTTACTACTGTTACTGCAGTTTGAGCTAACTCCAAGAGCAAATTATAAATGATTTATAGTTTTGTCGTTATTATAATCGTCGTTCTTCAGTAACAGGTTCCTGATTCGTTGTGAAGCGCGACACGACGTTACAAAAAAATACCGCTCCAAATTCACGTTACTCAAATACCGACACATCACTATTTCCAAATGAGTTCGTCAGAATGGAGGGACTCAAAACTTAGTAATGATAAAAGTAGGCTGGTGTGTAGAGGGCTCTTCCAATCAAAACACGCTGTTAGAATGTTTTTATAGCTTTGGTTTCATTCTTTTCTTTTTGTCTGTTTGCTTAATGTACATCTGATTACTTTGAATATTTCGATTTTAAAATTGAATGTTTTACCCAATTTTTTACAATTATAAAATATAAACGACAGCTCAATTCAAGTAAAAAAAATAAAAATGCAAAAATATTTGCCGCTGTACATTTATCTACCAGTTATACCGCCGCACAGCCGCGCCGCCGCCGGCAACCTCAAACTAATTCGATTTTCAAATTATTTCAATTATTACATACTCGGTTCAGCGTGAGTTCAGACTTATCCCAAGTTCAAAATGTTAATAAGTTGTTCCAATGACTTATTGTCGTTGAAATAGTTCAAAAATTAGTTGATAGCATTTAGGTTGATTATGGGTTGATTGAAAATTAGGTATCGCCAACCATTTTTGAGGCTTAAACTTAGCTTTAAATCATCTTATAATCTTAAAATTACTTATAAGAAAAATATACCTCAATAAAATTTCCGAGTTCAGCGTTTATCAGAGTTCACTTGAACTAGATATAAGCTATGTTTGAGCAACCGAGACTTATCATTAAAATTAGTTTAAAAATTATGTATTTTACGATTGAAATAATGTCCTAAAAATCAAAAGTCGTTTCTATGGTAATATAATTTCGATTTCATTCTTTGGTAGATGGTTATATTAATTTAACCGGTAACTATTATCACCCTTTCCGTAGCATTGAATTAAATTAATAAAATTTCTTACATTTTAAAACAGCAAAAAATATGACGTTAATTAAAATTCTATGAATAACAATCCAATAATAATTTATCCAAGAATGAAAACGGAAAACGACATTATGTTATAATAGCGTTTTGATTTTTAGAACAAATTCAACTATATTTTCATATTATTTTAATTTTCTCTAAAACGGTATGGAAATTTGGAAAAGCTTAAACGGAATTAACCATTTTAGAAGTAGCAAAATTTTGATGAAGAATGCATTTTTAGTATCAAATTCATTCAATTGTAGAATCAAACTCATAACCTAATTTTTAATATGGGTTAGATTTAAATTTTAGATATAAATTTCAAATTTTGTGTTTTTTATTAATGTTTTTATGTGTTGTGTATATTTTTAAGGAGATATTAATTTTAACCAATTTTTAATAATTAATTTTTTAACCAAAATAAAAAATATATGTATTATTTTTAATGTTCTAGTAATCTCCGTGAAGTTGTTTATACAAAATATAAAATTATATATTTAACCGTTACCTAAATGTTGTAAATTCCTTCTCTTACGGCATGTTAATGAAACAAGCACAAACTTTAGAGTAAGTATATACATGTAACATTGTCATTTGTCGTACAAAGAAAGCGCTTTCTAAAATAAACTTTCTTCAAAGAGTATAAAGTTAATATTGATATTAATAAAATGTACTTTTAGTGATAATTTCTTCGTAATCATATCTATACTTTTGTGGCGACTTCGTTAAAGAAACATTCTGAAAATAATGTTAAAAATCAACGAAAACAAACTTCATAAAATGAAAAACTAGATATGCCTTTTGCCGGAATGTCACCGGTAGAAGAGCGAGGTCGCTTGCGGACCAAGTTCAGAGGGAAACCGGCGGAGAATCATTCAACAACTCCAAGAAACTAACTGCGAATCGCTACATGGGCATGGAGAAGTTTAGTTATGTCCTGGAAGAGATCAGGATCATCAACAACGAGATCATCAACAACCAGGGATAGGAGATATACACTCAGATGCAAAAAAAACGCAACGGAGAAAATTTTGGTCAAATTTCAACTGTTATATTTCTGTTATTTTTAGCCCTATTTTTATGAATTTTTTAGCAAGCTGTATATGATGATATCAACTTTAATTTGTAAATTCAGTTTTTTATAAACTTTAGTATTTGGCATATTATACAGGGTTAATCGAGGGGTTATTTTTTTACTCTAACTTTGACACACCTTGTGCAATAATTTCGTTTGTAAATTTTCCTGAAATATAATTTTAGGGTCAGAACCATGTCTCCTAAGCATTTTATTTTTTGGATCATGTGAATACATGCCTTGGTTAATTTTTAAGAGCGAAATGAACTTGCCACGAACAATTTAGAATTTTTTCAATTATAATTTATTTTTGAAGTTTTTTTTCAATATGACAAGGCAACTTTGGTGATTATTGTGAACTATATACTACTATGAACTGCCCATAATGTTCGATGTTTGGCAAATGCTTGGCAGGAGGGTTAGAGGTCGCAAAGCCGTACCAGCTTCAATAAATGTACTTCGCTTAGTCCTTAAGGCTGCCCTTCCCTAGACAAACTATAACACCTGCGGGGAATCCGAAGAGACGAGGTAGCTTTTAAACTAAAAGAAGGCGGTGCATCGACTACTTGCACTTACGAATCTCTCGATAAATCCAGGGTCAACGGCGCCCAAAATCCCAACGGTGGACCATATTTTATGGAAAATTTATTTTGCTGGTAGATATTATTCAATATGTGTTAAAATTACAAAGTCTACAAAAATGTACAAAATATGAAAAAATTAACGATTATTACTGCATAGGAAATGGTTTATACAATATTAACCTACATAAAAATCATATTTTCGCAGATTCAGGTCAAAGTCACACCTTAACTAGTTTCCAAAAAATGTATAAGCCTAGAAGCATCATAATATGTAAAAAATGTTGTTATACAGGGTGTCTCAAAAGTCAAAAGTAATGAATTTTTTATAAAACTAGTTTTTTCTTAAAAATCGATTTTTCAGACTTTTGAGACAATTGCATAAAAATATGGTAAGAGCTGTACCTTAAACTATTATTTTGAAAATGCAATATTTTATCAACTTACTTTGTAACTTATTGAAAAATATATTTTTTTTATTTATTTATTAATATCTCTGAAACTATCTATCTAGGATTTTGTAAAGTGACCAGAAAGGAAGCCAAAAATGCAATAATATACAGAGTGTTCCATTTAAAAAAATCATCCCGGTCCACTCATATTTTTTTGAGTCATCCTATAGAAGTTAAAATATTTTCCTGAAATACATCCTCGTACATACTTTAGGTTTGCAAACTTACATTTACATACTATTGCCGGACTGTGCATCCAACAAAACAATATGCTCTACCACACAGGGTGGCAGTTTGGGGCAGATTTATTTTGCTCGACATAAAAGAATAAGGACTACCTAAGCGAATGACATGTATAAAAAATACGATATTTCTGCATTTTTTTTTAAATCGTTCATAAATTTTAAAGGTTTTTTTTTTGAAAAATATATTTTAACAAAAATGACCCTAATACAAATATGGGAAAATATTATTAAAATGTGAAAGAGCAGAAAAACAGTAAAAACTTACCCCTATCATCTACATTCATCATAAAAAAATATTTGTAAAATATACGTTTTAATAAAATTACAAAATTGAGACACTTCTGCTGCCATATAATAGCATTTTATTAGTTACGACAATTTCATTATTCATTCGCTTTTGTTTTGGGATGCTCCAAAGCCTACTTGTTGTAAATTGATAACAATGTTTATGAAATATTAATATCTTTTTTTTTGGAGATAATCAATGTTTTTAGTGACCCTGGCCCTCTGTTGTTTCCTGTGTGGACACCCTTGGGTATTAAACACGAAATTATTTTCAGAGATGAAGTTTTTTGGAAAAAAAACTAAAAAACAGCTTACGGAATTCTACATAAAATGTATTTTGACCGAATTGGTGGTTCCTAGAAAATCTAGAAATATGCCTATTAGAAATATCTCTGTTACAAGTTAAGTAGTCCATCGTAGTCGTCCATTTTTTAAACAATATTATTATCTATTCTAATAAAAGTTTATATGAATTATTATTGCCTATATGTATGTCCATTGACTTCGTATATGTAGTACATACCTTTTTAGTAAAGATATCATCTTAGTACATCTCAGTCTTTTTTGTTTTATTTTGGTGTGTTTTTTTTTCAACGAATTATTTTTTGTTTGTAGAGTACTACTATTATGGCACTTTAACTATCACCAGTATAATACATAGTAGTATAATTTTTATCACTTTTAACAATATTAATTTTTTAAACAATTTAAAAATAACAGAGCAAAGTAAGAATAGGTAGTAACAATTATTATATCATGTAATCTCTCTATCATGTATCATGTACTATCTCTTTATTTAATGCGATATAACGATTTTACTCTAATCCTTGCTTATTGAAGTCGCGCCGCGCGCCGGCGCCGCAGTTATTGTGGACTTCCATTACTTCACAGTGGTCAAACCATCTTATTAATTATTTATTGTTTTCTGTTTTGTTACATTGCATCATGATTAATGACCATACACATACAATAGATGCAACGCAAATTTTGTTTGCCGTGTGATTTGATTACAAAATAAAAATTTCAAATTATTGTGTAAGGGACAAGCGTTATAAAATAATTTATCCAAATAATTCGAATACGTACCTGGTTTCCTTTGCCCGCCTTCAAAAGCGTCAGCAACAAAATTCACGTGAGGGCGCCACATTACGAGCAACAAAAATGATCAAAATTGGGTTTGCAGAGGGTCGACCGTCACAAAATTGCGACCATGTTTTTTAATATATTGAAATAATTTTTGTTTCACTTTATTAAGGAAGCCTGGACATGCTCGTAATTAGTTTTAAAAATTCGATTTGAATACATTTAATGCGAAAAATTCACTTATAAAATCATCTTTTTTTAGGGCGTTTTAGGGGTAAATTTGAAACAGTTTGAGTTGAGTTTGGGGAAGGAAATATAATTATAAGCACGTCTTAAGATGTATACAAACGAATAAAAAAAGATTCGTGAAGAAAGGTCACATGGTTTTTGCAGCGTTTTGTGACAGCCAAACAAATGCTAGGCTAGCGCCAGTGGAAAGGAGAGCCTTAAAGAAGAATGGGCAAACATAACGATATATGCAGCGTCAGTGACAGTATGAACAAATGTATAGGCCAGGGGAGGCAATACAAAGTATTAGGGTATTTGTTACAATTTTTTTTCTGTTTGTATACTTCAGTATTACCCTTATTACAGATGTTTTCTTTAATATCGTTATTAATATTTATTAAAACCAAGACTGTATCGTTAGTCTTCAACGTGTTTTTTTTTAATTTGGTATAGAGTATTCGATGTTGCGTAATATGACGTTACGACAATAGTCACCAAAACCATCTCGTCTTTTAAAAAAATTACATCAAAAGTAATGATAACTGAAAAAAATGGAAATTGACCGTGATCAGTTCATTTCGCTTTCAAAAATTAACCAAAGCATGCATTGCCGTGATCCTAAAAACAAAATGCTCAGGAGACATGGTTCTTACCGTAAAAATTACACACGAAATTATTGCACAGGGTGTTTTAAAGTTAGGATAAAAAACAACCCCTCGATTAACCCTGTATAATATGCCAATTACTAAAGTTTACAAAAAACTGAGTTTACGAATTATAGTTGATATAATTATATACAGTTTGCTAAAAAAATCATGCAAATGGGGCTAAAAGTAACAAAAATATAACACTTTAAATTTAACCAAAAATTTCTCTGTTGCGTTTTTTTGCATCTGAGTGTACGTACATTTAAAAGATATTTTTTTGTTAATTACATATGTTACTGCATGGAATCCAAACGGAAGCCAGAATGTTTTCAAAGTATCTATAAATATGATACATAGATAGGAGTGGAGAAAGACCACTCTAAAGAACTGCAGCACTTAAACCCCGTTGGACAACAGGACACTCACATTGTCTAGCTAGCTCACAGCGAACTTAATTTTATAAATAAATTAATGTGCTACTTAAAGTAACTTTGTAAGGATGTTTATTGAGTACTCTATTGACAATGTTATTATACAGGGTGGCGCACCTCATTCGCCTCGGTTGATTATACGAAAACGGAAAGATGTAGAAACAAAATAGTTTAAGGGTAAATGTGGGGAGACAATGTGCACAATTTAAAATTATTTTGAAATGTACAGGGTGTTTCAGAACTAAGATCCATACCAAAGTTATATTTTTTCTTATGGAACATCAGGTATTTATTTCACTTTTGGATTCTTGGGTCCAAAAAAAGGTATTTATTATAAAAATTAAATATGTTTAAAATGTTTGGTTTTCTAGATATTAAAATATGCATGCTACAATAGAATAGATTATCAACACCCTGTACGTTACTTTTCAGAATTAATTTTTGTGCTGAGATTAATGGTAGAGAAATAAACTTTACTGAAAAATTCTATTGCTTCCTTAAATTAATACAGGAGTACCAAAAATTGCTGATCTATTTTAAATATTTATTTTACATATAAACTTTGTTATTTCAAATGCCAAGACTCTGTATTTTTCAAAGTAAATCAGATTTAAATGGTCTTTCAAACTCTATTAAGATTTCCTATACCTATCTAGCTCAGATTTTGAATTAAAACCGATTTTTCAATAAAATGGCAATCAATGGCTGGTGTTGCCGTGACAATTTTCTAGTGACAGTTAGTAACTATTTTCAAGATCGGATCGATATTAGTTGATGAACATTATTATTTAGATTTATAACAGTTTAGTTAGGTTACAGAATTAAAAAGTCATCTCATATTTAATAAAATTTTTAATTCGGCAAATAATGTGCAATGCGTGTTCGGGTTATTTTTACAACAGAGGACAAAAAATATAAACAAGTATGACTGGATCTTGTTCGAAATGTAGAGCCGCTTGTATTTTTAAAGAAACTAAAATTGATCTTTTTGGCTATCCATGCGATATGTGCAAAATCATATTGTGCAGAAATTGTGCAGGATTTTCTTCAACTGAGATACGGGCGCTGTCAATGATATCCAGAGTGCTCCCTTATTTCTGTACAGATTGCATAACTGTAGTTCGAGAGTTACCTTCGATAAAAGCTAAGGTTGCTGACTTGCAAGCGGAAATAAATAAACTAAAGGAAAAATCAATTCAATCCAAGCAGTCGTATGCCGACATAGTAAAAATAAAAAATGAATCAAACGCTCTTCATGGAAATTTCCAGAAACTGGAGGTAAAACTGGAAAATATCACTAAAGGTGAGATAAATCTTGGAAGGGAAGATAATATCGCACTCACTATAGAGGAAATACACGAGAGAGAAAAGCGTCTAAATAATCTTGTTATATTTGGTATTTCTGAACCTGGGACCGATACTGAAAATCAGAATCCAGAGGCGGAAGCAGTAGTTGAAATACTTAAGCCCATTAAGCTAAATATTTAGAAAGAAAACATTAAAATGTATCGTTTGGGAAAAAATGATCACAATAAAAAAAGACCAATAAAAGTCCAGTTTGAAGACAAGGAGACGATTTTGGCGATTTTGAAGCAAAAAAGCAAACTTCAGAATAATAATGGAATATATATAAAGAGAGACCAAACACCAGTGCAAAGAAACCATCTCAAAAAACTCCTGCAGGAATTGAAACAACATACCAATGAAGGAAGAAACAATTATAAAATTAGATATCAAGGTTTTGATTTTACACCAAAGCTTGTAAAAGTTAATTAGAGTACGACTCCAAAAAACTAAATAAACAAATACTAGAGGCGTCGTTCTGGTATAGCAATGTATGTTCCATAGTAAATAAGGTCGACGAATTCTTTATCTCAATTAAAAAACACGATCCTCTATGCATATTAATAACTGAAACCTGGTTGAATGCTGACATTAGAAACAGTCTGATAGATATCAATGGTTATAATATTTTTTAGGGAAGACCGCAACAACAACAAAGAGGCGGTGGAGTGTGTGTTTTTGTAAAGGAACAAGTGAATGGACAGAAAATATACTCTAGTGTATCCAAAAAATATAGAACCATAAGTCATATTGAATCAGTATGGTTGAACATCAAAATTGCTGGTTTAAGGTTTATTGTGGCATGTATATATAGGCCACCACACTCGAACGAAGAATCAGACAGGAATATGATAAATGTATTAGCTGAGGTGTGTGCAGAGGACGTACCAGTCTACATCACTGGAGACTTCAATTATGCTGAAATCAACCGAAACAATAAAACATTATATAGAACTGAAACGAATATTTATCAAATAATAGATTTTTCCACACGTTTCAGGGGTGACCAGAATGCGCTTCTGGATTTGTTTCTAGTAAATAATAAGAAACTGATTTACAACATAGAAAGTGATCCACCATTGGGCCGCAGTAACCATTTGGTTATTACTGGAAAAACGCAACTCGAATATCCAACTAGATCTACCAATAAAATACTAAAACAAAACTTTTGGAAAGCCAACTATGGAAAAATCAATGTATTTCTTGCAAAAAACTTGAATTTTGACCCTTCACATTTGAAAGAAAACAGATATGAAAAAATCACCAAAATTATTGACGAAGCTATTACAAAATTTGTCCCATTTACAACTAAAATAATCAATTCTAAAATACCATGGATAAATCAGAATATTTAAAAAAAAATTACTAACAAACGTAAATTATGGGATAAATATATTAAATCGGCCAACACCCGAAAACTATACTGCATACTGGACGGAAAACAACACTAAAAAACATAATCGCAAGTGCTAGACAAAACTACGAAAAATCTATCGCCTCTTCCAGCTCACCAAAACAATTTTTTAAATATATTAATAGGACTCTGTATACAAAAGTATCCAGTTTCACTCTTCAATCAGATTACCTATCATGGACGACTGTGACATTGCTGAGGAATTTGCACACCGGTTTGCATCAGTCTTTACGACAACCAATGACTCTTACATTCCAACGCTTCCACAGAGTTCTAGGCTCCTGCAAGAGATTACTAACATAGAATTTACAGAGCTCAACGTTAGCGAAGCCATAAAATCATTAAAAACTGACAGCAGCCCGGGTCCAGATAATGTACCGACTGTTTTTCTTCAGAAATGTTGTCATACCCTCGCACAACCTATAGTATGTTTATTTAATGATTTACTATTATCTGGCAAATTTCCAGATACTTGGTCTCTTTCTTTCGTTACACCGCTTCACAAAAAGGGAGACAGACGGTTAGCTGGTAATTACCGGCCAATTAGTCTAACTAGCTGCGTCTGTAAATGCATGGAAAAGGTAATCGTCCGCACACTTACTCCATACCTAATGGAAAAAGATGTCTTACCCAGCACACAGCATGGATTTCTTCCTGGTCGATCCTCAATAACAAACATGACATCTTGTCTTAGCGATTGGACAGCAGCCTTTGATAGAAACCAACAAACAGACGTTATCTATCTTGACTTTGAAAAGGCATTTGATAAAGTACCCCACAAGATGCTTCTTGGGGGCTTCTTTATAAACTAAACCACTACGGCATAAGAGGGAATTTATTCAAACTTATATCAAACTTCCTAACCAGACGCTATTTCCAAGTCAGAATAAACGGATCTCTTTCAACTAAACACAAAGTGACCAGCGGTGTTCCTCAAGGCTCTGTGTTGGGAACACTGTTGTTCCTCCTGTATATCAGCGATCTGGCAAGAGGTATAAAAACGAATATCATATTTTTTGAGGATGATACAAAGTTATATGCAAATCCCGAAACGAGCTACGTCAATCTTCAACATGATCTAAAGTTGGTGGAATCCTGGGCCAAACAATGGAGAATGAAGCTGAATGAGGACAAATGCACTATTCGTAGCATTGGAATGAATTCTACGCACAAAACCTACGGAAGATCTAGGGATTACAGTTACTAGAAATCTAAAATGGTATGTGCCTATATCAAAGATTACTAAAAAAACAAATTCTCTTCTTTATTTCATTCAAAGAGCATTTCAAGACCGCTCTATTGATCTTATTTTAAAGATATACAAGTCCTACATTAGACCCAAAATAGAATATGGTCAAATAATATGGAGTCCCTATTTTCAGAAGGATATTGATCTCATTGAGAAAATTCAACGCAAGGTGACAAAAATGCCCCATGAACTTAAGGATCTGGAGTATGAAGATCGTCTTGCGATGTTAAATCTCACCACATTAAAACAGAGGCGTTTGCGGGGGGGCTTGATAGAGACTTACAAAATTCTAAATTGTTTCTACACTTGCCCATTAAATATATACCATCCTTGCCAAACTCCACAACTTAGAGGCCACAGCAGACGCCTGGAAAAGGAATGCGTTGTGCTGCGGTTCGGCAAGAAGTCGGTTTGAGGACAAATAAATAAAAAAATTATCATGAGCAGCATAGACGAATTTCCAAACGAACTGACGATTCGCATCGACGAACCGCATTAACGCATAATAAATAAGATAACGAACCGCATCATACTCACTCTGGGTACAACGACTCATCGACTCATTAACCCATAGTGAATTCGTCGAATGATAGGTCCAGAACCCTTGTGCAGCGCCGGCGTTGCAAAAGCAGTCACGAGAATGGCCACAGAACGAGGGTGGCCAACAAATCCCTAGAATAGTGGAGAAACTCACCAGGGTAATCTGAAGAAGAAACGACATAACACATTTTATGTCGGTCCGATAGCCTGGCAAATGCGAGGTTCTCGGTAATAGGCAATGGTAGGCCATTGACATATAGAAGGTTCAGTCTCCAGGCTGCTAGGCTTTTTAAAAAGAATAGGACTGGAGAATGTAACCTAAGGATCAAAATAGATCTGAAAAGGGCGCAGTGGATCAGTCCGATAGCCACCTCGAAGAATCTATTCTAATGGGGTGACGACCCATACAGCACGTCAAATCACATTTACGATGTGTATACATTATTAGATGCAGACACAGGGTGACACAATTCCCCCGATGTAAATATGCTACGTTTACACATTGTAGTTCAACACGTATGCACAAAGGTTAAACGTCCGCCTCACAATGTAGCCACAGCATAGCATTTACGTATAATAAAGTAAAGTGATACACAGTGTGCCGTAGGATACACAGTGCTTGTTTATTACGTTTAAACTCTGTTTACACATTGCAGTTGTGACTACCGCGTGTATAATGTATGTATTTTGCTTCGATCTTGTGTTAGATAAACTACTTTATGAACGAATTTAGAATAATACAAGTTTTGATGCCTAACTTTTCGTTCTTTTAAGAAATATTTATTCAGTGATAGCAATTATATCTTCTTAGAACGAAAATTAGGAATGCAAAACTTTGTATTTTCCAAAAGTATCTCGATCGTAAGTTCAAGAGAAGTAGCCTTAAAATTGTTCCATTTTGTTTGTATTAATAAATGTACTTTTTTTTTCCATAAAATGAATTAAGTAGTTAAAAAATAAAATTCTATATTTCTTTATATCATGGAACGCAATAGCGCAAATAACACACAATAATAATAATTATTTACACTGCAGAAACCAGAAGTAAGAAAACACTGTAAAAGAACAGAATTTGTATCAAAATGTATTAAAAATATAAGTACCTAGTATAACAACATACTAAAATGGTAAACACTGGTATATCGCCACGATTTGGTGGACCTCGTTTAGTCAGTTTTTTCTCCTCTTTTCCCTCCAAGCAGTTGGTTATTAGCATACTCATTCATGGAGCACTCTGTTGGACTTTGTTGTATATTATTTCCAGATTAACAATCTCACCCTTATATTTTATATGAAACTGATTATTGAATATTAAACATATCTGTATATTGATCCATCGATAACTTGTCGAATATCAGTGTAAGAAGTTCTTTGAAGTGAATATTTCTTTCTCTGGTCCATTTAGATTTTTATTATTTCCAGATTAAAAAAAAATTATATTGCAGAGCTAACTCAGCTAACCTCTTTATCATTATATGAGAATATTTGGAGTTTTCATTCATTGGAGTCAAAATTTGGTAAATTGGGCATCGAGTAAGGGAAAAGTCGCTGCTATAATATTAATAATACTCTTAGGAAGGAGTAACAAGGTAATTAAAAACTTGTATTTACCTTAAAATCTCTTTTAAACTACACACAAACAGAACATTTATATAGAGCTTCCGAATGATAAAACAATAATGGCTGCTAAACACATACCACCCTCTAGAAAGGAGAAAGGAGAGAGGGACACATAAGATACACTTGGTCGGTGTAATATCTACGCTGAGGCATCCGCGCATGCGCACACCTTCATTTCATGCTAGAATGTAGACAAAACAGTACACTATTACAAAGTGTCTATATAGATATTTATATTATGTGTATACGTCACATTTTTACAAGGTGTGTACTATAGGCACAACTATGACACGAAGTATCACACATACATATGACTTATACATTGTATGTCTCATATACCGACGTCAGATTTTATCATTTTAATAATTATTTGTCACGTTACAAAAAACTCTTTAGAATCTTGAGTGCATACGGTATACAACTAGTAAATACTGTATCACACAATTCTATCAATATAAACCTGCGTGTATCTCATATGTATATGTTAGGACTAGATGAACACTTAGGTTCACTTTAACATATGTTGTTTCTCATGTGTCTCCCATGTAGAAACGTAATTTCATTTGGACGTGCTATATGGGGAAGCACATCAACGCATTGCATCGACAAAGCACATCACACTCACTATGCGTGAGTATTGACCTATCGACCCATTAACTCATAGTGATTATAGGGTGAAGAACCGCATCGACACTTTGCTTTGAAGAACCGCATGATGTACGTGTACGTACGTGTTAGCGTTAAGATTGAAGTCTCGGATTGAGAAGTAATATTCATATTGTTATTTTCAATAATTATTATTGTTGTAAATACAATTTTTCTTACTGTTGTGTGGTAATTACTAGTTTTTAGAGGCAGCACATATCCTGTATTCTAATAAGTGATAGCAAATCTTCCAATTAATAATGCTTAGGTATATCAATTGTTTTGTATATTCAAACCTTACATTACGGGAAATAAACAAGATAAAAATCACTAAAATCAGAAAAAAGCCTTCAGTGAATTATTCTCTACCTTTTAACCTTTATAAACTAAGAAAAATTATCGAGCTTTTTGTTTTTACAATTCAGAAAGTTGTAGAAAAAAAAATAAATATAAATCACAGCGATCTCAGTGACTATTAATTATAGCCTATAACGTTTTGAGATTTATCGCGATTATATTTATGGGTAATTTATTGAAAAACATAAATAAACATCATAAAAAGCGAATGGAAATAAGTTGGAAATTGTCAGTTAGATACTAAATAAGTACGAAGCCAATTATTTTAAATTAAAATTTATGTTCGAAACGCGCCATTGCTGTACGTGTTTAAAACATTTTGAAAAATTAGTGGTGATTTTTATCACCTGATGTATATAATAGTGAAAGAAATATTAGTACTACTTTATGTATTATTTGATGATACTTAGGTATATAAAAAAGAAGCAAACTCAAAACAAAAGGTCTAAAGAATCATTAAGATACTGAATCTTTTAAGCTCCTTTCCAGAGCTATTCAAAGAGAATGTCGCAGAGATAAAAATAATTTTTGTTCCAATAAACATTTGTTCGGAAATACAAACCACATGCTCAAACATAATAGAGATAAGAGATTTCTTTTCCAAAATAAATCAGATAATGCATAAGCTGCGCCCAGAACATGGGCAATTCACGATGCGGACACCCCGGACGCATATTTGTATGTTGCACACAGATTGTCCATTCGGAATTAGTCGGGTCTGCTGCGATTCGGTGGTATGTAAGTTATACTCGGGAGAGCACTTCCTTGGATAAAGCGAGTGCGACATACAGAAACATTGTAACATAAATATGTAGTAGTATATGCCATGCCAGTTTAATTTTGGCGTTTATAGGAAAAATGTTGTAGCTAATACGAACTAAATAGTTAGGTTGCTGTTTTCGATTGTTCTTTTAATGGTTACAAATAATTGAGAATTAAGATTGCATGCCAAATTTTTAGATGACTTTTGTCTTAAATTATTAGTTGTACCTCTTTGTCTAACGTTGAAATGGCAACACGCTAAAAAATAATTCTTGGGGCTTTGGAAGCAAGTGGAAATGTTTGTTTTATTCTCTAAGTTTCTTTGGTAAGTGATTGGAGCTTATCAAGCCATTCCTGTCGGAGAAAAAATTCGTTACTAAACTTGATGTCCAACATTACTGTGATTTAAGCTTTTTCCTCTTTTTAGGTAAATTCAGAGGTAGATTTAAATAAAAAAATAATTCCTTCTTCACACTCATTATGCATAAAAAAGTAATTAATTATATGATTATTGTTTATGGTTCAGATGCGATTTGAGGGAGCATGTAAAAATTATTTTTCTGCATATCGATATCTAAATCAATTTGCATTAAAAATATATCTCAAAAACTTTTTGTGATGCCAAAAAAAGCCTAAACATTTAATTTGACATTTGCCTCAACGGGGAGTTTTTGCATACTATGATTAAAAGAGCAGTAAGAATGTAAAAATATATCAAAAAACGTATTGATTAGTGAAAATATTAAAAAAAATTGATGCTATATCAAAGCGTACTAGAACCTTCTTTATCTATAGGAATACTAAAAGGAGGAAACAAACTTTATACACTGTTGGAGAAATGAAATGGAACACTCGATTTTTTTGGTTTTGTTTTCAGGCTAATTTGTTCAAAAACGAAAACAATCCTGCAGAAGCGGTTGTGAGTATTAAAAAGGAAATTTACTTTAGAATGGACTTATTTAATAATTTTTAATGCAGAAAAAGTCGTCTTTTTACACCCTGTATAAGGCAGGACCTTTTAAATTGTAGAAAAATTACCTAACAGATAAGTACATTTTAGAGTCTTGTAAAAAAATTACTTATAGATAAGTACATTTCCATTCTAATATTGAGAATCTAAAAACCCCACAGCAAATATTTTTAAAAGATCGTGATTTTAATAGATATTTGATAAAAAAATAATAAACAGAATTATTCATAATAACGCCAACACTACTTTGTATTTTGCACTCGCTTTATCCAAGAAAGTGCTCTCCCGAGTATAACTTACATACCGCCGAATCGCAGCAGACCCGACTAATTCCGAATGGATAATCTGTATGCAACATACAAATATGCACCCCGGACACCCAACATTTGACAGAAATCTAAAGTAATCGAGAGAAATACCGCGAAGAGTTGTATACCGACTGGACCTAAGTACCAGCTGTTCTAAACACGATAACAGAGGAACCAGAACCAGACATCCTACTCTTTGAAGTAGAAGCAGCTATACAAAATCTCAGCCTACAAAAATCTCCAGGTAGCGACAAAATAACAGCAGAATATAAAACCAACATGGGGTCCACTGGTGCAATGGTGCGTCCAGACCTCACGAGCCGAGCGCGAGACGAAAGCAAGACAAGAGCGAAACGAGAGCGAGACATTTTCTATCCATTTTTTGACGCAAGCCTGCCACGAGACGCCGAGTTGGATCATAGTGAAAGAAAGCCAAACACATATTAAATTGTAATTAAATATAACAAACGACGGTGGCCAAATAATAACACATACAGTAATAAATTTTTGTATCTTTAACATGGCATTTGTTTCGTCGTATTTTATTCATGGGTTTTTTTCTTTTTTGGCTGTTTTCGCCTTTATCCCTTCATTTGTTTTAAGACACGACATTTTTTACATAATACGTTTTTTTAACGTTTTTTAGAACAAAATGTTAAATAAAAAAGTTACTTGGAAGGTTAAGAAGCACATTTTAACATTACTGTTGATTATACAGGGTACTTCAAAAAAGTCAAGATCCACGGGGAGGGGCTTTCAGGCTTAGGGGCTCAAGCCCCCAACCCCCCTTAGGTTCAGTCATGTAATAAGATATTATTAATTTATTATGTCAGAAAGGACTTTGGAGTATGTACTTTGAGTAAAGTTCTCCCCCCTTTTCCGAATCCTGAATCAGACCCTGCCATGCGGAGCTCTGTTGAAGTGGACCGAATAACCCTTGCGGTGTATCACCGGCTTTGCCAGAACTCCAATGTAAGGACGTCGAGTTGGCGAGTCATCAATCAACTCGATGGAGGAGGGCCATACTAAAGTCCTTACAATAGGAATTGACCTCAAATCCTAGAAGACAATAGAGAAAGAGAGATATAGCCGTTATTATAGATCCTGGACAACGCCGGTATCAGGTCTAAGGAGAGACCAAGTTAAAGAGGTGGAGGAAATGAAGATTTATCCTCCAGCCTTCACGAAAAGGGTATCTGAGCCGGAGACAAACTCCTAAAATGTGAAAGGCACGGAGGCATAAACCCCAGCCGTGGAAGGGTGTATACCCTCGTAGGAATTAGATGTCCACTCCTCAGAGGACGAACAGCTGTTGTCAGAGGAGGATGGAAATACATTATCCCCCCTACAACAACAAGATTCCCATGTATGATGAGTTATAGAATGAGCGTGATGGGTTATGACTTTTAAGGCCGTGGTTAACCCCCTTCCACTCATTCTACATTCTACAACGTCCAAGTAAGTAGGCTGGCTGCCAACCATGAAGAAATAGCGTAGAAGTGAAACGCGCGCAGCATCCATGTATGTATACTTATATGCATCCGGTTCACTTCATCCAAGTACACTTGAATCGTGTGAACCGGGCTTAAGCATTTTTGTCGGTTAGGCAAATTTGTTTTATTAGTAAAATGCCACATGAATACCACTAACAAATTGATCACCGTTGAATCAACACCGTGGTGTTTACAGAACATAACGTTTTTATTTTGTAGATTTTCTTTTAAAAAACAGTCGCCATTCACAGCGTTTTCAGATGGAGCGGAACGTCCGCGACTAGGGAATGCAATCCCGCATCAAAATCTCAATCCCGCAAACCCGCGGGATTAAAGCAATCAATCCCCCGGGTCCGCAAAATTGCGGCACTGTAAACGATAGTCATACATTTGGTCCTAAATGGTACAAAAGGCATTGTACATTTTGCATAGGCCAATAAAATATTGATATAGCGTGTATCTTAAACTAGCTGTACAGAAATTTGGACCGATGTATACAGAGTGTTCTAAAAATATATTTAATATTAAATGAACTTAAATTTTATTATAATTTATCTACTTATTTTATAAATAAAAATATTATTCTGATGTTGAAGTTTTTTAAACTTGTGTTAGTTATCTGCTTTTAGATACACTCTATATGAATAATTTTTTGGCATATGCAGAATGTACAAAGCTTTTTGTACTATTTAGGACCATACGTATGATTAAAAATGCATATTTTTCTAAAAAAATTGTCGTATTTTCCTTAAAACAAAAACAAAATAAAAAAACCGATCAAATTGTTTTTTCTAATTTCAATACAGATTAGTTGTACTTGGTAAAAACGTCAATTTTTTAAAAATTGTAAATTTGCGGTAAAAAAGATTCTTGACCAAATTTTCACACTCTTATAAAACACCCTGTATACGAGAATTCACTAAATATATTTTCGAAAACCACATAGCATCTTAATCACAATAGATGATCTAAAACCTGGTCCAAACCGCATCCAAAAATCTTTTTTAGTTCAAGAGATATTCAACTTTAAATTTACCCTAAAATTTTGCTTCTCCCGATAATTATGTATGGCGGTTTATTTGACAAAATTGTCCACAAATACTAGTTAAACGCTTTTCTTCACTTCACACACGCCAGAAAGGAATCTAACAACTAACCTGTTTGTTTCACGTATTTTTAATGGCCAAGCCGTAAGGGGAATCCCCCGGGTTCCGAGCGTCGACGCATCGGCCCGGAACGAAGCGGTTTGATCTTGATTGCGATCGATTCGGTTACCCAGTAGTAAAGTGACGATCCCGCAGATCCCGCACGGTAAAATCCCACAACTTTGATCCCGCGAAATCTCAGAGGCATCCCGCATTTGCGGGATTGCATTCCCTATCTGCGACGGACCGTCCGCGACTTCGAGCAAGTACCATAAGTTTATATGAACGATTTTACACGAGTCGCGTATGCTCCATCCGGATGAGGTATCTTGAAAAAACATCCGCGCGTACGGTCCGCTTCATCTGAAAGCGCTGTAATGCTATTAATTCTAATATTTGTTTTTGTTAGCTGCTCTGAGTGTACTAGACACAAAAAAGTTTCTAAATTGTATGTTAAATAAAATAAAAAAATATAATATAAAATTGCAAGTCAATACGTACTTGCAATATTATACCATATTTATTTATTTAATGGCTAATTCATCACATACTCAAATAAAAATTCTATAGTCAATAATATTATAATCACTACCATTTAGCCTTATAATAAAAAAATTACATTTCTTGTGATTTTAAGCCCCCTCCAAGGAAATATAGTTTATAAAAAAATTAATATTTGTACTTACCAAATAATATACTTGGTCTCCATTCTGATACAAACTTCTTAAAAACACTATCCAATTTATACAAAAACTCTAAAAGTTGATCAAATAATCCACACTGTACTTCTTAATGTCATATTAAAATTAATGCGCGAAGAATTAAATAAACTATGAGGAATAATATCTCTATTTCTTCATCCTTGAGAAAATGTATTTCAAAGAAAAGCGCTACTATAAATACGATAAAACCATTTTAAGCTTCTTTTAATTAATCTTTAGTCTCTTTTAATATTAAAAAATGTATATAATCGTCTTTATGATTTAATTCTTATCTAGGTTCGTCCACCTGAGGCAAAGACGATCTTCTTGAAACTACCGAAAGACAAGAAGAAGCTGAAATGGTTTATCATTTTATTAGAATGCCGGAGAGCCTGGAAACTGATAAGACATTGTGCGACATAGATTTATTATGATATAATGCTGTAAAATTAATTTACACCGGAAAACTGAATTTCCAAAGCTGAATTCTTTAAAAACTGCTATACTAGCTATTTTCTAAAATAAAATGGGAAATATTTATTCATCACGTTTATAATTTACGTACAATTTCCTGTGTTTAGATTGACAATGCAACACATAATTATATTTTATATATTATAATTGTATATCTATATTATAAATTATAATGTTACCCTTATCAACATTACCAACAAAACGGACAGAAGAGGCTCAGACGTGTACCAAAACTGTAGCTGTTAAAACAAGGGAGTGACAACCCCCTATTGTGGAGCTTGGTAATGGATGAACTACTAGAAAAATTAACTCCAGCGGGAATACACTGCATAGGATATGCAGATGACATATACCAGGTCCGTCTCAAAAGTGGCTCACCGCTATATCTTTTTTATTTTTTCATATAAAAAAACGAGATTTGGTATGTTAGTATATAACATAAATGAATACGTCAATCAATCCTAATTTATTCCGAATTTTACGTCAATCAATCCTAAATTGTTTTCGGGCACTTCCTGTTTTACCGGAAATGACTACAACTTTTGATTTTTAAATGGCCCACTCGGTTTTTTTTTTACTTTATTCGATAGAAAATGACACTCTGAATCGAATGACATATCATTTGTCAACTTTTGACATATTCGCTCAAAAACAAATTGTATGTTAAGTTTAAATCTAGAGTGTCATGGCTGTATGTAAAACACTAATTTTTAATCAAGGAGCCTTGGAAATATAGATTTGATCGTTTAATGTTTTTAGTGTCTTGTCCTGGCCGGTTAAAAGATGCCCAAATCAAATTTTTAATCATATCTCAATTTTTTCAAATAGAACGAGGGTGGCTTATTAGCATATTTGGAAATAACCTTTTTTTACGAATAATTTGATACCATACACTTGGTATTTGGAGTCAAATTGTCGTTATGAACCGCATGTTACTATTTCAAATAAACCATATGCGAAAAATGTCAAAAGTTGACATATGATATGTCATTCTAGTCAGAGTGTCATTAAATCTCTCTCGTTTCTATCAAATAAAGTAAAAAAACACCGAGGGTGCCATTTAAAAATCAAAAGTTGTAGTCATTTCCGGTGAAACCGGAAGTGATCGAAAACAATTGAACATATGTCAATCAATCCTAATTTATGTCATATACTCGCATACCAAATCTCGTTGTTTTAAGAAAAAAAAAAAAAAATTATAGGGGTGAACCACTTTTCAGACGCACGCAATATAGTCATGATCGCTCGGGAGAAACATGAAGGCATCCTGTGTGATAGATGGTGATAGTATCCAAAGTGGACTACGCATCACTGAGAAATGGTGCAGAACTTCGAGCTGAGCATCAACTCAGACAAAACCGCGGGAGTGCACATTCACCAGAGAGCAAAGTGTGAAAAACTTGAAAAAAACCCTTCTAGATGGAAAAGAAATAAGTAATAATAATTAATTTTGTTGTTATATTGATAATAAACTAATTGCATTAGTTGCATTGTATTAATTTGTGTATAATTTTAAATAACTAAAAATATTTTATTTCGATTTTTTCTCGAAATAGTCTAAAATGGAAAGATCTTTTTTGTATCAAGGTTACTCAGTGCACATATTTCATCCTACGACGGGCCTAGTAGTAAGTTTCATAACATTTTACCCTCCCTTATCCGCCCTCCACTTCAGCCCTTTCTACTCAAACAATAGCTACTGTTACCCTTAATTAGCTGATTAAAATCGCGTTACGAAATTGAATAGTAATTAACGCTAGAATATAGCTAGCAAAGAAAGATTAATTCTCGATTAAAACGTCTGCATGGATTGATATTAGCATCTGTATAGATGTATACCTTTCTGATAAAGAAGGAAGAAAGAGTGTAAAAAAATACTAACTTTTACAACTAACTAACTCTTTAAGTTATTATGGGCCATCAAATTGTGAGTTTAACGTGTATGCTATTTTTTTAAATTTGATCAAGTACATGCTGAGAAAATGAAAATATTCCGAATTTTGTCATATGCTCGTCAGTGCCCAAGAAATATACCTTTCCATTCCTCTGTATATGAAATAACTTATAAAGTGGTATTATAGAAGAACAAGACAACAAGCCCAATACTGTGTCCCGAGCTTTGAAATACAAAAGTTGTTCAAATGTAACAAAACAAAAGTCTTGACCTGTCACTTTGCTACTTTCAACTGCTGATAGCAACACAGAGCATATACTCTTATGTTTGCCAGGTGGCGAATACCTGAACGGCAGATAGACCATTCGGAATTTACAATAAGATTTACTGACTGCATAGTTTCTTATAAAACCGTTCCATCCGCCCAAGTAGCATTTTCACGACTTGCGACCACATGTTTGCTAAATACAACGTTGGATTAGTTATAAAAAATAGTTAGCTCCGTACCTTTGACCGTACCTTGGGTATTAAAATAAATGTAAACATTGTTGTAACGTTGTGCCGACGTTGAACTAGTACTACAACAAAGTAAAAGCTTCTGCGACGTCGAATAAACGTTGTCTTGTAACCTTTTTTGCTTAAGTGATCTTTAGGTGATTCGGACAACGTAGTTACAATGTTGTGCAATAAAAAAATTTCCGACGTCACTTTCAGGACCTATTCCAACGTCATACAAACGTCGTCTGTTATACTAATTCCAACGTTGTTTAGATTTCCTTATTCTTACGTTGGTAGGACGTCGAGCCACTACTTTTTTGTAACTGTATTGAACCATAACCTTAAATCTTAAATTTTCACTACTTCATTCTGTTCAGTCGGACAGTTCAGTGCTGTTTTTGTTTTTATAAAAAAAATTAATTAAAATAGGACGTAAGAAAGGCACATATAAAACTAAATTTAAATATACATCGACATATTACCGATACTCTATCCACTCCCTCGTTTATTTAGAATATAGGGGGCGGCACAAGCTAGACTCTAGGATGACTAAATTAGGCAATCTTACGACCAGTATACTACCTGTTAAGGCTGAACTGCGACTTTATTAGTCCAGTATGCGACTACTCGAACTACTCGATCTTAATCTCCAAAACAACAAAGTGAAAACCGCCATGTTAAATAAGAAAATGTTTCGTTCCTAAAATAGCAATTCCCGCTTTTTGAATATATTAACTTTATATTATATTTATAACTTTTTTAAAACTTCTTTAATTTTAAAGCCCATTAGTATTTTTCAAAGTAGAAACAATACATTTATCAATAAAGTTGTTTGCGTTTAACTTTTTTGCCTTGGGTAACGAGTTACAGAGTTGGTTAAACGGCCCACACATTATACGATTTATCGTACTGCAGGTTGTACAACACAAATTTGATTCGACCGTTTGAACGACATATCGGACGCGCTGATGTTCACAAACTTAAACTACAACGGGCCACACGTTAATACGATTCGTCGTACTACATGTCGTATGACAAGTTGATACAACCGCTGGAACGACAGATCGGATCCGCGTTTATTCACTAACTAAAACTACCATTTGATGTTAATCACCAACAAGTTGTAGTTTTATTTTCCATTCATTTTGAATTCTATTGTAGCATCTGCTTTTATTTCTTTTAATTTTTCCAGTAGGATATCATAACTGGCATTTCTTTTTTGTTTATTTAGGTATTCCTTACTTTTCACATCCCACAAACAAGGTTGATTATGATAAATTTCTATAAATTCCGCCCAAAACTTCTCGTTGGTATCCATTTTTAAGAGATTGTTTAACCATGTGCAACGAAAAATGTAAACGATCTGTCTGCGACACATAGGGTTTGCACACAAACCATCAAATCTATCGTATATACTACTGCGTTGTGCTACAGATTTTCTGCATGCCATACTTCCGTACGATACGATTTTGTCTTACTACAAGTAGTACTACAAAGCCACTAACTATCCAACCATTGATCCAACGGTCGAAACGATTTGATGTTGTACAACTTGTAGTACGATAAATCGTATAATCTGTGGCCCGTTTTAAAGTGTTTCAATAATTATGATCTTCAAACATCCTCCACACTTAAATACTTTTGTTTTGTTTTCCTTTACTGCTATCTGGCATATGTCTCTAACTAAATCATAAAAATAATATTTTTACTATAATTATCCCAATTTAGGATAAAACGCGACTTAGACGCCATATTATTATAATTTTGTATTTCTGTGAATTAGGATTTTAAACAACGTTGCAGTTTGTACTAAATTAGGCTGCTAGCCAACGTAGGTGTCCAACGTCGTTTCGACCTAAAAATTATTCTCCAAACTAGTGCAGACTAGGGTTGGCACGAGGTTGTGCCGACGTTGCGCTCCGACGTTTGGTCGCGTGACACAACGTTGTCCCGGCGTCCAAATGCTGCTTGGGCGGGGACGTCCACTCTATCAGTTAATTTATCATAAATCCATAGAAAATCACTAGTCATTATTTAAACAGATCCGGTGGGATTTGTTAGTTAATATCGTAAATGGCGATTTCCTTAAGCCCCTCGTGGTCCTTTGGTAAGGTACCAATGGTATATTCCCATTAAGCTATAGTCTGGGTCTTGACATCTTTTTCAATTTGATAATTCTTGACTCTGAGGAGACCCTGAACTACTAGGTGTTGCAGCCTGCCATAGCTTGAAAGATATTGATCCATAAATCTATGAGCGATAAAGAATCGTCCAAAAGTCCAAAAATCAAAGCTAAAGAAATTAATTCTATCATAGCTCAGAGCCGATACATCGTTTTACATGGTGACCTTCAACAAATTAGAGACAAGCTGCAATTTTGTATGGAGCTTCATTTTATAGATCTTTAAACATCCTGAAACCCCAGCGATGAACCATTGAGCCCGTCACCCCAAAACCACCCCTAAAAGGGGTAAAAATGCCCCTTTTTTACTTTTTTTTCAATAACTCTAAAGCTACGAATTTTAGGAAAAAAAGTCACGAGTAAAAAATTGAACAGAAGAAGAAAATTTCCTACTACATAGGTAAAGAACCAAACTTTTTAGAATTTCAGTGGCGCAGGTGCGAATTTTTTAATTTAGGAGGATTGTTTTAATAACCCACCATTCTATGTTTAACTTCAAATGAAGGCATTTTTGAGATAAATCTCAAGACAAAAAAATTTATTAGGATACAAAGTTCCTATAAAAACGATCTTTTTAATAAAGCTAAGTTACCAGTGGCGGAGATAATTTTTTTAAATGTGCGTTTTTTACATTTTAAAAACATTGAATAAGAAAAATTGCAGTTTTACCAATAATTTCCCATGAAATAGGTATATTGAAAAATTTACACGTTTAATAATAAAATAAGAAAAACCTTAGCTCAAAAATAGGATAACTTATCTTAAAGATAGTCCTCATTCACTTCCACATTTGTTGGGTTCATACATGTCATGCCATTGCATTTACCACATGCCATAGTGCAGGCGAGTCCCATTCGCTTGCATGTACATACATGCTTTTTTACAGCCTCCCGAAGAGCAATTGCAAACATTTTTCTCTAAAACCCATGTAGGAGCAATGGGCTTGTCTGAATGTATTGGATTCATCTCTCGATTTTTCAGATTCCAACCCCAATCTTGCGGTGGTAAATTGTTATTTAACCAAGCCCGTACCCTGCGATATTTTCAGATCTGTTTTGTCAATACTATAATTATATAACATATCACTGTGGTAAAAATTTCACTGTTATTTTTGATAGCTATGAAGAGATAGAGACCAAAATTGTGGAGCAGAATCGCAGATCTGCAGATAAAAAAATGGTACCAATTATTGTATCTTTCTCGAATTTATCTGCAGTGAAGTTACCAAAGGCAGATTTTTTATCAAACAGCACCAACACAAGCAACTTCATTCGTGCGCTAGGAAAAGTATTGTTGGAAAATGGAATTAATGTTAAATTCGCTGATGGTCTTATGTAACTACAGCGGTCGCAATAAGTGATAATTTACCAGAAGGGACCGTAGCAGTAGTTAGCGAAGAGACGGACATTATAGTGTTACTGATTCATTATTGCCACAAGAGACTGTTTATGATTCGTCCAGGAAAGGTGTCAAAATCAAATAAAATGATCGAAATATCGGCCTTGGGAGATCTTGGGGGATCTGAAGAATGTGATTCTTAGTGTCCACGCTATATCTGGTTGTGACACAACGTCTGCTGTGTTCAATAAAGGGAAGATTAATTTAGTGAACACCATCCAGAAAAAAAGTTATGTGAGCTATTAAAAGAATTTTATAATCCCGAGGCTACAAAAGAGAAGTTAGAAGAAGTTACATCTCAGTTTTTTATAGCAGCATATGTTAAAAACTCGACAAAAAAAGTAGATTTGGATAGTGCCAGATACATGCCTTATCAACAGTACGTAGCTAAACAAAGTCTTAATACCAACTTCAACTTGGCATCATTACCACCTACCCCCAATAGTGCGAAATATCATGGACTTAGAGTTTTTCATCAGGTAAGTTAAATTTATGTTGTATTTTTAACTTACAGGTACAGGCTTGGTTAAATAACAATTTACCACCGCAAGATTGGGCTTGGCATCTGAAAAATCGAGAGATGAATCCAATACATTCAGACAAGCCCATTGCTCCTACATGGGTTTTAGAGAAAAATTTTTGCAATTACTCTTCGGGAGGCTGTAAAAAAGCATGTACATGCAAGCGAATGGGACTCACCTGCACTATGGCATGTGGTCAATGCAATGGCATTACATGTATGAACCCAAAAAATGTGGAAGTGAATGAGGACTATCCTTAAGATAAGTTATCCTATTTTTAAGCTAAGGTTTTCTTATTTTGTTATTAAACGTGTAAATTTTTCAATATACCTATTTCATGGGAAATTATTGGTAAAACTCCAATTTTTCTTATTCAATGTTTTTAAAATGTAAATAACGCACATTTAAAAAAATTATCCCCGCCACTGGTAACTTACCTTTATTAAAAAGACCGTTTTTATACGAACTTGTATTCCAATAATTTTTTTGGTCTCGAGATTTATCTCAAAAATGCTTTCATTTGAAATTAAACATAGAATGGTGGGTTATTAAAACAATCCTCCTAAATTAAAAAATTCGCACCTGCGCCACTGAAATTCTAAAAATTTTGGTTCTTTACCTATGTGGTAGGAAATTTTCTTCTCTTCAATTTTTTACTCGTGACTTTTTTTCCTAAAATTCGTAGTTTTAGAGTTATTGAAGAAAAAGTAAAAAAAAAGGTCATTTTTACACCTTGTAGGGGTGGTTTATGGGTGACGAGCTCAACGGTTCATCGCTGGGGTTTTAGGATGTTTAAAAATCTATAAAATGAAGCTCTATGCAAAATTGCAGTTTGTCTCTAATTTGTTGAACCTCGGCCTGTTTAGGCTCTGGGCTATCATCTCATTTTACGCAACTGAAAGATCCTGTCATACATGCTAAATGGTGGTAAATGTCAGCATTACATTTTCACGCCGACTTGACGCTAATTTTTTCATATCTTACGGTACTTATGGTGAAATAAGAGGAACCTCTCTAAAACCAGTTGTACCCCCAAAGTATCATGCAAATTTTCAGTCTTAATTACTATTAGAGATAGATATTTCCAAAAAATTTCTTAGTATTCAGTTACTTTACTTAAGGATGCTTTAGGACAACTTTGGGTAAACTCTTTTTTATATTTCTATGCCAGGTAGTAAAATATTTTCATAAAAATGCTCACCCTTAAAATCACCACCCGAGGTGATGCATTTCCAAAAATCGTCTTTTACTCCTCAATTAAACGTCACTTAAAAAAATTGTGCAATATTTCATGTTTCTAGACCAGATAATAACGACGTTGACAGAAATTCTCATCCCTAATTAAAACCCCTTAGCAATATGTAACTTTCTCTTTTTTTAATAGGTGCCCTTAGGGGATAATTTTCTAAAAATTACTTTTTAGTGCTTTATTACGTCATTTAAGGAAACTTTGTAAAAAAATATATTTCCTAGGCCAGGCTACTGCCTAAGTTTTATTACTATAAAACTTCACACTAACTTTCCCCACCGAGAGGATGAATTTTCATAAATCGCTTGTTGTTACTTATTATATCACTTAAGCATATTTGGCCAAATTTTGCCAAATTTTAATACTTACCAGATAGCAAAAAGTTCCGTCACTTGTGCCGGCGGCAGGTATCAAAAGCCGCTTCACGCACGTGTTTCCCAGTATATTACTGGTGTGTGGACTTTGTACCCAGCATACACGGCGGATCACGTTCGGCGTATTACTCTGATTTTGGCGTTATTACAGAGTGGTCTCGCATGCATATGGAATTATTTTTCAAGTGATTATTTAATTTTCATTGCAAAATGTTACTGATCACATTAGCCTTAGTTAATTATTTATTAGTTTATTATAAAAAAGCATAATTATTTTTATTATTTCTTAAAAATAATATTGAGTTTTTCGCCACTGGAAAAAAAATATTTAAAATATCTAATTAGAATTATTCAAGAACACTTTATTTTTTTACACGAAAAATCATAGACTGGGTGTGTCTCAAAAGTGGCTTATCCCTATAACTTTTTTATTTTTCAGATAAAAAAACGAGATTTGGTGTGTTAGTATATGACCTAAATTAGGATTGATTAACGTTTTCAATTTTTTTCGGTCACTTCCGGTTTCGCCGAAAATGACTACAACTTTTGATTTTTAAACGGCAACCTCGGCATTTTTCTACTTTATTCAATAAAAAATGACATTCTGAATAGAATGACATATCATATGTCAACTTTTGGCATTCTAGCTTAAAAAAAATCTTTTAAAATTTCAATATTGAATGTCATAGCTATACTCTTTTAAAAACAAAACTTTAATCAAGGAGCCCTGGGAAAAATAGATTTGATCGTCTAATGTTTTACATGTCTTGTCTTGGCCGGTTGAAAGATGCCCAAATGGTATTTTTAACCATATCTTAATTTTTTTCAAATGGAAAGAGGGTGGCTCATTAGTATATTTGGAAAAAGTATTTTTTTACGAATAATTTCATGCCACACACTTGGTATTTCGAGTCAAATTGTCGTTATAAACCGCGTGTTACACTTTCAAATAAATCATATGTGAAACTGTTAAAAGCTGACATATGATATGTCTTTCTACTTAGAGTATCATTTTCTATCGAATAACGTAAAAAAATACCGAGGATACCATTTAAACATCAAAAGTTGTTAACATTTAATAGTTTCAGCTTTGAATTTTATAGTGTACGTAATTCGTGTTGGAAAACCATATTACGCACTCATGGAATACTGCACTCGTGCGTAATATTATTTTTTCCAAAACACTCGTTACGTAATATACTTTTACGTTATTTACTGTTGATATTGTGTAGCTTTATTTTTTGTGTTGGTTTTTAAAATTTATTTTATTTTTGCTATATCTTTTTTATCTTGCCATGTCTAAATATTTATATGTAATACACCAATAAACTGATTTTGAAATACCCCACGTTCCCCTGCACCTTGCGATCGGTAAAAATGCGGTCTCTATTTACCCCGGCTTCCACTCCTGTTTTCATCGAAATCCGGCGTATCGGACGAAGGCGGCTTCTGGCTTTTGATACGCGATTTTCAAAGTGCCGATGCTAAGTGACCGAACTTATATTTTATTCTGTAAACTTTGCAGATAGTAAGGAATTTTCATTCATTTTAACGAATATCTGCAAACATTCTTTCCCTTACATTACCCTTATTTCGGGGGATAATTTTTTTTATTAAATCTCTAGAGAAACCTTTATACACTCAGATGCAAAAAAACGCAACGGAAAAATTTTTGCTCAAATTTAAAGTGTTATATTTTTGTCATTTTTAGTATTATTTTCATGAATTTTTTAGCAAACTGTGTATAATTATATGAACTTTAATTCGTAAGCTCAGTTTTTTATAAACTTTAGTATTTGGCATTTGTAGTAATAATACAGGGTTAATCGAGGGGTTCTTTTTTACAGTAACTTTAAAACACCCTGTGCAATAATTTTGTGTGTAAATTTTCCTGAAATATAATTTTGCGGTAAGAACCATGTCTCCTAAGAATTTTGTTTTTTGGATCATGTCAAAATATGCTTTGGTTAATTTTTAAGAGCGAAATGAACTTGACAACAACAATTTGCAATTTTTTCAATTATTATTTCTTTTTGAAGTATTTTTCAATATGACAAGTCGGCTTTGGTGATTATTTTGAACTATATACTAGTATGAACTGTCTATCATGTTCGACGTTTGATCAAGTGACTGTGACAATAATGTTAAAAAAATATACTAAAAACACTAACAAAAAATGAAGTTTTATTTTCCTTAGGTCATCTCTTGTCATTAATGACACCTCTGAATAAAAAGATTTAAAAAGAGTATAAATAATAATACTGTCCATGAGAGATGGAATGGACATCATGGATCCCCATCCTTGACTGTAGAAGTATGTATATTAAGCCAGTAATCCCCAGAACTTTTAACAGTGACATTTGCACATTACCAAAAAATCGGAGGAATATTTGAATAATTTTTCACTGGTGGAAATTCAGAGAATTTATTTAGAATTAAGTAATCATACAGGGTTGTCCGCACTGTATTCCGGAAACTTCGGCAGCATATTCTGCAGACAAAAATAAGTAAAAAAGTTCGTATAATATACGCCACGAATGTTTGGGAGTGATTCATCGCTTGATGAAGTTATAATCGACACGCTCGCTATCATTTTTACATTAAACAGGAGCACTTAAAAATAACTTCATAGAGTACACCAAATATGCTAAAAATAATAATTCCAATAAAAAAAACACAAATGGTGTATTAAAATCTGCATTATCTGAAATCAAACTATAGCTAAACGGCTAATAAAATAATAGAGACAAGACGCCGACATCTATAACAAGATGAGCAGTTTTTAATAATTATTCCAAGTTATTTTACATACTTGTTTTACAATTATTGTAATACAGTAGCATTCCTTCAAATAAATTTTGATTTAAGTATTGTTAATATAGTCATATTAATGATTATAGCCCGTATGATTTCTAAAATAAATAACCAAGCGTGTTTTTATCAGAATTATTAAATGATTAAGTAGAAATAGTTAATATTTAGTAACTTCTTAAGTGTTATATTTTAATATAATTATGGATTTAATAATTAAATAATTATCTTAAGTTTAAATTGTGGTAAACTTGTATGAGTTTCAATCATTTATATTTAAAATCTTAGGGAAGGCAATATACATTTTAGGCAGGAGAACTCAAGAGAACGACTGTGTAATTAGTAATTAAGACTTTACAATTTTTTTTACTTGCCATTTTCTTGTCGTTCACGTTGCACGTTGACTCTTCGTTGTGTCTCACACAATCTAAATTTCGGATATGATGCAGAACTGATAAATTGGACCAAATATATTAATTGCAGGTAATCAAAGACATATGCGCGAAATATGCAAAAGAGGGAGTGAGTTTAGGTTAGATTAGAATTAGGTTTTAGTTGTTTTTGCATTAATAAAAATATAGGCCTAATCTAAGCTTAACCTAAAGTGATCTTTTTTGCATATTTCGAGCTCCTACGTGGGTAACCCTACGTTTAACCAATATTCGGGCTTTTACTTTGGATTGGTTTAATCTGGCTCCATAATGAAACTGTGGGTTCGAGGTGCTATTGCAAATTAATGCCATTAATTCAATGTATATATATACATACATACCTCACATTTCTATAGTGTCGTGACCGTGATCGTGACCATTCATGAATCCGTACACGTTCATCTCCATCATTAATATTTTTCTTACTAAATTCTTCACTTTTATAAAAACCATCACGATAAAAATCAAATATCAAAATACTAATACAATATCACTATACGTATCTGGAATATATTTGCGAATGGCAAATAGCGATACGTTAGACTGCCGGAGTGCTGACGTCACGAATGTCAAACTGCTTTCCAAACAAGCTTTAGTTCTTTTATATTTCTATTGAGCTCTTCCGAATGACGTCACAAGTTAATATAAAATGTAAAAAACAGGTGATTGCTGACCACCGCCGACTTTTGTGTCTGGTATTTTCAATACGCCTATGATGGTTGCGCATGTTGCAAAATCTGTGAATTTTTTGCATCTGAGTGTATTTCATAATCTTAGAACAGGTTTTTAATTTTTTTTTGTACTTTATGATCATAAAGTATCTAAACTATCTGGTAATCTAAACTATCTGGTAAGTATTAAAAAAGTATCGTTCATCCCTAATTTTACCCTCCTCGGGGATAAATGTTCATAATCGCTTCATATAGTCATTGCTTTACTTAGGAAACCTTTTTTTAAATTATTAATAATAAAATGTCATATTCTTAGAACGAGATTTTTACAAATTTTTATTCAAATTTCCACCACTAATTTCACCTCTTTAGGGAATTTACATAAATCGCTACTCACTTGCGTCGCTTAGCGAACCTTTGTACAAAATAACAAAATCCCAGAACCCAGAACCAAATTTTAAAAAACGTTTGTACCGACTTTTTCCCTCTTAGGAGATGAAATTGGAGGATAATTATAATAATTATATATTTAGTTAAAATATTATATCAGATAGTTAATATATTCTTTTTGGTTCTCATTAAAAAATACATATACGAAATAGTATAAAATCATTTTTTAAAATGTCTTAATATTTTTCAATTATTATTTATCATTAATCTTTGGGTGCAATTTTAGCTTGCCTCCCCGTGGTGCACCCTGGGTAACTCTAAAGAGCTAAAAACAGTTGGCGACCAGTCTATCCTAGTGATCTCCTAGTCATTCAAGCACGCAAGAGCAAGGCAACTATATTTGTAAAGGTCCTTCTCAGGACTTACTGACGAGGAAACTCGGATCTTCAGTCCGCATTTGCCAACTAAATGTAGAAGGAATCAGCAAGACAAAATGCGATTTTCTTTCGAAATTTCTTCTTGACAATAGCATTGATGTCTTATTACTCCAAGAAACCCATACTAAACCTGATGATGAGATCTTAAAAAGGGGAAGAATAAACGGTTTTAAAATATTAAGAGCCACACACATTCAATTTTACGGCACTGCCACATACATTCGAAGGGACATTGAACACGCACATATCATTGCTGCTACAACAGACGACAGCATCCATACTGTCATTATTAAAGTTGAACAAGCAACCATTTTCAATATATTTATATAAACCACCAAATCAGCCGTGGCCTACATACATCCTCCCAGCCTTGAATCATCCAATAATATTTGCGGGAGAGATTCATAGCCATCACCAGCAGTGTAACTATACTGATAATAATGAAAGTGGCATATTGTCTTGGCAGACTGGGCAGAAGTTAACAACCTTCACCCCCCTGATTTTCGATGCCAAAGATAAGGGTACTTTTCGATCTGCTGCCTGGAGAAGAGACTACAATCCAGACCTCTGCTTTGTTACTAATAACCATAACGGCGTTCCATTGCCAGTCGAAAGGAAAGTTGCCGGTGACTTCCCCCACAGCCAACATAGACCAGTGATCCTGAATATGGGTGTATCAATCCCTTTGGTCAGATCCACACCTCGTCCTAGATGGAACTTTAAGAAAGCTAATTGGGACCAATATGTACAAAAATTAAACCAATATATCCGCTTTATACCACCTGAATCAGAAAACTATAATCGTTTCATCGGGGCCGTAATTTCAGCAGCGAATAAATACATTCCTAGGAGGTGTAGAAAAGAGTACATACCGGGCTGGAACGAACACAGTGAACATCTATACGAGTAATTCAAAGAAAGCGGAGATCAAGAAGTTGCAGATAACCTCCTCCATAGTCTAGACACTGCTAGAAGAGACCGCTGGATTGAAACAGTGGAAAACACAGACTTATCGATCTAGTAGGAAGGCCTGGACCCTTCTACGTAGTTTAGGGGGTTCAACAAGACAAAATAGGCCAAGCTCTCGAATATCATCAGCTAATCAAATTACAAATTATATAGCTGAGACATCTACGTCTCGACGTGATAAAGAGCACACAATTGAGATTAAGCGGAAATTGAAGGAGTTAAGTCTCGAGAACAACCACTCCCCATATCTCGGAATACTCATAGCCCTTCGAAATTGAAGACATAGTCACAGCTATTAAAGACATCAAGCCGAACAAAGCTCCTGATATGACAACATTCATCCAGAATTCCTTATTTACGCTGGAAAAACTGCCCTCAAGTGGTTTTGTAGTTTCTTCTCGAGAATTTTATCAACAGACAACGTTCCAAAAGAATTAAAGAAAACTAAAATAATAACTGTGTTAAAACCAGGAAAATCTAAAGATCAACCTCAGAATTATCGACCCATAGCCCTTCTTAGTTATACCTATAAGCTCCAGAAACGACTTATTTTCAATAGAATAAAGGATAGTATTTTAGACCATATTCCAGTTGAACAGGCAGGTTTTATTCCTAAACGCAGTTGCTGTGACCAAGTTCGAGCACTTACATCTCACATTGAAGGAAATTTCCAACTTAAGCTTAAAACCTCCATAGCTTTTGTCCATGTTACCAACAACATGCTAACTAACCGATATATCCAAGTATTTCAGGGAGAGAGCACAAGTAAACCTAAAAAACTTAACAGCGGCTTACCCCAAGGCTCCGTTCTCGCCCCTCTCTTATTCAACTTATACATCTCTGACCTACCAGATACGCAATCTAGAAAATTTTGTTACGCAGACGATATAGCCATATATAGCAACTGAACATGAATCGCTAGGGATCTCGTCCTTGAATGCCTATTTTATAAAATGGAGACTTCTACCCAGTGCAAATAAAACAGAAGTGGCTACCTTCCATCTTTAATAACAAGCTGGCAAATACTGAAATAAGCGTCCAGTTTGGTAACACCACTCTACGTAATAACAAATATCCAAAATATCTGGGGATTACTCTAGACCGTACACTCTCATTTCGAAAACACCTAGAAAATGTTGCTGGAAAAATCAGAAAACGAAACAACATTATACAAAAACTTTGTGGAACTTCTTGGGGTGCAAAAGCAACAACGCTTCGGATCTCCGCCCTTGGTCTGATATTCAGTGTAGCACGCATTATTGTGATTGTGCACCCGTGTCGTTGAACAGCCACCACACAAATCTCGTACACAGACAAGCTGAACAACACCATGCGGCAGGTTACAGGGACAATTAGATCCACAATTTGTTACTGGCTTCCAGTTATGAGTAACATCCTACCTCCAAATCTACGCAAAAACGAGTTTGCTAACTTATCTTAGAAAATTTGATAAAATAATAGCTACCCTAAAGCTACCTGTTCATGAAACACTTCCTGCTTTTCAGGTGAATAGACTGAAGTCGAAATCCACCTTTGCGAACAGCTGAACAACTAAAAAGCAGTAACTACAATTCTCGAGAACAGTGGCTTCAGTTATGGAGAGAAATGACCGATGCGCACCTATACTTCTGGTTCAAAAATAACTATTGCCAGATACCGGGTACCGATCTAAACCGGAAAACATGGTCAACTTTGAATAGGATAAATAGGCTAATAGGATAATTTGAATAGGATACATAGGCTCTGGCCATGGAAGATGTGCGGATTTCCTCACCAAACCATCCATCACATAACTAGAGAGTGCAACCTACGCGCTTATGGTGAAGACTGGAGGGACTTTCCGGAGGCTTCTCCAGCAGTTTTGGAATGAATAGGGCATCTAGATGTTAATATTTAGTGTTCGTAAATACCTATTTTATGTTGTCTTTTTATCATATACTTGTTTTTTTCTATATTTACAATGTAATGTTTTCATTTACATTGTAGTTTATTTTCTCTATTATGTCTATGTTTAAGAGTCCTGGTTTTCTTGCATGTATGTGAGCCATACAATAAATAAATAAATTAATTAATCATTATATGTAAATGAATATAAAATTGAAAGAAAATCTAATGAAATTAAAATCATCTCTATTTGATTCCGAAATATAAAATTCCCTCTTTAATTTCTTCACAATGGTTTTATGCTTTGGTTTTATGGCTTCTTAGTAAACGAACGGAGGTGATTTTGCTGGTCCGCTGTTAAAATTCGCCCATATGATAAAATGGATAAATCTAACTGAAAAATTAGCCCAGCGCATTCGCCAAAATGTAATTTTTACATTTGCATTGGTTATCGCATCTATATAGTTTGTCTCTGGTTTAACTTAAATTTTCTGATTATAATTACAGAATACAGAACTTTTCTGTTACAATACGTTATCAAAAATTTAAAAAAACGTGTGTAATTTATTATGTAGTATAAATTATAATTCATTACACTCTTCTCTCTTTTTTTTCTCTATAATATACTGTAACCAGGATTACTATAATAATTCTAATAACTGTAACCAGGATTGGAGGTGTTTCAATCCAGGTTACAGTAAACAGACTATGCACTAAACTTATTTTTCCTTCGACGCACTAAACATTGCAGAAATAATTTTGGTCCATTTTAATATCAAACAAGATTACAAAAATATTAATATTGACTATAAAAAAATATTGTTGCAATATCACCATATTCAAAGAAAATTAGATTGCAAAGTTGCTTAAATATTTCAAGTGTATTTAAAAGATATTTTTTATAAAGATGCATTTTTTCAACATTTGAGGATAATCAGATGTACTATAACAGAATATAATACGTATTTATAAAATATTTTTTAGGGTAGATTTTTCTTGGCTCTTATTTATTTTTTGGCTTTTATTATTTTACAATATTATAATCTGTTTAATTTATGATGTCAAATTATGTAACTATATATTTTTTTAATTTTTAATCTATAAAATCTAGCCAATAAATCTAAAATAAAATTGCATTTAATATTATTTTTATATTTTATTAGAAATGCATTGTCAATATATTATATAAAATGGGTACAAAAGCGAAATAGATAAATTATATAAAAGTATTAAATATTAAAGCTCTATTTTTACGTCAGTTAATTTAATTTTTTTAAACTATATTAAATAACTTTTTTCCTTGCATAGGGTATATAAAAATGTATTAAGTTATGTTAGACTAAGCTGGCAATTCAGTCATCAACATTCAAATTGGTCAGACCAGTGGTCAAGGCTCCCCCTTTACCAGTCCATTCTTCTTTTAGCTTGACCTTGCAGCCCAAGTCGCGTAATGCAGCTTTAATGTCGTATTCAATGTTCTTAAAAGACTTTAAAGCTTTTTGCAGTACCTCTTCAGCACCTAAATCCAGAAAAGTCTTGCATTGGTACTTGCTTCTTGATACCATGTTTCTTATTGCCCAACTTCCAGTTTTCTACAATACAAAAATATTCTAATCTCTTGAACAATCAAAATCAGTATTATAACAGTTAAAATCGTACTTGAACTTCTTTTTGATCAGCATGCTGTTTCATTATGTTTATAATAACTTGTGTAATTCCATGGTCAAATAAAGCTTTACTATTTTCTGGACTTCTTAACGTTAGGGCTGCTACACATGACAAGCCAGCTGTTACTGTAGTAGCACAATACTGTAAAAAATAATAGATTTATTGTAGATGACAAGGTTCTGCTATAAATACCAAGCATTAAGTTTAAAAGATCAATATTTAATTACTTACAGTTGTTGGTGTCAGACTTTGAATAATCACAGGAACAAAACCATGCTGAACTATATGAACTTTACATTCATCATTACCAGCTAAAGATTTAAGTAGTTTAAAGCACTGCCTGACAATTTTCTAAAAACACATACTACAAATATATTGTTTAAACAATTAAAAATATTGAATACTGTACCTCATTATGACTATATGTATGCATAACCGATTTAATCAATTCTAGACCATTGGCATCCTCAACTTTCTTACAAAACTCTGTTCTAACCATCAAAGAAGTTAGAGTTAACAGTATATCAAAATTTAACAGTTCCTCACCTCTAAACTCTTAAAAAATAATATAATTCAATATTCTATAAAACATACACAGTTTGAACTTATGCAAATTAAAGTAATAGGAAATGTTCACTAAATATCTACTTATAATAAAATTATATAAAAATTCTTGCCACTTAACTGCTAATATAGAAATTTAATTCTACGCTGTGTTTGTCATAATGCGGACCAACCTGCTCTCACTACCGGTTTCGGAGCCCTACTCCATCATCAGGTGAGCTTGGGAGATCCACAAAATGACAACCACAGCGCAGAGATAATTAATTCCGACCTGTCGGAAAGTATCAGTTAGATATTAAGTCCCGAACGGGAGATAGCGGCCTGCGTGCAATGGTAGTACTTTCGTACCACCGAGGCGCAACTATCGATAGTAAAAGGATGGTAAAAGGCTTTTTATCAGGCAAGCCAAATTATAAAATAGAAAACAAATTTCTTGCAGTAGAGGTATATAATAAAATTATATAAAAATTCTTGCCACTTAACTGCTAATATAGAAATTTAATTCTACGCTGTGTTTGTCATAATGCGGATCAACCTGCTCTCACTACCGGTTTCGGAGCCCTACTCCATCATCAGGTGAGCTTGGGAGATCCACAAAATGACAACCACAGCGCAGAGATAATTAATTCCGACTTGTCGGAAAGTATCGGTTAGATATTAAGTCCCGAACGGGAGATAGCGGCCTGCGTGCAATGGTAGTACTTTCGTACCACGGAGGCGCAACTATCGATAGTAAAAGGATGGTAAAAGGCTTTTTTTCAAGCATTAAGTTGTGGATCTCCCAAGCTCACCTGATGATGGGTAGGGCTCCGAAACCGGTAGTGAGAGCAGGTTGATCCACATTATGACAAACACAGCGTAGAATTAAATTTCTATATTAGCAGTTAAGTGGCAAAAATTTTTATATAATTTTATTACATACCTTTACTGCAAGAAATTTGTTTTCTATTTTATAATTTGGCTTGCCTGAAAAAAGCCTTTTACCATCCTTTTACTATCGATATTGCGCCTCGGTGGTACGAAAGCCGATACATTGAACGCCATCCCGATCCGACAAGTCGGGAATAACTCTCTGCGCTGTGATTGTCATTTGTGGATCTCCCAAGCTCTGACCTGATGGGAGTAGGGCTCGAAACCGGTAGTGAGCAGATTGATCCGCATTATGACAAACACGCGTATTAAGACAAACACAGCGGTAAGTAATTAATTTTTTCTATTTTAATACGTTTAGGACAAGAAATTTGTTTTCTATTTTTAATTCGGCTTGGCTGAAAAAAGCCCCTTTTACCATTCCTGGTACTATAAGTTGCGCCTCGGCACTCGAAAGTACTACCATTGCGCAGGCCGCTATCTCCCGTTCGGACAAGAGCTTGGGAGATCCACAAAATGACAACCACAGCGCAGAGATAGTTAATTCCGACTTGTCGGAAAGTATCGGTTAGATATTAAGTCCCGAACGGAAGATAGCGGCCTGCGTGCAATGGTAGTACTTTCGTACCACCGAGGCGCAACTATCGATAGTAAAAGGATGGTAAAAGGCTTTTTTGCAGTTTGCAGTTAAGTGGCAAGAATTTTTAGATAATTTTATTATATACCTTTACTGCAAGAAATTTGTTTTCTATTCTACTTATAATGTACCTCTACTTGTAATGTGTGATCGAAAAAAAAATGGCATCCATTTCACTGGGAAATGACAATGAATGACATTTCCCATATAAAATGACAGCAATCTTCATTTAATAGCCATAGCTGACGCCGTTTTATTTTACCATACAGTACTTATATGTACTTACTGCTTAATAAATCCATAAGAGAACAAAGAGTTTCACTAGCAATAACTCTAGCATGTTCATGTGCTCTACCAAACTCAACTCTTACATCATCATCTAATACCAATGCTCTGCACACTGACAAAGCTTCCCTAATCAATTCCGTGGGAACATGCTCCTTCAAATATTCTTTAAGAATATCCAAAATATGGGCATCATAAATAAGCTGCCTAAGAACAATAGTTATTTAGAAAACTAATATTCTAGCAAACAGATTTTCAATCACCTATTTTTCTCATGCATCACACAACATTCCTTAGTCCATCTGAAAAGAAGTCTTACAATCTCATAGTCCAGCTGCTTGTCTTTTAGACTGTTTATGATGAAAGCAACACCTCTATCATCTAACAAGTCAGGTTGTTTGGTCATCAAGGCTGTCAATGTTCTTAAAGTATTTGCTTCTACACTTTTATCAGTGTTATTTTCACAGATATTCAAAAGTATATTATAAGCTCCAATTTTCCCTGAAATAATTAGATATTAAAAAGTTATATATTTAAAATAAAAAATACCCACCTGCTTCAACTTTATGCTGAAGTCCTTTCTCACATTCTAATCTTAAAGTTGTTAATGTTTCATTTAAAGCATCCGAAGCCTTTTTAGAATTCTGTAACTCTTCTAATTTCCTAACAGATTCGCTGATTTCGTTAAACTCCGCTTTAGACATTGATTCTTTTATTATTTTACTCAAATCAACACCCTAAAAATTATGCAGGGTAATGATAATGTATGACACAAAAAATTTTGTTCAAATGACAAAAGAAAGTAATTTAGTAGTAGGTATTAATGAAATTAAACAATACTTACCTGCGATTCAAACTGCTTAACGGCCTCTTCCACTGCTTCTTCTTCAGTGAGCCCCAGAATTTCAACATTTTCTTTTACAGCACTATTAAAAGTGTCTTGGGTAATTTCCAACACCATATTTGGAAAAAAATTATCAAATCAACCCGTTTCTTCGCCTGGCCCTATTCAAAGTTTAAAAAAAAACTTGTAACTTAACAGTACAATAAAGTTCTGTTGTTTCTTTGATGAAAATTATAAAATAGAATATAAACTAAAAATCACAAAGCAACATAAAACATAAAAACATAACCCAAAAACTGACAACTAGTGACAACTGACCAGCTGATGAGCAGAGCGTCTTCTGACACTTGACAGTTCTGTTTTATGCTTCTGACAGCAAGACGGAGTGATCAGAGTTGCCAACTCTTGAAGATGAATACATGATGAATATAAAAACAGCAAGAATCCGCTAAGGCCACGGGGGTGTCACTTGTATGGGAAAACAGGCAACAGTCAAATTTAAACGTGCCAGGACCAACGACAAAGAAAGCAACATCTGCCAGGAATTGGCTTTCTTTGTCACTCACATTGCTTAAATCATGATACCGCGGCCCAGTGTTGCCAGATATACCATTTAAATGGTATCTATACCATTTTTTCTTCCTTGATACCTGCAAAAATTTTGAGTATACCATTTTCCATTTTTCTACCATTTTTTGAAGACGTTACCATTTTTCTACCATTTTTTTAGAATCCCAGCGATCTACATTTTTTAAACTTTTTAATGCAAACCAATCTAGTTTTCCACATCTACTAAAAATATGAAGCACATCTCTATTAGGCTATCTCATATCTCTATTATTTTTTATAGGTATTATTTCTTGAAAAGTTTTACCTATTTTATTCTAAGTCTATGGTTTTACCTATATTTTCAGAGCCAAATATGTAGATTATTAATGCTGAATTATTAATAATATATTTTATGTTACCTATCTATTTAAAATGTTCCTATTACCTTATTATTATATTAGGTCTGTTCATTTTCCTGTTATTATCGATTCTGAATCGTCCAAGAACTCTCCAGCGCATGCGCAAATGAAATAATGTCTTCATATTTCCTTCTGCGCATACGCATCACAATTCTAGGACGGTTCAGAATCGGTAATAACAGGAAAACGAAAAACGCTATTAATTATACCTATTTCTTTTATTATTATTTTGCATAAATAAAATGTTAAAAAAAATTTAAATGCCTTGCGCAAGAGTTCAAAACTGATGTGACAACCAACAGCTACGATGTTTTCAACCAAATTGAGGTTCGTTTGGTTTGGGGTTAATCCACGGTTAATCATAGTATCAAAATTATAAAAATATTAAGATCCTCTTTAAAAGTAAAAATACCATTTTTTTTCAGTCAAATACCATTTTTTTAAATACTCGATACCACTTTTTATTTTTTCCATCTGGCAACACTGCCGCGGCCATTTTGCCAACAAAGAAGCTGGCCGGGCTGTCCTGGCAAGTGATTTAAAACAATTTTGCTTTTTTACAATATTAAATTACCATTTGGATGTATTTAATGCGATTATTCAGTTAACTGGTAAGTCAGAAATTACACACAAATACTTTATTCCTAAATACAACTAAGATGTAAACGTAGTTTTGTATTTTTAGATTTCAACTTTTGCAAAGACCCGCCGATAGAACTTGCCTGGCAGCGTACCTGTTTAACTAAACGTATTATTTCCTGATAATAATATCAAAACACGTAAGTACCTCTATAATTTATGATGACAAATGATTTTGATTATGTTTTATGTTATTTAAATACTTTCTAACCTCAAATAATAGTAAGATCCTTGTTTATATCGCACAGCCCGTTCAAAACTGTATTGTCTTCAAAAAATGTTTACAAAACAAACAATCATTACAAAAACAATGTCCTTTTAATCTGATTTATACCTCAGAAGGATGCCAGTAAAATTTTATTAAATCAACATTATATTATTTGGCCATTAATATGCAAAAAGGAGCATAATGCCTTAACTTAAATTTTCTTTTACTTCTGACAATGTTCTCTATATTCTCTATTTTGAGTTAGTAAACTTTTGAACAAGATGTGCGATATATAAAATACATAATATATCCAAGGGTATGATCTGATAAAAGTATTTTTTGATGCATTTTTTGGTTTTTTATGCACATTGGCTTGGTTTATGTTTTATTCAGCTTATATTTATTTGGTATAACAGCTTTTTTTTGCCTTTGGAATGGCGTGCATTGAGGCTAGATAGTGTTTCATTAGATCATTAAAGGAATTTAAATTAGCATATATTTTTTGTGATATTAGTGTATTATCATGATACAGGTAGTTGTATCATAGTGCCTTATGCATGTTATTTACCTATTATATACTTATGTATTATCAGTAAATAGATAATAATATACTACTAAAATGTCTTTTTAATAGTATGTTTATCTTTCCAATTCACTAGTTATTTGCAAAATGTATTTTGAACTAATTTAAGTCATTAATTGATCATCTTTCTTTTTCAGGTTCCGGGATATTGTTTTTCATTGTTAAAAATATATATATATATATGTATTTCAATATTATTGTAATATAAATCGCAGCTCTAAAAAATAAATGATATTGTTTACTAATGTGTAATTTATTTACTATGAATTTTCTCTGAAAATAATAAGCCTTTAATAATATCATTGATTTGCTGTGTAAAGTTAATAGACATATTTTTTAATACATTAAATTTATTAAAGTAATAAAAAATATGTTTATTAACTTTAAACAGTAAGTCAGTGATACTTACAATTTTTTTTTAAATTTCCCTCTTTTAAGCCCCGCCCTCAATTCCCCTCAATTTAGCTAGTACTGCCAGGCGACACCAGGTGGCGTCTGTTTCCATTTTTTAACATGAAGTTAGCATTTCTTTAATGTACCTATTCTCTGGCTAAGGCGATATTGAAACTGAAATTTTGCTTTGTCAGAAATGTTAGAGAACAACGGCATACGGTCGAGTCGGCCGCTGCTGGCACGTAGACGTAAAGAATCTTTTATGTGTATAAAAAATAAAAATATAAGAAATGCGCATGCGTACGTAAACGTACGTGTTTGTAGGCCGACTCGACCGTATTCTCTGTTATCGCCTATTTTTCAACCTTTTGGTAGGGCTATCATCACGTGACGAGACTGATTTAACGCGATTTCGAAGATTCTACGTAAACATACAGGCGATTCTAGGGATTCTAGGCATCACGAATCACGACATCACGACCTCCACACAAGGCTATTCAACCTTTTCCAATATGGCGGAGCTAGAAGTGCTTTATTGGGCGCGTATTTTAAAACCTGTTTTATTTTATTTCCAAATAGACATTTTTTACACAAATGTCGGGTTAGATTAAGTAATATTTCACTATTTTTTTAATATACAGGGAGTCTAAAGTTCTCCACATAAATATGGATTTTTTTGTATTATTACTTTTATGAAAACATCAGTTAGTTACTTTTTATAAATAGGTCTGCTCTCTCAGAAAATCAGTTAGGTTAATTCAAACTTGAGGTAGCATATATAGGGTGTTCAAAATCATCGGAAAAAAATAACCAGAAATATATGACAGAAAATACCAATATAAAAAATAAACTAAATATTCAATTGCAAACGCTTACCTACGATAGTTTAGAATTTACTGAACGTTTGATAAATATATACTATTATGGACAGTATAGGAATTTACTTGTCTTAGTAAAATCCTTGGTAAATGCTCTTGGAATTATAAACTACACTGGCTTGGATAAAAAAATATGGAATATTTTTTCTATGTTTTGCGGCATTACACAAATGCGAATAAATTTGAACTATAATGGGCGAGGATAACTAAAAAATATAATATATGTTTCAAGATTTTATATAGAAAAAAAAACCTTTTTGGGGGTTCGTAAGTAAAACTTACGCTTAGTTCAAGGTTATTAAAAGGTAAGGTTGTCTCGTAACTTTTGGACCAATAGAAGCGAAGCGGAATAGCATCCCTCTGACGTAGATTGAACGTATAAAATCATAGATAAAAGGAATAGAAAATAAAATGCATCCGACAAAGAGAGATAAATGGACAATACAATAAAGAAAACACACATCAAACAACCGAAAACTATTGACGCCATACACTATAAACAATAAAGTACACAATGAATATCGATTCGGAAATGCACTGTCGGATTGTGAGCAGTTTTTATCCCTTTATCCATGAGCGGTATCATTCCTATGACGTAATAGGATGACGTTTTCAATAATGGCGGATCCAGAGGGCGGATCGAGTTACGAGACAACCTTACCCAGAGACCTTACCTTTTAATAACCATGCGCTTAGCTTAGTTTTCTTTACTCTTTCTCTTTACATAGGGCATTGTCTTTGTGGTAAAAACGTCATTCCTTTTTTTGCATAGTTCTTCAATAAAATATTGGATATTCTGAACAAGATGGATTGAACCTTGATTGAACAATAAATTCTGACGAATGTGAGGGGCAATTGTGACCTACAGTGATCTAAAAAAAGACACATCCAGGCCCAGGCCATTTATATTTTCAAATGTCAATGTTGTCAATACCTTTGTGTGATCCTTTTTATGTAAAAAGCTTCATTCTTCTTCCAATATTTTACTTATAGTGAGGTAAGTGTAAGTGTAAGCAGTAGCCATAACTACATCCTCACTAGGGTAACAGAGGCTTTGAGACCATTGGCTTTTTTGAGGCATATTTAATGCACTTCTTACCCGAGAACTACTAGTAGGAGTAGGAGTGAAATTATCCCTTTTAATAGCTGTCAACCATTTTTTACGAAGCTCGTCATTTTTGGGGAATATAAAACCAGAAACCCTTCCTATTCTTTATAATTGAGAGCAGAGCTTGTAAAAGGCTTAATCTTTTGATTATTGTAAGTAACCATTATAAAGTAGGTACTATAAAGACTGGCGATGAAGGTTTTTTATTTCGGTGTAATATCTTGATAAATACTTCCAGTTCTTACCTTAAAATAATTAATAATACAGGAGTACGACAACCCCAAAGTTTGAAGTTCCCTATGTGGAATGTCTGGTTTGGATTTTTATTACACTCTTATTTTATCACAATTTTTTCATCACACCATGCACTGAACACTAAGAACTAAACAAACGTGTTGCAGAAGCACAACACACTATAATTAATTATTTCTGGTATGCAATCGGAAGGAGAAACCACTATCGGCTTTTCAGGTTAAAGGTATAATAAACAATTTAATAATGCGCTGCCTTCGCCGCCATATTTGCCTTGCCCATATCATGTTGAATAGCCTTGATTCCAGGTGGTGATGTTCTAGACCTTAAAATGACCTTTAACTAGGTCTAGGTTCTTTTAGCGAGTTGGCAACCCTGATTATTGACACGACCACCACGACCACCACAACCACAACCTTTACCACAACCAATATTTTTTTCCATATTGAGATGATTCAAATTTGATATATTTTTTTAATTAATTAAAGATATATAAAACTCAAAATATCGTCTCTCAATTACTTTAATAAAGTACAAGTAAGATCGTCAGATGTGTATCAATAAACACAGATTATAATTTAGGTACACTTTTTTGTAGGTCATTTATACAATACAGTTTATATTTAATTATTGTTCCTGTGCTATAAGTATTTGTAAAAAAATGGCACAGTGGATAGGCTTTATGGTATCAATAAAATGCGTAGATGACTTAGGAACTTATCAGGGAGAGATCTCAGAAGCAGACCCATTTAAAATTACCCTGACAAAAGCTTTTTGTAATGGGTTTCCCTGTGATGGACAAGTCTTAATTAAGTAAGTCATACTTTTTCGATTACAAATTGAATGTTTCATTTCTTTTTCTAACAGTGCTAGTGACATTGTGGACCTAAAATTAATTGAAAAACAAATAGATGAACCTCAAGAAAACAGTACTGTAACAGTAGCCAAACCAGTTGCAAAAAGAGCTCACAGATCATATAGCACATCAGATTCAGTTCCTAAGCAAGGACAAATAGGAGTTTATGGAAAAAGCAAACCTATTGACATAGATTTAAGTAAAAAAATGGACGAGAGTTTGTCTTTGTCATTTAAGAATAACACACCTAATAAAAGAAGTCTGAAAGGTTTGTAAATGTTGATAAAAATTGCTTAATAGGTAGTATTTACTATTTATGAAGATATTTTGATTTTAGGTGGAAAATGGATGAAAGGTTGGAAAGATGAGGAATGCTTTGGATCTCCAGTGGGTAGTCAAATAAAAGAAGATTTTGACTTTGAAAAAAATCTAGCTCTGTTTGATAAACAAGCTATCTGGGATGAGCTTAATGCCCAAAAACCTGATGTAATTCGACAAGCAGATAGCAAAAAGGTTGCCAAATACAGGTAGTTTTATACAAAACCTATAAAAACAAAAATTGTAACACTGATGATTTTAGACATGACGAAAATATTATAGCAAGTCAGCCTACTTCATTCCGTCAAATTGTTGTACCTAAGCAAGATTTTTGCGAGTACGTTACTGATGATGGCCTTATTATTCCCTGTATCTCGAGGTCCCTGAAGAAGAAGTTGTTTGAAGCTGCAGGAAAGGCAGGACTTACTTTTGAGAGACAAATAGAACTATTTGGTAGTGCCGCAGCTGAGATTTCAATTCACTTAATTGGAGGGAGTCATAGATTAAATCCCTCAAATTCTCATCAGCTGCCCACAGTGGTGGTACTATGTGGGCCCCACCAGTATGTATTTTTGTGCATTTTAGTACACATTTTAGGATTACTTGCAATTTAATTTATCTATATCTACAGAGTGATTCAAATATATTTTTACATTAAAATCTAGTGTAGAGATATAGCACCCTGTATATTTTTTCTCAAAATCGTAAAAAAATTAGTAAATCCTAAAAAATTAGAGTGAATGCTCTCAATATTTTAAAATAAAATTTAGAGGTTTTTGTTCTTAGCTTCTAAATTCTTAAGAACATGTATGATTGAATTTAATCAAACATAGAGAAGGAAAATCATCAAGAACTTTTTGATTTCTTTGACAGAATATTTAAATTTTGAACTATGAAGTTTCTATAAAAAATGAGGTTTAAATTTTGATTTTATTTAAATTTTTTATAGACAAGGGGCGGCAGGTGCGAACGCAGCACGTCAGCTGACGTCACACGGAGTTCGTACAGTGCTTTACTATGTGTCTTCAGAGGCGACATCTATACGAAAAGAACTGGCATTGTATTCTATGACGCGAAATCGGACAGTAACGAACATCGCCGATCTTCCGCAGGCCGTCGATTTGATAATATGCGCCCTCTGTGAAGATACAGAAACACCAATGAGCTACCCATTGCTGGCCGAATGGATCAATAAAAATAAGGCCCCTGTGTTGGCGTTAGATCCGCCATCGTGCGGAATTCCTGGTAAATAGTTTAGATAACCTTGGATTATATCTATAAAACCATTTAAAATACTCCAGCAATTAAGGTGGCTTGTAGAACAAAATCACCTTTGACTAAATTTTTGTAGTTAGTTGGCCATTGTGGTTCAGATTAACATACTAAAAGTCCTCACCCCTCCGACAGTGCAAACCTCCCCTAAAGTACAATTTTATAGTTTTTATTTCATTTAAAAATTTCTAGTTTGATTAGTTAACTAGCAATTTTTTGCTAAAGTTGGCCGTGTTTGGGACATTTAACAAAAACTAAAAAATTGTACCTTTAGGGGTGGTTTGCACGGTCTGTACTTTGCCACCTGATCAGCATACTCATGTCTTTTAAATAGAGAAATAAAAAAGGTTGAGGAACTAGAAACCCTAGTCTGTGCCCTAGTATTGACATAAATAAAGATATTCTCATTAGTTTATTTAACGGTGTTTTTCGTGAAAAAGGAGCTTTATATACGCGCGAATTGCGGAATAAGACTCGCGAGTTTCGCAAAATAATTCCGTCTTTTATTTACGTAGTTCATATAACAACGAAATTCGCAATGAATTCTAGGGATATTTTTGTTTTTAAACACATGTTGAAAATGTCACCTGATTAAAGAGTTTTATTTAGGGCCGGTTCTACAAAGCAAGTATATACCAGGTATAGGTAACCAATATGTGGTCTGAACTGTATTCCGGAATCTTCGTCAATATATTCTGCAGATAAAAATAAGTAAAAAAGTTTATATAAATGTATGTCGTAAAATTCTTTCGGAGATACAGGGTCTAGAAGTTTCATTTTTATTTCAATTTTTTCCAAATAATTTCTGAAGTAACGTCAATATTTGGATGAAAATTGGTGTATGGGAGTTTTTTGACATGAGAAATTTGATTTTGATGTCAATATGACATCCATTTTGTAAGTGGCGCCACCTACATGTGTTTTAACTCTTTTGTAGAGTAATAACTTTTTGTCCGTACCTGTATAAAAGTACTGAGTGAAAAATTATACATTTCCGTGACTTTTTACGTAGAAAATGTCTCTTGGTAAAAATCGCTACTAGTACCCGTTCTCAAGATATATTTAGAATAGAAATAGTCAATACATGTCATTATTGACAAAAAATAAACAAGTTGAGTAGGTAGTTATTTGACTGAAATAATAAATTCGGGCAATTTTTTTTTAATTAATCCTAAATTTTTCTGCGCAAAAATAACGATAAAACAGTTTCTGTTGACCTTTTGGCACAAAAGCATTTCAAATTTATGATTTCAGTCTAATAACTATTTAGTCGAAACATGTTTAATTTATGTCAGTGATGACAGGTATTGATAATTTCGATTCCAAATATCTCGAGAACCATTACTCGTAGAGATTTTTCCCAAGAGACCTTTTTTACATAAAAAATGTCGTAAATGTATATTTTTTACTCAGTAGTTTTATACAGGTACGGACGAAAAGTTATTATTCTTCAAACCAGTTAAAAAATATGTAGGTGGCGCCCTCTAGAGTCATGGTGACATATTGACATCAAATGTCAAATTTCTCAAATTTTTATCCAAATATTTACATAACTTAAATTATTACAGAGATTTTATCCAAATATTTACGAAACTTCTACACCCTGTATCTTCGAATCTAAGCATTTTAGGACATATATTTATACGAACTTTTTTACTTATTTTTATCTGCAGAATATGCTGCTGAAGTTTCCGGAATACAGTTCGGGCCATCTTGTATATTGGAAAAATTGGCCCTTATAGGTTTATTTGTATAAGTATATTTTTGTGTAATTGATGAATCCTCTTATTTTTGGAGTAGAAGACGATCTGTTGCTGTTTATTTATTAATAAAAAAAACAACAAAAGTAAAATACATAAAACAATGGAACATGTGAAATATTTAAAAAATGTTAAAAATGAGAATTAACGATGAAAAAACATTTAGAAACTACTACAGGATATCTATAAAGGATTTTGATTCTCGATGGTTTTGAAAAATTTCCAACAATATTACTAGTTTGCAGTGAAAACATTGAACTTCGTACTACAAATTTAAAAAAAATTAAATTTGATTGTAAAAAAAATTAAGTATCTAATGATGATTATGTACCATTTTTTCATACCTTTTCAGTTTATTCTATCTTAACTAATGTTTATATTATAGTTCACAAGAGACAGGAGGCAGTGAAGGAGTGTACTTATTTTCCCAGTGGGTGACTATATGTATATTAGTTTGTTTGGATGGTGACATTAAATGACAATTTGAAAATCTGGTAAAATTTTTGGATGGGTTTTCTCTTTGAATAAGAAGACTAAGGAAGGAGCATATCAAAAATCTTAGGTCTATCGCGATGGGCCTCAAATATGGCCGACTTAAATTCCGGTTTATCAGTGCCGTTCTAATTTTATTTAAAAAATGTAAAACTATGATGTAGGGTAGACGTGAGGTAGACTCAATAATATGTTGTTTTATTTGACGTTGTGAATAAATGTTGGTAGTTATTAAAATTGTTACAAAAATATATAATTCTAATAAAAATAAATAATTTATAATAATTATTTATTAACACAAACATCCGCTACGCTACCGAAGCAGGTAAATCTGGTAAATCAAATTGACGTATCTAAATTCTTTGACATCTAATCTTTGACAAGTAGTAAATAAAAGCAAAAATGCAAGAAAAAATATATAATTAGTTAATTTAAGTGAATTTCATAAATGATCGGTTTACTACACGTATGTATATTATATAGTTACTTACTAGCGAAAAGTTGTTCCATTATTTCACTCGATTTTTGCCGAGATCTACCGCACGCTACACAACCAACTATTTTAGAGTCTTTTTCGATAAATCGCGATAGTGTCACTGTTAATTTAAGTTCTGCCACAATTTCCATCTAGATTTACTACCTTTATACAACTATCAGTAGTAGAATAAATAATAAATAACATAAAATAAGCTCCGTAAAGACTGACAAATCCATAAAATTTGAAATCAATTTCAAATGTGTCAAATGAATCGTCAAACAGAACTGTCAAGGATTCTCACCCTAGAGTGCTTTTTTCCGCCCACCGTCCTTAGTCTTCTTATTCAAAGGGTTTTCTAAATAAAATAAAAAAGTGCACTTATTTTTCCTGTCATAAATGTTTGACATCTATTAAAATGAATCATTTTCTTAATAGAAATAACAGTCTGGCACATCCCAAGCGGTGGAAAGTCAGTCTGGCTGAAAATTTGCATGCAAAAATTTGACAGATTTTTGAAATCCATCTCTTGCTTGAAATTTAACGTATAATTTGATACTTCATAAACTATAATCAAAATCAAGTCTGGCTTTTTACGAAATTGGCAAATGAGTCTGGTGGCCTCTTGAAAATTGCAAAAATTACAAAATTTTTGCTCTTATTTTCCCGGATTTGAAAATTTGTCACATGATAAATAATACTGTTGCGGACCCGTGTGGACTCGACCTAACCTAACTATATGTCCCGCCCTCAGATGACCTTAATATCGCATTAAAGAATAGACACCGTAATGATTCATTCGTTCGAGAAGAATCGAGTTCCACTGGAATGGAGTAGTACATACGAGAACATTCGAAACCTTCTCTATGCACCTAACGATCTATGGACTATTCTAGAGATCTTTAGCTGTCGGTATAAAAGCCGGCGGCTGTGGCCTAAAGAGGGCAGTTATAAATAGACGAGTGCAGTTGACGCGCTAAAATTCAAAATACCGACGTAGCCCGCCTCGTTCGCCTTGCGTACCCTGCTACACCCGAGAATGTTATGGAGCGATTGGCAGTACAGGCATTCTCCGATGGCTTACGTGACAGCGAGACAAGGCAAGCGCTTCTTCTAGCCTACCCAACGCACTTGGTGGATGCTTTGGCACGTGCCCTAGAATTTGAGGCCGCGAAACAAAGTTCTCGGTCTCTAGTGAGAATACGGGCGGTCAACCAATGTTCCAACAAATCCGTGGAAAGCATTGTACGGAAACTCATGGAGGAGTACATGGGCAAGAAAGGACCGAGCAGGACACGTAAGAAGTCACTGTAAAGAAAAAGACGTGGACCTGGTTTCGCCAAGTGTCGAATCAAAGGGACACATATGGGAGCAGTACCCAACAGGTTCCAACGAAAACTGCTCAAGTCGCATCACTACAACACAAGCTCAACAGCATTTTTGTGGATGGTTTCGTGGATGGAGAGTTACGGACCATGCTGTTGGATACGGGCGCGACCAAAACGATCATCAGGCCGTTGTTAAGAACAGACCGTGCTGCTTTGAAATGGCTGTTGCAGTTTAAGAATCCTGAAGGGCAGGTAGCTAGATGGATTGAACGATTACAAGAATTTGACTTCGACACAGAACATCGAGCTGGGGCAATCCATCGGAATGCCGACGCACTTTCCAGAAGACCTTGCGCTAAGGACTGTAAGCTTTGTTCCCGAGCAGAGGTTTTGAACTAAACCTAAGAACAACTGTGGTTAATGATAGTTGGCAACCCGAAGATCTTGCAAATTACATCAAACCAGTGACCCAGAATTAGGTTTAGTAATTAACTGGAAAACGCAGGCCAAAGACCAACGCTGGGAAGAAGTTTGCAGATGGTTCGCCTGGAAGGTAAAATGAATACTGGGAGTATTATTCTGTTGATAATAGATAACGGACTACTTCGAAATGTGATCGAGGAGTCCTGGAGGGACTGCTAAGAAGAAGAAGGCAGTATCGTCATTCAAAGTAAGGGTCCCGAAGAAGTCTTCTGAAGTTCACAATGGAACCAGCGGTGGACATCTTGGTGTTACCAAGACCTTGGCATTCGAAGCTCCGTGAACGGTTCTACTGGGTGAACTGCAAAGAAGATGTGAGGGGCCTGGTGTAAGATGACATTTGCGCAGCCATCGATAGCCACAAAAGCGTGGTAAAGCCCCTGATGCGCCAAGTACAATGTTGGCAGTAAAGGAGACGAAGGCGATCGACGTGGCTGGTCCTTTCCCGGAGACGAACGATAACAAATACATTGTGGTAGTAATGGATTACTTCAGCAAATGGGTCGAAGACTTACGCGTTGCCAAGCGTGAAGCGTCCACTGTTGCTGATGCCTTTGTTAAAGAATGGATCTGCAGGTTTGGTGAACCATGGAGCAGCCCATTCAGATCCGGAAGAAACTAAAGAGACCAATCTGTTCGAACCAGCGTCTGTGAAGTCTGGTGGCAAGAAAGGTACGACTGCTCTACATCCACATCTCGATGGGATGGTTGAACGCATAGACAGAGACTATCAACCAGTGGAAAGCCAAAGTAGTCTCTGACCACCAAAGAGACTGGGACAAATTTCTTCACCTGTTCCTGTTGGCCTACCGTTCATCCGTCCAAGAATCTACAGGCGAGAGGCGTTTCTCTTGGGACTCAGAATCGCCTACGAGGTGATCCGAAAATTGAAGAAGGTCCTGACTAGTGCGCCCAGAATGCTACCCTCCATCAGCAACGGTCCGCCTAAATATTCAAAGTGCTAGTGACCGAATAAAGGAACACTACGACATTCAAGCTGAGCATTCTGGATACCAACCAGGAATGGCTATACAAGAAAAGACGTCATTGGGTTATCTCCGAAGCTACAATCCTCGTGGGAAGAAGGGTCAAACGAAGAAAGGAATAGGTGTAATGACGTCGAATACCGTATCAGAAGTTTGCCAAAGGAAACACTTCGACAAGTCCATTTCAATGTTTGAGCCCTTGTTAAGAATAGAAGATCGTGCTGGGACCGTGAGAACCTGCAGTTTTTGATCCCCTGAGGGCAGGAGATGTCCTTTGACGATTTCATGGCCCGATACAACAGCAGTGAGAATCGAGCTCGACCAAAGAAGATCAAAGAGAAACTCTTTTCCGTGCAACTGATGGTTCGCTGATAGTTGTGCAACCCGAAGATCTTGCAAATGACCAAACCAGTGACGTTCAATTAAGTTTAGTAATTAACTGAGAAAAACGACAGGCCAGAGACCAAGCGTCTTGGGAAGAACCGACAATGATATTCGCCGAGACGTAAATCGTACCTGGGCCCAGTGGAAATGGTAATAGATAAGCGGACTTATCGCCAATCTATGGAAGACCCTGATTGAACTGAGAGAAGCCCTGCTAAACAACAACATTGCACGATTAGCCATCCCCGAAGCTGGCGTGTGGACTCGATGGTTTGAGTTGGCGTACAATGGAACATGATTGAGTCTTGTTCAGATTTACGGGAATCGAGAAGCTGTTTGCTATTTACAACCCAAAGCTGAGATCGGGAGAAAACTGTAGACTGCTATTTCTACCAGACTTCTCAATATACCAGGGGCCAGCTTTGCAACCTTCATTCACCGTGTACATCTCGGGACGAGCATGTACCTAAGAAGGGGCAGTGTTGCAGACCCGTGTGGACTCGACCTAACCTAACTATAAGTATGCCCTCAGATGAATGTTAACAGTCGCATTAAAGAATATCGACACCGTGGCTGATTCATTCCGGAGACGAAAGATCGAGTCCCACTGGAATGTGGTAGTACATACGAGAACATTCGAAACCTTCTCTATGCCTAACGCGTTGCCAAATTCAAGAAGCGTAGCCGTTGCTGATGCCCTTGTTAAAGCCGAATGGATGTGGCAGAGGGCAGTGTATTCCATGGAGCTTCATTCAGCTCAAATTTCAAAAGAAACTTTAGTTATAAATCTGTTCGAATAGTTCTATAAGTCTTTGAACATCCGCAAAGACCAGGACGACTGTTCTAAATCCACATTCCGATGGGATGGTTGTGACGCTATTGACACAGAACTATCAACCGTTAACTGGCCAAAGTAGTCTCTGACCAAAAAGAGACTGGGACAAATTTCTTCACACTCCAGCCAGCATCGTTATGGGACGGGAAGTGCGCCTACCTTGTGATCTAAAATTTGGTTGCCGACCGGGAGAAGAGCTCGCCAGAGAAGATTATGATCGTACACACTACGTCAAAGAATGGACGACATCCATCAGCGAGCAATTTAAATATTTTAAGTGCTAGTGACCGAATAAAGAAACATTACTATTAATTTCAAAATGAGCATGGAGATACAAACCATTCAAGTTGGTGTGGCTATACAAATCACCTTGACCGTCGTTTTTTATCTGCTATAACTACAATCCTCGTGGGAAGGGTCATACAAAGTCAGGAATAGGATTAATGAGATCGATTTTATCAGAAAATTGCCAAAAGGAAAACCGAGGGTAGTCCATTTCAAGTGTTTGGTGACATACCAAGGCGAAATAGAAGATCGATTCTGGGACCGTGCTTCTACTGCAGCTTTGATTTATTTGATTCGGAGATGTCCATTTCCTTTCTTTATGGCACAGATACAGACGTACTTTTTAGAAGGTTCGGGTTATTGTGTAACGATTCTGAATCAACGAGAACTCTGCAGCATGCGCAAATGAAATAATATATTCTTTGCGGATGTCCAGAGGAATCTAGGAAGACCCTGATTGAACTGAGAGAAGCCCTGCTAAACAACAACATTGCAATATTGGCCATTCGAAGCTGGCGTGTGGACTCGATGGTACAGGGTGGCATACTCATCCGGAACGGATGATTCAAGTCTTGTTCAGATTTACGGGAAAAGATCCTTGTTTTGTTACAACCCAAAGCTGAGATCAGAGCACTTTTTAAAACTATAGACTGCTATTTCTACCAGACTTCCCAAATATACCAGGGGCCAGCTTTGCAAATACCTTTATTCACCGTATACATCTAAGGACGAGCATGTAGAAAAGAAAAGGCAGTGTTGCATACCCGTGGACTCGACTAAAACCTAAGGTTTTGATATTTAACGCCCTCAGATGACCTTAACAATTTTAAATTAAAGAATAGACAGCGTACCTGATTCATTCGTTCGAGTAAGAATAAGTAGTTAAATTAACTATTGTACTTTAAAATCAAATTAAAACTTCACTGGAATGGAGTAGTACATACGAGAACATACGAAACCTTCTCTATGCACATGATTTAACCACCTTTAAAAGCATAAATTTTAAAAGCATGCAGCTCTTTTATTTTAAATGAACACCCAGTATATTATTTCGATATTCAATGGAGAATTCATGTCTCTTCAAAATACTATTAAGGCTGCCTACCCCTCAAAGAAAGATTTTCCTAGATATTTTCATTTATATGCTTTTATTTGAGTTGATATTTATTATTTGCTAAAATCTAGGTGGCTGTGATATGTCTGACATTACTTCAACATAGCTGTCTAATTAGTCCAACTTTAACAACTAGTTATCATTTTGTGTCACTTAAAACAAAAAAAAATTCTCAGAAATTTGCCGCAAATGCAAACTTATCCTACATCAGAGAGAATTGTTATAATTCTATTAGTTGGTGAATGCACATTGCATTCACCAACATTCACCAGAATTAATAGAATACTTAAATGCTCCTGATTTTATCTAGTTTGTTTTTTTATGGGGATATGTTAAAGACAGTGTTTACAAAACTCGTCCAACTATTATCGACAACATGAGAGAAATTATTGTAGCTACTTTTTGAGGTAGAACTCCACATATGCCTTTTAAAATAAAAATATTCTTTTGAAAAGACAATTATTTTATGCAGTTAACAGGAAAGGAAGCATTTTGAGCATTTGATTTCATCTAGCTAATTTTTGCCACATAATTATAGGTTTATATCTAGTTTTAATTCTGTAATAATTAAAATATGTTTTAAACGTGTATCTTTTCTTATTACCGTTGAGTAGTTTACTCTACAATCTTTAATTTTTTTAAATTAACAAAAGGTATATCACACAGCCACCCTAGATTTTTTCAAATAATAAAGATCTATGACGCAAAATCATAAAAATTAAAATATCTAGGAAACTCTTTGTCTGAGGGGTAGGCAACCTTAATAATATTTTGAAGATATATAAATTCCCCATTGAATACCGGAAAAATATACTGGGTTTTCCATTTAAAATAGGAGTAACTTGCTTTTAAAAGTGACTAACGTTCCATTGTATCCACATTCCTGTATAACTTTTCGGGTTATATTTCAATTTGGTTTATCATACAATGGTTATTGTAATTAAATATCAGGCTATATAAAGTCAACTAAAATTTAGGCAGCTATCATCGAAATTTAAAATTTACTCTTCATTTTCACAAAATGTGAAGTTTGGCGGGGCTTTCGTGATTGTAAATGACAGCCAGACGTGTATTTTCTATGAAATTATAGTATTATTTATCATGTGTCAAAATCCTTAGATAAGTATATGCTTCTTTAATAAAACTCACCTTCATTTTTTCCTAGGATCCGAAAAAATTAATACAGGGTGGCGCACCTCATTCGCCTCGGTTGATTATACGAAAACGGAAAGATGTTGAAACAACATATTTTATGGGTGTCGTGCACATTTAAAATTTCTTTTGAAATATACAGGTGTTTACTAAGATCCATACCAAAGTTATATTTTTTCTTAAAACACCCGGTATTTTTCATTTTTTGTATTCCTGATACCAGCATTTATACAACCTACAATATGTTTAATAAAATAATATTTTTTAAATATTTAAAGATATTTAGCCCCAGCATGCTACTATAGAATATATTATTAACACCCTGTACATTACTTTTCAGAATTAATTCTTGTGCTGAATTTAAAGGTAGAGAAATAAACTTTACTGGGAAAATGCTATTGCTTCCTTAAATTTATTTAGGGTATCAAAAATTGCTGATATATTTTAAGGATCCAGTTGGTATACAACCTACAATAGTTTAATAAATAATATTTATTAAATATGTATTTATTATTCTATCAAGAAAAACGAAGAAGTAGTTCGTTGATTTATTTTACGATGACTTGTAGATATATTGATTTTCTATAAAAGAGACAATTACGGCAAATTCACTTTCTTCACTTCCAACGACAGGTTTCTGCCTAACAGGTTTTTTATAAACCACACTACCAGCTCTGCGAAACAGAACAAGTAGTTTTTCAAAGGAACGCTTATCAGGAAGATTCCTATTTTTGGATACCTTTGAGCATAAGCTCTTGAGGCCAAGAAGCAATTTTCCTCACAAAATAAAATCACTACAAACATACCCATTCGTTCTGCCAGCAGATACTGCTTTATTTTTCTTGAAAAAATAATGAATACTTACTTATTATACTACTGTAGGTAAATCTAAGTAAACTGTTATAAATTATAAATAATAATGTCCATAAACTAATGTAGAGTTTGAAAATAGTTACTAACTGTCACTAGAAAATTTCAATATCGACACCAGCCATCTTGATTGCAATTTTATTTAAAAATCGTTTTTTATTCAAAATCTGAGCTAGATAGGTATAGGAAACCCTAATATAGTTTGAAAGAGCATTTGAATCTGCTTCGGTTTATTTAAAAAAATACAGGGTGTTATATTTCAAATAACGAAGTTTTTATATAAAATAAATCCTTAAAATAGATGAGCAATTTTTGATACCCGTGTATAAATTTAAGGAAGCAATGTCATTTTTCAGTAAAGTTTATTTCTTTACCGTTAAACTCAGCACAAGAATTAATTCTGAAAAGTAATGTACAGGGTGTTAATAACCTATTCTATTGTAGCAATGCAAATTTAAATATCTTTAAATATCTCAAAAACTAAAGATTTTAAACATATTTAACCCTTATAATAAATGCCTTTTTTGTGCCCAGAAATCCAAAAATGAAATAAAATACCGGGTGTTCCATAAGAAAAAATTTAACTTTGGTATGGATCTTAGTTCTGAAAGACCCTGTATATTTCAAAATAATTTTAAATTGTGCACATTGCCTCCCCACATATACCCATAAAATATTTTGTTTCTACATCTTTCCGTTTTCGTATAATCAACCGAGGCGAATGAGGTGCGCCACCCTGTATATAGGGTGTTCCATTAGAAAAAACACAACTCTGACGTGTAACTTTTTTGGGGACACCCTGTATAATTCTATATATTTTTATAAAATGCTTTCAGTTAGCCTACATACGCTGCCAAAATTTCATTTCGATATAAACCACCGTTCTCCTTGGAGCTTCGGCGGAGTATTATGAGGCGCCACCCTCTACATCTTTGTTGGAAAGGTGTGCACCCCGTATATGAATATAATTTTTCTTTTTAGGCATTTTTCCAAAGATATCTCTCTTGCCTGTGCTTCCTCTACCTCATTCGCCCAGTAATGGCAAGCTGTACCTAACAAATCTGGCCTTCCCAGTGGAAATATACCACGAAGTGGGTATCAAATACCAGAGTCCATTTGGTTCAAAAAACACAATACCTCTACACCCTAACGAATGAAGATTATTTTCAGTTCTTATCGGTCAGGCAGCTGAAATTCAATTTAAAGCACATTATTTTTTAAGCTTCAAAATGTTCGAATTTTAGCTTATTAAAACAGATAATTTTTTTTCAGATATTTATATTTCTATGTACTTTATATATCTACAGAAACGACGACAAATAGAATTGTGATAAATATTTTCATTATCAATAAAATGAGGATTAAATAATTTCTTGTGTTGTTATTTTTTATAGCTCTTTAAATAGATTCAAATGCACAAAAACGCAACAGAATTTTTTTCGTCAAGTTTAAGGTGGTATATTTTTTTTTTATTTTAATGATTTTTTTTAGCAAACTGTATACAGGGTGGTCCGAACTGTATTCCGTAAACTTCGGCAGCAGATTCTGCAGAGAAAAATAAGTAAAAAACTCCGTATAACTGTTTGTCCTAAATTGCTTAGTTTCCGAGATACAAGGTGTTGAAGTTTCATTTTTATTTCAATTTTTTCAAAATAATTTCTGAAGAAACGTCAATATTTCAAATATTTGGATGAAAATTGGCTTCTGGGAGTTTTTTGATATGAGAAATATGATGTTGATGTCAATATGACTGCTATTTGTAGGGGGCGCCACCTACATGTGCTTTAACTGTTTTGAAGAGTAATAAAATTTTGTCCGTTCATGTATAAAACTACTGAGTGGAACATACATTTCCATGACTTTTTTACGTAAAAAACGTCTATTGATAAAAATCGCTACGAACAACCGTTCTCAAGATATTTAGAATGGAAATAGTCAATACATGTCATTATTACAAAAAATAAACTTGTTGAGTTAGGTTAGGACTGAAATTTGACTGAAATGGTAATTTTGGGAACTTTTTATTCTTTTAAATTTAATCATATAAACTTTTCATCGAAAAAATTATGATAAAAGAGTTTCTGTTGAACTTTTGACACAAAATCATTTAAAATTTATGGTTTAATTTATGTCAATGATGACAGGTATTGATAATTTCGATTCCAAATATATCGAGAATCATTACTCGGTAGCGATTTTTATCAAGAGAACTTTTCCTAGTAGAGTAGTCGATAAAAGTAAGTTTCTAGTAAAGTAAATGTCGTAAATATTTATTTTTTCAGTCAGTAGTTTTATACGGGTACTGACGAAAAGTTATTACTCTTCAAACCGGTTAAAAATATGCAGGTGGCGCCCTCTACAAGTAGGTGTCATATTGATATCAAAATCAAATTTCTCATGTAAAAAAACTCCCAAACACTAATTTTTATCTAAATATTGACGTTACTTCAGAAATTATTTGGAAAAAATCGAAATAAAAATTAAACTTTTACACCATGTCTCTCCGAAACTAGGCATTTTAGGACATACAATTATATGAACTTTTTTACTTACTTTTATCAGCAGAATATTCTGTCGAAGTTTCCGGAATACAGTTCGGACCACCCTGTATAATTTTATCAACTTTAAATCATAAACTCAATTTTTTATAAACTCTTGTATTTGGTTATTATACAGGGTTAATTGAAGGGTTGTTTTTTACCTTAACTTAACCCCTTTTAACCCTCCCTCTCACTCATGCCCACTTGCACCGTTTGTATAAACTTTGTTTAAAGGCTAAACAGTGATTAACTATAGAGGGTGGCCCATCGAAAACGTTCCGCAAGGCATAACGGCCAGGGTATATTTTTTTTCAAAAAATCCAAAAACACGTCAATTTTGTTTGTGAGGGGGACAACTTTTGACGCAAAAATGATTGCAAAATCTTTAACCCTCTAAGCGGGGGTGTCATCCCCCAACTTTTTTCAAATGGGAAGGGGAGTCGAGTGGCGCCGCAATGAAAAGGGCTTTCTATTTTCTATATTTTCCCGCTTCGTTTTTAAAAATCGGTCGAGTCATTTTGAAAATATGAAGGATTGTAATTTGAAAAGTACTTTTGCAAAAAAACGCATAAATTGAATTAACTAAAAAAACTTACCTTATTAATGAAGCAAATGCTGAAAATGTTGCCCGTCAACCTCCATACAGTAATACAAATTATTTTCAAACCGTTCTCGAACATTCTGAAGAACTTGCGGGGTCACTTCGCGACCAACATCAATAATTCGTCTTCGCAGGTTAATGAGGCGGGTTAGGTTACTAGTGCTATACACTTTACTTTTTATGTGTCCCCATAGAAAAAAAGTCTAAAGGAGTCAAGTCGGGTGACCGGGGAGGCCACTCAATTACACCCCTTCGTCCTATCCACCGACCGGGAAAGTTATTATTTAAATAATTACGCACATTTTGAGAGTGATGTGGAGGTGCACCGTCTTGATGAAATATTAGTTCGGTTTCAACGTATCCAGAATTGTTCTCTGTGATGTCAGTTAGGGCTGGGTCGATGGTATTTTCCAGTAAATCCAAGTACATATCACCTGTTAGATTTCTAGGAAGAAAAAAAAGAACCCACAATAGAATTTCCAAAAATACCAGCCCACACGTTCAATTTCTGAGGGTTTTGTGTGTGCACCTCGTGAGAAACCCTGGGGTTGTCCTCAGCCCTGTACCGACAGTTGTGCCGATTAACTACACCGTTCAAAAAGAAAGTACACTCATCCGAAAAACACACATTAAATAGGAAATTATTATCATTGGCCACTCGTTCACTCATAGTTTCGAAAAATTGCAAGCGACGGTCAAAATCGTCTTCGTTGAGTTCTTGTACCAACTGAATTTTGTACGGGTGGAACTTATTTCCACTTTTTCTGCAGTTGAGTACATCATAATTGTTAAAAAGTTTAACAATATTGAGAAGAACTTCAACGCACAAGTCACAGAACAGCTATCTAGCAACTACCGCACCTGATCGTCCAACCTTGTGGCAAGTGAAAAAATGCGTATAAACATCTAGAAATAATAAGAAAAAACAGCAAATTGGACGAAGGAATTTATCCCTATCATTTACTCTGATAAATGGTTAAATAAGCTTTTCAAATTTCAATCCTTCATATTTTCTCAATGACTCTATCGATTTTCAAAAACGAAGCGGGAAAGAATAGAGAATAGAAAGCCCTTTTCATTGCGGTACCACTTGACCCCCCTTCCCATTTGAAAAAAAACTGGGGGATGACACCCCCGCTTAGAGGGTTGAAGATTTTGCAATCATTTTTGGGACAAAAGTTGTCCCCCTCGCAAACAAAATCGACGTGTTTTTGAATTTTTTGAAAAAAAATTACTCTGGCTGTTATGCCTTGCGGAACGTTTTCGATGGGCCACCCTGTATGATATTTTATTATAGTTAATCACTGTTTATCCTTTAAACAAAGTTTATACAAACGGTGCAAGTGGGCATATCATTCTACATTCTACATTCTACAACCCTGTATAATAAGTCAAATACTAATGTTTATAATAAGTCAAATATTAATGTTTATAATAAGTCAAATACTAATGTTTATAATAAGTCAAATACTAATTAAAGTTGATTTATTTATTTACAGTTTGCTAAAAAATCATGGAAATAGAGCTAAAAATAAAAAAAAATTACATTTTAAACCTGACCAAAAATTTTTCGGTTGCGTTTTTCTGAGTGTATTTTCAGGGCATTTTAGTTCATATACCATTATTTTTATACATTTCTCCTCTATAAAGTTAATGACAACATTATTGTTAGTCCTTTCAAAGGGGATTGTAAGGCCTTATTCTTATTTCCATTGTTCGCATATAATATAGGGTGAGTCTTAAATAAGTGCAAACATTTTTTTAAATTTCTTGAAAATCCACACAAGATCCAGTGGTTCTCAAAATTTTAGCAATTTTTTTTTAATTTTTAATATAATAACCGATTTGCTTTACTCGGTTATTTTGAATTTATTTGAAAAACGTTTTATTTATGGATATCAGCCCTGAAAAAAACTTATTTAAGAGTCACCCTGTATATGTTGAATTTTTTCTTTAATAAAAACATTGTAAATTAAAAAAAAAACAAAAATTATTGTGCTAATAAATATTTATTTCCTAATAGATTATTTAAGTATATACATATTACAAAATTTTAATAATATTAGGACATTTTAGTATCACTGAAAATTTCTTTTATCAAAAGCATTTATTCATAAATTATTTAAAGGATAAGAAAAATACCGAAATACATTAAAATAACCACTAGCATAGCGCAACAAATATATTCTAGAGAATTTAAACCTATTGCCTATCTAATGCACAGTCAATATATATATTTTTTGAGCATTGGATGTATTCTGCCCTTTTGTGCAATACACATTCCCAATTAATCTTTCTTGGTGGATATTTTATACTAGGTTGTTCGTACTTTTAGATATTTTTAGATAAGTTTTTATCGCTCCCTAGTACCACATATTTTTTTTAATTGTTATACGCAATTCTCGTGAGCTTTAAGTTTGTTTATCGATTTTCGTTTAGTAATGAAGATCGATAATCAAATTTAATCGGAATCTCCTGCATCCATCTCTTCGGCTTCTAGGCTCGTTTCTAGGCTACCCTAGTCAATTTAAGGCAATCTAAATCTTATACAAATATATGCTTCAACTACAGATGCAGAAGATGGAGAGACAGAGAAGGGTTTTATACCTCACTAGAAACAGTATTTTCACGAATTTCATCTAAAGAAGTTACAATCAGTATGGAATATTTTAATGCAAAAAAACAGTTCTTCCTGGATAATATAATTATTTATCTATAATATTTATCTGTAACTCACTTTTTCAACAACAAAAACGCCGCCTTTATACCTGGAGATCTCCAAATGGAATATACAGGGTGAGTCTTAAATACATAAGTGTAAATATTTTCAGGGCTGGCAGATCTCGATAAAAGAAAATATTTTCTCTTTACCATTTTTCAAATAAGTCCCAAATAACCCAGTTATTTAAGTTTAAAATTTAAAAAAAAAAGATTTTTTTTAAATTTTGAGAGCCACCGGATTTTTTCTGTATTGCATCCCTTTTATTGCCGTAACCATAGAGTAAAGCCGTAACTATGGTAATATCAGAGATTAAGAAATTACACGGTGGGGAAATTTGCGGTGAACAGGCATGTACAGATCTAAAAAGTTTTCTTAAAATATACTGGGAAATTTAAAAAAAAATGCACTATTTTCAACATCTTTTTTAGCGAAAAAAACCTCATAGACGTGTTCCTGGGGTCCAAATATACCACCCCTGAAAATATTTGCACTTATTTAAGACTCACCCTGTATAAAAATCAAATTGACTACATTTTTATTAAGAGCCGTTGTAAGAGTTCAATTCAGTCAACTAAAACCACCCAGAGCTGATTGTCGATCCACCAACTTCTATAATCAACCTTACCTGGAGAGTATCCCGTCTCGTACCATGATGATGCTGCCGTCTCGTGCCATGCTAGAGTGACAAACACCTAGGGTTTTCGGGAAAGACTAGATGATGAACTAAATAACCAATAATCAGTTTATTGGCAACATACAATCCTCTACAAATAGATGAGAAAATTTTAAGAACGTAACGCTAAATAACATAAAGGAAACCTAACCAAGGGCAGAGCGCAATAAACAACATTGGATCTCAGAAAATGCCTTACTACTTATCGAAGAAAGGTGCAAACTGAAAGCAAAAGCTCTAAAGAATCATAAAGATCCCGGATCTTTTAACCTCCTCTCTAGAGCTATTCAAAAAGAATGTCGTAGAGTTTAAATAATTTTTATGATAGCATTTGTTCCGAAATACAAATACATGCAAACACCTCAGAAACAACAGGTTTGTTCTCCAAAATAAAACAAATAACGGGTAAGTTTGCGCCCAGAACATGGGTAATTCACGATGTGGACACACAACTTTTGACAGAAATTGAAAAAGTTATCGAGATATGGAGGAGATACTGCGAAGCGACTGTATAGCGAAGCGACCTATGTGCCACCCGTCCAAAACACGATAACAGAGGAACCAAACATTCTACTCTAAAGCAGAAGCAGCTATTGGAAAACTCGGCCAACAAAAATGTCCAGATATGACCCCATCACTGGCGTAATGGCCTCTCTACACTTGCCAAAATGCATGTGCCAATACGCTGGCCAATGCCTTGGGCCAATCGACTATCGGTCATACTGGCAGCATTGGTCGAGTTGGCCCAAGCATTGGCCACCGATCCGTCTGTTGTCGTTTTTTCAAGACACATCAAAGGGATGAGTTGGTGTTGGCGCATGCAAATACGTCCACATGTCTGCACTGGTCGGTGATATTTTGCTGTGTGTATACAGGGTGTCCCAATATTCCCAGGACAGAGAACTACTATTTATTTTTGGAGTCAAAATAAGTTCATTGGACACAAGGCAGGCGGCCATTCCGAGCGAAACTAAACCTAATCTAAGAATATACCTAGAAAGAAACGGTAACTAAACGAAAAAGGTTCATCGGCCACTATAGGAACGATTTTTGCTTGGTAGTCAGCTAAGTTAGCTGCGTTTTTGTATTGTGGCTCTGCTATGATAGAACTAATCGCTGCGAAAAATTCGCTGGGACCTGTCACGAACTAAAACGAGCGAAACTAAACTAAGCTAAGAATATAGAAAGAAACAGTAACTAAACGAAAATAAGTTTCATCGGCCACTGGGAACGATTTTTGCTTAGTAGTCAGCTAAGTTAGCTGCTTTTGCGTATTGTATCTCTGCTATCAGAGAATTAATCACTGCGAAAAATTCGCTGGAACCTGTCACGAACTAAAACGAGCGAAACTAAACTACGATTTAAATCTTCGTTCATATATTTTCGTTTAGTTTCACTCAAGTGGCCGCTGATGCATTTAAAAGTATGGGAGCTGATTTTTACAAATCTTATATGCCCTTGGCTTAGTTTAGTTTTGTTCGCAGTGGCCGCCCGCCTTTAACCTCTATAGAAAAGTGCTTCGTTTGGCCGTTAAAGGACATCAAGATTTAAAAAAATGAACATATTTTTTAAGAACCGATATTCCGATTTGAACTAGATGGTGTTTCTATGTTTTGCTAAATGCTTTAACATTTTACCATCACAAAAAATGAGAAAAAGTACGGGAAGGGTGTGAACTACCCCCACCTCTAATCAATAATAATCATAATCTATAATTTTAATAAAAATATTTTACCATTTTACCGACCACTCTTTTTCTTCCTTCTTTCTTCCTTAAACTTCCTCCTTTCTTCCTTAAACTTCCTAGTATTTACTACATTTTCTCTTGTAAAGTTTTGTCTCTTTGTCACTTCGTACAGTTTTGAGAAAAAAAAATTGGATTTTTTTCCAAAGCAGACCTACAAGATATACAGGAAGTCTCAATATTCCGCGGACATAGAACAAATACGTATTTTTACATACGTATGTTTCCCCCTAGACAAAAATGCCTCGTTTATCCGTTAGAGGGCAACAATAAAAAAATAAACCCATACATTAATTAATTTAAAATTTATGAAGCTTATTGTCAGATATCATTTGTGAAACTAATATTAAATTTCATATTTTTGCCAAATAGATTATTACCACATACTAGATTTTATGCGCCCTGATAGAGAAAATAACGTCAACGGTTTTAAATAACCTTTATTTTAAAGATTTATTTTTCGTTGGCAAATACCCAGGCTTATTTCAAAACATGTTTTTTTTTTCATACTATGAAATCTTTTATCTGAGTGTAAAATTTATAAACCCCTCGTCCTCCATATAATATTCCTGATTACTATATATGATTACTACGAGTTTAAACATTCAAAATGATATTTTTTTCTCACTTAAAATAACTTACGTCTAAGAATAAATAATATATATAACATAAATAAATAAATAAATATGTTTATTTCCTTTAGGACGCCCAAGCTCGCTATCTTCATTATATACAAATACGTATCTAGAAAAAAAACTAATGATATAGCATCATGATGTGATGTGTGTAATTATTTGGAAAAAATAAATTTGGAGACCTTATTATTTACATTAGTATATATGTTACCTGTTACAGACCATACATGTAAAACAGCCCATATACAAAAGGACTAGCCCATATGTAAATGAACACTCAGATTCGTATTGTACTAAAAAAAATAACCCCCCTATGTGTCGACGAAAAGAAAAATCAGGAGATGAAAACTGTTTGGAAATGACTGAGGATTTTGAAAATAATTTTTATTCTAAGAGTAGTCAGTGGCGTGCCATTTTTTCTTTCAAAAATATTCAATGTAATAACCATAGGGCCGCTACTAGATGAAGTAAATGAAATTGTACATCAAAATAGGCATTTTGATGCGTAGAAAACGCGTATCATGTTTCATAAAGAGATCTATCTTTGAATAGGTCCAGGAAACAACCCCTTAAATGTTAGTTAGGTTTAAAACACCATGTCACTAAGGAACACCCTGTATATACGGTCTGTTATCGCATATGGTCTATAACATATACAAGACGTCTCATAGTATCCCTATTCCTAAGAAATACCGTATGATCGAAAAAAAAACGGCGTCCAGTTGGCTGGGAAATGACGATCGATGACATTTCCTATAAATTTACATATAAAAAGAGAGCAATCTTCATCTCATAGCCATCGCTGACGTCGTTTTTTTTTCGATCATACGGTACTTCATTTTCTTACAATGCAAACAGCCTGATATACTGTTCGTCCTATCAATTATAATTATATTAAAATTGATATTCATTTTATTTAAGTAGCAAGTAGCAATATATGAGTTTGATGCTGTATTTATTTAATGCTCTTGACTTTAACAAGACTACTACACTTCTATCGAGATTTTAAATATTCACATTCATTCTCTTTATATCAGTATATCACAATTCAGAGTTTGTTTTAAATGACACCCTAAAGTCAACATTTTATTATTTGTTGTAAATTAGTTGATTAGTAACTTAGGCAATAATGAAAAAATGGACAAGTAGAAAATTTTTTAAATTGATTAGTAAGTTGTCGAGCGAGAGAAAGGACGATTTCGACAGAGGACATCCAAAAAATGACAGAAAATACCTTAAACATCTATCTACTTGTGAATAAAAATGACAACCGCCATATTCTCTCGTTGGGCAGACTGTAGGTACATTTAAACGATACCCTTCTTAGATACATCAATTTTTGTCATTAATGACACCCTGTTTATACAGGGTGAGTCTTAAATAAGTGCAAATATTTTCAGGGCTGGTAGATCTGGGTAAAAGAAACATAGTTCCTCTTTACCGTTTTTCAAATAAGTGCAAAACTGAGTTATTTTACTTTGAAAATTTCCAAAAAAATATTTTTCGCTTAAATTTTGAGAACCACACGGGATCTTTTCTGGGGTTTCTTTCTTGTAAATTTAATCTACTACGTATGTTGCCATATTCAAGAAATTGTGTTTTTTAACTAAAAACTAAAAAAAAATCCAAAAAATGAGTCAAAAATTTCAATTTTTTGACTAATTAACACATCATAATTGTGTTGAGTTCTGGGGACGAAATATACTACCCCTGAAAATATTTGCACTTATTTAAGACTCACCCTGTATTTTAATTTACATTTCTAGTTATTTATAGGTATAGTTTTAGCTGCAGATTTCAAGTTTTTTTATTCTACATTTATTTTATTAAGCAACTATCTGTGTTACTTAATAAAATAATACTACAAATCTACTTTCAACAGAAAAAAAATTCAAAACTAATTGAAAATATAATTCAAATTATTTTCTGATTGCTTTCGAACTAGTTTTTCATTTGTATTGTTTTTCCTCCCTTTTTGTCACATTCATTTTACAATGGATGCACAGACAAAGCCTACTATTCAACTTCTATTTTCTCATCTTTTTCTTCACTATCATCATCAACCTTTCCACAATCATCTGTAGTGACTATAACACCGACAGGTTGGTGAAAACTCACACAACCCATGGGACTAGGTAGTTTAACTTTTCTAGAAGGCTTCTTTAACAACTCTTCTATAGAATACGGATTCTTCTTTGGTTGGTTCTTGACCTCTTGGTCTTCTACACTAGTGTCTTTCTGTCCCTTTTCATTATAATTCGGTGAATTATCTCTTTCGAACACTTGGGGTCTGTATGGGACTATCAGGTTGTTAAAACTGGACCAGGATGGACTTTCTAGAGTGTGAGTGGTAGTTACTACGTGGAGTTGTTGGTGAAGTGATGTTAACCGAGTAACTTGGGGGTAAGATGAAGTCTCGTGCAGAGTTGGAAAATACGAGATCGTCGGGTTTAGTGTTGTGGAGGTGTGTTTAGTATAGGGATCCGATCTGAGAGTAGCATCTGAAACAGGAAAAGTGTGTTTTAGTTGGAAAAATAGACGTATATAAATAGAGATAATATGTACAGGCGGGTGTCCCATTTTAGTTGAAATCTTACGGTATCTCCGTTATTACTAAAGATATATACTTATACTATTATTATTAGATTAAGCATCTTGCTCAAAATATACCGGATGCGTCTCAAAAGTGGCTCACCCCTATAACTTTTTTATTTTTTCAGATAAATTAACGAGATTTGGTATGTTAGTATATGACATAAATTAGGATTAATTGACGTATTCAATTGTTTTCAGTCACTTCTTGTTTCACCGGAAATGACTACAACTTTTGATTTTTAAATAGCATCATCGGTATTATTTACTTTACTTGATAGGAAATGACACTTTGAATAGAATGACATGATACGCTTCAAAAAACATTGTAGTTTAAATTTCAATCTATAGAGTGCCATGGCTGTGTTAAAAACACTAATTTTTAATAAAGGAGCCTTGGAAAAATAAATTCGATAGTCTAATGTTTTCAGTGTCTCGTCCTGGTGGGTTAAAAGATGTCCAAATCGTATTCTTAATCCTATCTCAATGTTTTCAAATGAAACGAGGGTAGCTCATTTCTGCGAATAATTTGGTACCACACACTTGGTATTTGGAGTCAAATTGTTGTTATGAACCACACATGTTACAATTTTAAATAAACCATGTGCGAAAATGTCAAAATTTGGCATATGATATGTCATTCTATTCAGAGTGTCATTTTCTATCGAATAAAGTAAAAAAAAAATACCGAGGGTGCCATTAAAAATCAATAGTTGTAGTCATTTCCGGTGAAACAGAAAGTGCCCAAAAACAATTGAATACGTGAATGAATCCTAATTTATGTCATATATTATTATATCAAAACTCGTTTTTTATCTGCAAAATTAAAAAAGTTATATGGGTAAGCCACTTTTGAGACGCACCCGGTATTTCACGTAAATTAGTTAAAAGAATATCTAAAAGTTCCAGTAACTTAGATTTACGAATAGCGGTAGAGAGTTAAATTTCCCTGATTTATAAAAAAATTACTAGTGGCTCCCATGCAAAAAAAACAAGAGACAGATAGTACATATACTTTTAATAATTCCTTAGTTCCTTTTTTATCAATCATGGCCTACTAATAAATATGATCTTTTATTAAAAACTTTTAAATATGGCAGTAAATAGTGAAAATAAATATAGAGTGATATACTGGGTTGTTCACCACATACGACACGGAGTATTGTAGCTAAATGGTTAGATTTTTAAAAATTCTAAGTTTTGGGTTCGTTGAAGGAGTATTAGAGCTATAATTTAAAAATATTTTTACAAGAGACAGAGTGTCCCAAATAAATAAAAAAATATTAAAGTTGTATTTTTTAATTGGAACACCCTGTATTTTATTACATTTTTAGTTTCTACGATTAAAATAAAGGTAAATTTGATTAAGGTTTATTACACTTAAACCTTACCGTTTTTGAAATATTTTCAATTTTGTGAAATTGTAGTAAAATTTTAAGGCTCCTTTTCTCCAAGGGTATCAAAGTTTTTAATACTAAATATTCACTGAAGTTTATTTATTGATCAGTTATTGTGTTACAATAATAAAAATAATACTATTTCATACAGAGTGTCTAAAAATTTATTTTAAATAATTTCTAGCTTTAAACGGCAATAATTTGTTTAATTTAAATGGAACGCTCTGTATATTTTAGGAAAATCAGATGCACAATTTAATTGTCTATCAAATTGTATTATGCCACTTTTTACCTATCCCTTCAAGTTTTCGTAGAAAATGCATTTTCTTATAATTTAGACTTCATTTATCAATATACCCGTGGAATATTGTCATTTTAGATTGTTTGTTGTATTCAATTTAAAAAATTACAACTTTGATATTTTTCATTTATTTGGGACACTCTGTATCTTTTAAAAATATTTTTAAATTGTAGCTCTAATAGTCCTTCAATAAACCCAAAACTTACAATTTGTAAAAATCTAATCGTTTAGCTACAATACTCCGTGTCGTATGTGGTGGACAACCCTGTATATTTTTGAGAAGCTTATGGTAAGCCAGATCAAATAATTTATAAATATACAGGATATTCAATTTAAAAAAATCATAACTTTAGTTCATATCTTTAAAAATATAATTTTCTTAGAATAGCAGGCTGTGCCGCCGTATTCTACGTAAAAAGTTCTACAATAAACAGCTTTTACGAATGTTAAGATACTGTTAACAATAACAGAGATACGGGGGATTGGGTTAGAAAATTGCAAAATTTTCAAAAAGACCCTGTAGCTCGGAAACGAAGAGGGCTATGAAAATTTTGTTTACGGCGTCTTCCGTTTGACAAAAAAGTGGGACCGGTTTGTGCAAACCGCACCCTTCTATCTTTAATAACGGAGATACCGTATGATTTCAACCAAAATGGGACACCCTGTATAGATATATGTATAATATGGAGGGGGTCAGTTTTATGTAAATAAAATAACATTGTGCCACAAGTTCTTCATTAGATATGCAGCGTCCTCCAAAAAAAAACATATCTTAAACGAGCTTCTTATTGTTAGAAAATATTATGCTATTGTTTTTTACGTAGAGAATAATTATAATTTCTGTTAATTAATAAATAAGATCAAATATTTATGACACGCGTTTCTATACTAAAGACTCACGGGGTTCGTAATATAATATAAACATTAAATTTTACAGCTCATCCTGTTTATTTTCCGATATTTTCTTACCTGATCCCTGGTTGTGTTGCCTGGCGTGTCCCACTCCTGTTTCCTGGTGATCGGGCCAAACGCCGCTGTTCCTCAAAATCCTGTTCACCGAACTGACTGAGGGGATGTTGTGCGGCTCGCACACACGTTGGGCTATCAGCTGTTCCCGGATTTCCCATGCGAACATTCCCGGATTTTCCTGCTTGAATCGCAGGATTTTCTTTACTACTGTAGGTGTAGCGACTTGCTGCGAAAAAGAAAATACTTTAAATGTATTTTTAATATTATTTTTGCTAGAAAGCAAAGCTTTTATATTAAATACAATAAAATATAGAGCAGACTACTACAACAGACGATATAGAAGGGGTGTGAGGAATTATTTCGAAAATAATTTGGTTAATCGATTTTGTTTATTTGGTAATTTGTTGTAGTGCTGAATGTGTACTTTACAAAACCGTATCGTTTTTAAAATTGATACTTTTTGTTCCAGAAATATTTGTTGTTAAATGTTTCAGAAAACAGAAAAAACATATGTCTTTTCTAGATTTTCCCAAATAACTCGAGATCTGTTAGAGATATCGGAAAACGGTTTGCGAGAGTCAATTCTACATAAAATGAACTATCAGTAAGAATATTTAAGTTGCGACCGGTTAAAAGAGACAAAAGTTGTGGAGAAAACTACAGTGTCTTGATTAGTTTCCGATTTATGTCATAAAAATTAAAATAATACTACTATATCCTCAAATAATACTACTATATCCGCAAAACTATTATATGCATTGCAACGTAAGTTGGTCGTTTTATATTTTTGTTTATAATTTTTTTTTATAATCGACCAATTAAACCGTTTTTAATAAAATTGGCCATGCAGTTTTTAGAATTTTTCTAACCTTTCTATATAGATTTCGCATATGGTGGGGTTGCTAGTCCTCCATCGAGCGCCTCCCCAGGTGGCGGATAGGGGAACGCCTCCCAGATATGGGTGGTACCGGAGAAATGAAATATCCGGGGCGGACCAAAACTAGCATGCCATAGAGAAGCAGCTGTGTCATTACTGGGTCGAAGCTATCGAAGAAACTTCAATCAAGGTTCGATGCCAGAAAATCGTAAGCGGAGCTGTAGCAGCAGAATGGTTACGACACTGCGATGCAGAAGGGCAGGGGAATCCACTGCATTAATCTCCCAAGAAAGTCATGCGTGATGTCATTTAACATAGAGCCTCGGATGCTGTCACGCAGTCCGGGTGACGACTGGCGCTTCTGCGATTCCGGGTCGCAAAGTGAAAAGTCAGCTACCGGCCTCATGATTGTGAAATTGTGAATGATCAGGCATGGTGTGGAAAATTAGCTACTGGTCATCAGAAACTCCAGATGAGAAACATTGGTACGTGGAATGTGCGGGGCTTGAAGACAATAACGGGTAAACTAGCAATCATCAAAAGCGAGTTGTCAAGGTACAGAATCGAAATTGCGGGACTGGCGGAAACACACTGGCTAGGGTAGGGCTACTTCAAAACCTCTAATGGAAATTATGTCTATTTCTCTGGCAATGACAAACAAACATTCACAGGCGTAGCCATTTTGATATCAGCCAGAATCCATAAATCCGTCATAGAATTTAGAGCTGTAAACGACAGAATAGTTCTCCTTAGACTAGACGGCAAACCTCATAAATTCAACATCATTCAAATATATGCACCGACAGCAACGGCAGAGAACAATGAAATCGAAGAATTCTACAATAAATTAGAACTTACCATCAGGAATATACCAAACAAAGAACTGACATTAATTTGCGGCGACTTTAACGCAAAAGTTGGGAACATTAAAATGAATGATGATCTAAAAAATATCCTTGGAAAATACAGCTTGGGAGAGAGGAATGAAAGAGGAGACCGTTTAATCGAATTTGCCATCAATAACAGCTATTCTATAATGAACACTAGATTTAAACACCACATTCCCAGACTCTATACTTGGAGAAGCCCTGGAGACAGAACACGGAATCAAATAGACTACATATTGACCAACACCCGCTGGAAATCCTCCATTCAAACAGCACGTACATTACCAGGGGCAATATGTGGATCAGACCATCAGCTCCTATTTGCCATAATAAAACTTAAACTCAAAACACCCTTCAACACCAACAAGATTAATAAAAAGAAACAGCGAAGAAATTCTCCAAGGAACCCAGGCTTTCCTGACTATCTCAACAGAAAATACAACAGCCCAAGAAATATGGGAAGCTGTCAAAAAATTGACAACAACTGCAACAGGGTCAGAAAAAGAAGATCAACCGATAAAACGAAAACACTGGTTATCGAACGAGACATTCCAGATCATCGAAGACTTCCACCGGAAAGGCATACACACAGAAGAAGAGAAAGAAGAACTAAAATACCTGAATAAGGCAATAAAGCAAGGAGCAAGAAGAGACAAACAACAATTTTACTCTGATATATGCAAAGAAATCGAGGGACACAGTCTAAATAACCAACCAAGAGACCTCTTCAAAAAAATAAAATATATTACCAGGGACTTTAAAGCCAGAAATTGGGCAATCGAAGATCAAAATGGAACTTTAAGAACCAAAAAAGAAGACATTATTGAGGTGTCGAGATCATATTGCGAAGATTTATACAAAGACAGTGAAGAATATAACTATGTCGACCACCACGAAAATTCAGAGAAAGAACCGGACATCCTTAGAAGTGAAGTTGAATTGGCCATAAACAAATTAAAATACCATAAAGCACCAGGTTCAGACTTAATGACAGCAGAAATAATAAAAGCCGTTAATAATTAAAGCCGAACCTGGATTAGAAATGCTTCATCTGATCTGTAATAAAATATGGCACACAGGAGAATGGCCCGACGACTGGACACACTCCACCATTGTCACTCTCCACAAGAAAGGGAGCATACATAAGTGCAGCAACTATCGTACAATTTCCCTCATCTCACATGCCAGTAAAGTAATGTTGCAAATTATAAATGAAAGACTGAAAGCTTTTCTAGAAAGAGAAATTCCAGCAGAACAAGCAGGTTTCACCAAGGGCAGAGGCACTCGGGAACATCTTCTGAATATGCGCCTAATCATAGAGAAAGCAAGGGAATTCAACATCTCTCTTTATATTTGTATCGTAGACTATAAAACAGCTTTCGATAAAGTCAGATGGCATCACCTGTGGAAAATCTTAAAGGAAGTGGGGGTACCGCAACACCTTATTTCACTTATCATTCAGTTGTATCAGCACATTACAGGATCAGTTAGAATACTGGATTCAGCTTCAAAGGAATTTTCCCTCGAACAAGGAGTCAGACAGGGGTGTATATTGTCTCCTCAACTATTTAACATATACGGAGAATACATAATGAGAAGGTCGCTAGAAACATGGGTAGGAGGCATTTCAATAAATGGCCAAAAAATAAAAAATCTACGCTTTGCAGATGATACAGCACTACTCGCTAACAGTCATAAAGAGTTAATCAATTTAGTAAATAGAGTAGAAAACGAAAGCAATCGGCTCGGTTTGGAACTAAATACGTAAAAAAACTAAATCATGATAGTTGATCGGCAACATAACAACCATCCAAATATAAGTCATATCGACCGTTTTGAAGTCGTTAAGTCATACGTATACCTGGGATCACTATTGACAAATACAGGCACATCGGAAGAAGAGGTGAAGCGTAGGTGCAACATGGCAAAGGTAGCTGTTGGGAGACTGACCAAGATCTGGAAAGACCGCCAGATTTCAAGAGCCACCAAAAACCGGCTAGTCAACTGTTTGGTACTCTCCAATATTGGCGTCCAGTTGGCTTGGAAATGACGATCGATGACATTCCCTATATATAATTTTACATACATATAATATGACAGCGTTCTTCATTTCATAACCATCGCTGACGCCGTTTTTTCGATCGTACTGTGCAAGTTTTTTTGAGCTTGGAAACACAGTATTGTGTTTTGCTCAAAAAAACAGTATTGTGTTTCGACCGTATTGTGCAAATTGGAGACTTTGAGCCAAGCTCATATAAATTGTTTTTTTATATATAAATTTATCATATAAATTGTGTAATACTGTCATGTAATAAAATGATGGATTTAATTTGATTTAAACATTATGATCATAAATTTAGAGCATTTTCAAATAAAAGTTCGTTTTCAAAAAAAAACGTTTTTTTAATTAATTATTTTATTAATTAAAAACACAATACACATCCTTTCAACAAAAATCTTTCTAATACGAAGTCATCGTAATCTCATATTATGTATTTGCAAACGGTTCAGCCGAATCACCTAAAAAAATGGTAGCTTAAACTGTTTCATACGATAAGAGTCAGCGACGTGACACTTACAACGCCCTCTAACGTCGGTCCATTGTACTCGACGCGTGTCTCTTGTCCGTTAACCGCCTGTTTATATGGTGTCACAGTTGAAACTGGACAACAACCCCTCTTCAGTATGAGAAACGGGGTTAGAAAATCAGGGTTGGTTACACTGGCTACACAGCAAATTAATAATGTATTACACGATTTTTCAACTATTTATAGTTTTCAATTTTCCATTTAAATTTCAACTGACATACACATAGGTCTAAAATCTCTACAGGGTGGCCGACCGCACAGAAAAAGAGTTCCATATGAGGTTTTGTGTTTCAGATTTCCACTTTCCATATTTTGTAAATATGCAGGCAATGGTAGCGCACGTTTTAAAAATAATGAATTTACAGGAGCGATTCAAATAATTTTTTACACCAAACTTGTAGTTGTTTCTTCAATGGAATACTTATATATGTATACTTGTTTGTTTAGAAGATTTATCATTAGTTACGTTAGTGTAAAATTTATTATTTCATTTGGTTTGTCTTATTATTATTTAATTTTTTATGAAAAGCTGTTAAAAAAAAGACGAGTTTAGATAGATTTAATTTTCTTTTTTTAAATTCTTCTTCTTCTTTAAATTCTTTAAAAAGTAAAATATCTAGGTTATTTTGGTCTTATTTGAATAAACGGTAAAGAGAAAATATGTTTATTTTATAAAGATTTAGTACCAGCCCTGGAAATATTTGCACTTATTTAAGACTCACCCTGTATAATGAGATATAAACCACAACCCATCCCTTACTTGATGAGCCACTGTTATCTATTCTCCTCATCGTCGTAATACCTAGATAGCCCAAAAATAATTTTCAATTATCTGTGTCACACGAAATAACCTTACTAACCCCTATTTTTTCTATTTGAACCGTTTCGTCTGTATAAAATATATAAAGTAGTAAAGGAAATGGTTGGTCATTTTGATCGGTTATCTTTTTTACCAAATCGACGTTTTAAGGCACGAAGAGTCTCTAGAAATGGTTTATTTAATGATATCTCAATTATTTTTCGTGCCAGCTTTTTGTAAACTATAACGTTTTACCACAGATAACATAATAATAGTTTTAATTCAATATAAAATTCTGTTTCATTTAATCATCTTCAATAAAAGTCAAAGTAAATGTTGATTTTTTCTAATATTTTTGTATAAATATAAAATTGTTATATATAATCATAATCGTCATTCTCAGCTTATTTAACCATTTCCAATTATGGTGTAGCCTCCCTCACTCATTTAGATACTCTCTGTGTAGTTGGGCCCATTATTGTTCTATATTGTTGGCTATGCGGGTCCAAGTTCTTCTTCTTCAAGTACCGTCTCCTAACGGAGATTGGCAATCATCATGGCTATTTTGATTTTATTTGCGGCTACTCTAAATACTCCATTCGACGTCATTCCATACCATTCTCTGAGGTTCTTCAGCCATGTTCGTATTCTGCCCCGACTACGTCCTCCTTGGATTTTTCCTTCCATAATATTCTGGAGCCATTAGTATTTAGGACCTCTTGTAACATGTGCAAAATGTTCTAAGTTTTTTCGTCTTAAGGGTTTTATGTATTTCTTCTTCCTTCTTCATAAGGCGTAACACCTCGATATTTGTAACTGTATCGACTCAAGAAATCCGTAACATGCGACGATAACACTACCTTTCGAAAGCCACCAGTCTGTTAATTTCGGGTGTTTTAAGCGTCCACGCTTTGGCACCAAGTTTATATTTCTACTACAAAGAAATTTCTTTAGTTTTAAACAAAAGAATTTCTGGCTATCTCAATCCTGGACTGTATTTCTTGCGACTGTTCGGCAGTTTCATTTATTATTGTGCCCAAGTATTTGTAGTGTTGGAGTTTTTCTATTGGCGTGCTGCCTATGATATTGAAGTATTTACATTTTGGTCTTTTGTAATAATCATGAATTTTGTTTTCTTCAAATTCATATTCAGGCAATATTGTTTACATGATTCAGGCAATAATGATTTATTCTTTGCAGTAGGTTCTGCAGATCTTGACTATTGTCTGTCATTACTACTGCATCATCAGCGTATCTGATATTGTTGATTCGTTGACCATTCACTTTGATTCCCTCATCCCCCTCTTATCTCATCTAAGTTATCCCTGCTAATTTCCTAATATCATGGTTCCATCTCAGGTTTGGTTTTCTTCTACGTCTCTTAATTTCTTTTGTGAACATCTGTTGTCTATCCTTCTTGTCAGGTGTCCTACCCATTGCCACTTAAGGGATTTGATTCTATCGATGACATCTATTACCTGGATCGTATCCACTCTATTCTTTTACGGTCTTTCTTGGTTATCCTTAGCATATTTCGTTCCATTAAGCGTTGTGCAACTTGCAGTTTCCTGATAATGTCCATTTTAAGTGTCCAGGTTTCGCATGCATAGGTCATGACTGATAGTACACATTGGAATCGAATGTTTTCTTCTTTAGATAAAGTGGCAATCTAGATTTGGAGTTTTTTCCATAAGTACTCCATGCTAACTTAATTATTCGGTTGGTTTCTGGTAGTAGAGATCATGAGCTGTGTATTACTTGTCCCAAATATATGTATTCACCTATTTCCAGGTTTGTTTTATTTATTAGAATGTCTTTTCTGTCTACTCGTTCGTAGTACACTACTTTAGTTTTTGCTAAATTCATTTTTGTTTGTTGGCTGTATTTAGTTCGTTAATTTGTGTTTGTAGTTCTTCATGACTATTGGCAATTAGGTTCATGTCATCAGCGAATCTAAGATAGTTAAGATATTCTCCATCTATTTTTAATCCTTTGTTTTTGTTGGTCCGTCAACTAGACTGGACCAATAAAGGATTGTTATACATATAGTTATATTGTTAAATGTAATACCGTTACATTTTGTCATTGTAGGTATATCATTCTCTATTTACATATATCATAAATTATCACATTTTTTAATACATTTTATAGATATTTTTAAGTATTTGTTATGTCTTAAATCCCTATTTCTTCTGTTCTGTAATTTTCTGTTTGTTAAAAATAAAACATTCTTTTTCTTTTGCATTTTTATTGAAATCGTTGGCCAATTAAAAATATTTGCCAAAAATTACAATGAATTGAAAATATCTTAATTTGTTCTTTAATAAAACTGTTATTTAAATTTAATAAAAATGTGGAAATAGAAACTTTGTAAAATGTCCAACTATACATGTCTAAAACTTACCCAGAAATATTAACTTATAATAAAAATTATTATTAATATCATGAATTTCGGTAAAACTATTACATAAAAGAATGGGCATATAAACATATTTTTGCAATATGAAAAAGGATCTGTTACTTAATACACTTAAGATGCGAAATTTAAAAAATACAGTTTATTTCAATCACTAAAGAGATTTGAGAGGTTATGGCAATTCGCTCTATACTTTTGAAAAATTTTGATGTCAAAAAATTTCATACAGGCAAACTGATATGAAGTTTTTACGGAACAGTCGGCCAAATCTGTATATTCTCAGGTACAGATATATTTTAATAACAATTATTCCTTATTTGATGTTATACGCCTTATTTTGTTTCCACTGCGAAGTAGATTAGATAATGAGCTAGCCAGACAGATATTATTAACATTAAAAACACGATAATTACCAAAACTCTCGAACGAGGAACATTAATATAGCAGCTAAAACCGTGATAGAGTATATTGCCACTTGTTTTCTTTGTTTGCTCTAGTCTAATATTTGTCCAAAATCAAAGCCAAGACCGATTATTACTTTATAACACTGTTGATATACCGATAGCTGATTAATTGTTTCATTTCCTTTCATCTTTGATAGTTATAATTATTTATAGGAATCTTTTTCACAATAAAATAGGTAACTCTCACAACTATATATTAGAAAATATAAAGGGTGGACTAAACCTATTTCAAAAGATAGAAATAGATGACATGGGCTCGATTTCTGGGACATGTTTAAGGCATATAATAGATTGTCCATATTTTCACTGCAAGCCGATATACAGGGTCTTTTTGAATTTTCGACCATTTTTAAAATGTCATGTCCTATGACTTTTTATTTTGCGACATAATAAAATTCTGTTAAAACATTTTTAAGCAAGGTACTTTTTTAGCATAAACCAGTGGCGTAATTCATTTTTTCTATACTTAAGTTTTTTATGAGAAAAAAATATATATTATTTAAATGTAAATACTTCGCTATGAACTTCAAGAACTGCCCGTGCTTAGCCCTTTCCCACAATGTATAAAGTTGTGGGTATCTATTTCTAAAAATGGGTGAAATATTAGGTGTTTTTTCTTTACATCGAATTATCTTGGAACAATCATCTGCGTGCATTATTTGGTTTGGATCATATCGTTGTCAAATTTCTGCTGTTAATTCATTATTGCATTTTGATAGTATTCAAGTTGTATAAAATCATTATAAAACATTAAATTCAAATATGTATATATGAAAATTTGGGACGTCTAAGAAGTGGCAGGAGACTACTAAGCTAGCTTTTGCGCTTATTACACCAGTTGAATTAATAAATAGCTGTAACTCTGTGCGTGAAAGATGTTTAGTGTATACCCAATAGGGAGGTGCTCAGTGTGAACACGTTTGCTGAACATTTCTTTAGAAAATTACATTCGCCACTTAAAAAATACCGTCAATTTATTTTATTTCTTTGTGATTTGTCCATTGTGTTGTTTTTAATTGTAATTGGTAGCACTAATATAGATTGTTAATTTACTTTAGTCAAAATTCTTAATAAAAATATATAAAAATGAGAGAAATATTAGCTGTTTTATCTTTATATCGAAGCGGGTCTTGATTTTGTATTGACGTATTTGCCTAATTATCTTTTTTAATAGAATTTAGTATGGTATTATTGTTATGTATCTGCATAATTAAAGATTTTTGAAAAGATAAATTAAAAATCTATATTAGCATGTATTACTAATTACAATAATTAAAATGGATACAATAAACAAAGAACAAAATTAAAAAAGATAGTTTTCGGGTGACGAATATAGTTTTCTAAAATAAATCAGCAAGGATGTTCAAACGGAGCACCTCCCTGTTGAATACACAGTAAACATATTTCGCACACAGAGTTACAGCTATCTATTAGTTAAATTGGTGTAATAAGTCCAAAAGCTTGCCTAGTAACCTCCTACAATTCTTCTCTCCTCCCAATGGTTCTTCCCAAATATATAATAATAATAATAATAGCTCCCGTATATAGCGTTTAACGCCTTGGGAGTAGCAAGGTACAGCTTACCATGCTAGAGCCGTTCGGTGTACAAGGAAGGTAATGTGGCTAGCACTACGCTTCAACCGCCTATTATTACCTCAGGATTGTGAATCCCAAGTAGGGGAGAATGCCCAACAGTGAGACACATTTTTTTAAGACTGTAAATAATATTTTATTTATTCATGAAAATAAACTATTTTAGTATACTTTAAAGGCAACCACTCTCTCCTAAACATGTTTAATTAACTACTCTCATTGAGACAAAAACATGTCTTAAAATTAACAGTATTGTTATTATTGCATTTGTCTCATTGTTGGGCCCTAAGGTCTAACAGTAAGACAGAGGAAGTTTTAAACAAATAACTATTTATTAATTACTTAAAAATAGTTAAGAGTATTTATTTGAGTTTGGCATAAAACAAAGTAGAGCTGTCTTAAACAAAGAACTTAAAATATAAACACAAGTGCTAAAAATAATAATTAACTTAATCAACTAACAAAATAAAAAAAAAAGAGTTTCATAGATTTTTCTTGTTAATGTAACTTCGACTTAAAATAAAGAAAAACTCTGTTATATAATAATCAATAACATGATAGACATGTTCAACAATGCCAACGAGTGCCTAAAAGGTATTTATGTCCCAGTCTTAACGGGTGCACTGTCTGTCGGACACTGTCTCACTGTTGGGAAATATATTTTGTCTCACTGCTGGACATTAACACTAGTGGGCCATTTTGTAATTTATTTTATTCTAAAACTACTTGAACAAAAAAACTTAGAGGTATATTCTAAAAAAACATTCTAAACTTACCTCTCCACTAATGGATTTATTAAAATAACTAAGTGTTGTCTTACAGACTGAAGAAAACGCACGTGTTAAAAATTATTTTTCGCTTCAGAAATTGTATTGGATGCAGTTGACATATATCTCCCAACACTGCAGGTTCCATATCTGATACAAAATAGTTGGTATATAGGTAGTGTTTTTTTTACTCTCGAAACGGGAATTGGATTCGACGCGTTTTAAATGAAGGGGATTAAATGTCTCACTGTTGGACCTGTCTCACTGTTGGGCATTCTCCCCTACTCATTAAGGCTGAGTCGACCTAGGTACCCAAACTATTTTTATTTTTAATAAAAATAGTCGGCTGATGAAATGCCGGGTGTAGGATTCGAACCGACCACCTTGACATCGGTAGATGAGAGCCTGTACCTCTATGCCACGGGCACCTTAAGGCACTTCCCAAATATAAGATCCTTTATTATCCCACGTAAGAAAAGTCTAAAGAGTAAAATCAGGGGACCTAGCAGGCTAATATATATGAGAACTAATTTAATTCTCTCTTTAAATTCTTCATTAATAGTTCAGTTGTAATTTTGGCGTTTTCATTGCAATTAGTTATACTAATATAGGTTGTTAATGCTCCTTTTCAAAAGTCTTTAATTATGCAGATAAATAATAATATACAATATTAAATAGTGATAAAAAAATTATTAGGCAAATAAGTCAACACAAAATTAAGGCTCGCTTCGATATAAAGATAAACCCAATATTCATTATTACATTTTAATTCTATAATTTTTAACTCTCTCATTTTTGGAGTTCTTCTCCTAGACGAAACAATATACTTAAATTTTAACTGGTTTATTTGTAGTTTACTTTGCTATACAGAGATTTTTATCAAAAAATATAAAAATGTTCAACGCGCTGTATTATTTGCACTACCTAATGTTATGTTCAAACTGCGACATTAAAATTGAAAAATAAATTTAAAAGTACGCTTGTAATTGTACGATTTTCCACGACTTTCCATGTTCAGTTCATCGTAAACACCGGCCCAATGTCAACATTTTAATGGTCTACGATGACAACGTCGGACACAGCGATCGCCATTACCCCGATGATTGATTACGATGCCTCGTCCGTTCTGAAACGTCGAACAACGGTGACGATCCAGGCTACCGATAACAACGCCATTCTGGACGCTTCTCTATAGGCAGAATGTTGAAAATTGGCGCTCGGGAAAGACATGTTTAGGATTTCACCGTAGTTTAGGATAATAGAATGTAACCAATATAGCAATAGAAGATCTAATATAGTAAATAGCAGTAGGTGTCCATTTTCCATTCAACTGTATAAAGAGGAGAGAAAGAGTATATAATTGAGTGCATTATGATATTTTTATGTTACATAATATTATACGATCAAATTAATATAGGGTGGCGCTTCTCATACGCGCGGAGACTCCAAGAAGAACGGTAGTTAGCTGAAATGAAACTCTAGTTTTGAGTTATATATGACCACAGACAGTAGAGGATGCCTTGTATGATGAACAGGGTAGTCCCATCCGGCATCGTTATACGTCTTGGTGCAATTCCCTGGCCACGACATTATACAGCCAGGGACAAGACAGTGAGATGCTCCTTGAACCGTATACAGACCGGAGGTCCAACGCATTCCAAGGCACATGTGGACAGATATTTGGATGCGTTGGAACCAGTGTGTATGGCGGCGTGTGTAATACATTCCAAGGCGACCGTTATGGAGTAGGACAAAGATTTATGTCTAAAATTGATATAACTTTATGGGATTAATTCCATTATTAGGAGATCCTAACAATATAAGTTATAAACTTACAAAAAAATATTGATATTTAGTCGAGTGCTGCAAAGTGACTGAAGTAAAAAAGAAAATAAAGAGTATTCTGACATCACACAGTCGAGAATTACGACGGAAACGTACTACATATTGTGGAATGGGGAGAGACGTAACAAACATTTAGAAGTTATAATTAGAAGTTAAAAACAATTTAAAACCTTACGGTTGTAAATTGCTTTTAAGTAAAGAATTTACAACCAAAAAGCCAGCGCTTGTACATGAATTACACCTTGGCCGCAGAAAATTACCGAACCTTAACCAACGTCTTCAAGTTTAAAACTAAATCCGCTGTGGATGACAACAATTTATTAGATATATTTCAAGCAATCCCAATCCTTTCCAATGCCGACGCCAATGAACACATTCGGCTGAGTTGGCGTTGGTTTGCATTGGAATTTGGTCTTTAGAGACCCAGCCAAAGTGCCAGAGAGTATTCCCCCTAGCACCTGAGTAGGAGCTTCCCCACCAACGATATCTTCTAGAGGTTAGACAAAGATTTTCATAGATATTTTTATTTAGATTTAAAAGCTTCGTTCAGAACTCACAATTAGTGGAATATTAATATAACTACATATTATACGTAGAACTACATTTTAGGCTCTGCCAGTCAAAAACCTTACATTGCAGTCATATGTTTCTCTAATGAAACTCTTATACTCCTTTATTTTTCTTCTAGAATTTGAAAATTAATTAATATATAGTGTGTCCCATTACAAAAAACAATACTTTGATGTTTATCTTTTTTCTGGGGCACAATATTTATTCTTAAAGCAAGTAGTAGAGTACGAACAGCATGTCCTTGGTTTTTAAAGTTAAAAACCTCCACAGAAAAAAAAATTCTACTAGTTTTAGTACACAAAGTCTATACTTTTACATTACTTGCTAGAATTAACGTCATTACAGTTTAGTGCCTCTCATACGACGCGGAGGCTTCAAGAAGAACCACAGTTTGTATTGAATGAAAATTTGAGTCCATATATAGGTTAATTAAAAGCATGCCCATTAATCATAACATGACTAACCTTTGTTTTGGATCCACCGATAGAGCCGGGTCTGATACTTCCTGTTTCATAAAACCTAGTCAGAATTTTCGAAACACAGCCGTGGGAAACGAGCAATTGTCTGGATATGTCACAGGGACGGACTCCAAGGAGGGCCAGTTCGACTATGCGTCTCCTGACGCAATCCGGTAGGGGACGCCCGTTGACAAACACACCACCTAGTTGGTTCACTCCAGCCTGACCTGAACAAATAAACGAAAAGATTAAGGCCTATTTCTTAAAACTAAATAATAAAATTTCTGTAATAAGAGTTCCGTAAATAAATGTTAACTAATATAGGGGTGTCTCAAATAAGTACAAATATTTTTAGGGCTGGTAGATCTCGATATAAAAAACATATTTTTTGCGGTTTTTCAAATAAGTCCAAAGTAACCCAGTTATTTCACTTTGAAAATTAAAAAAAAAATTGGTCAAATTTTGATAACCACTGGATTCTCCAAATTTTTTTGTTTTCTTATTTGTAAGTTTAACCAACTCTACCTATGTTATCATAATATCATTATTTTTGTTACTATCACGATTTTTTTTATTTTTTTTTGTTCAGAATTACAAATTTGTGTTTAGTTCTTAGATTAATAATATTGTTGCGGACCCGTGTGGACTCGACCTAACCTAACTTTATGTCCCTCCCTCAGATGACCTTCACATCTCATTAAAGAATAGACACCGTAATGATTCATTCGGACGTTCGAGAAAAATCGAGTTCTACTGGAATGGAGTAGTACATACGAGAACAATCGAAACCTTCTCTATGCACCTAACGATCTATCGACTATTCTAGAAATCTTTAGTTGTAGGTAAAAAACCGGCGGCTGTGGCCTAAAGAGGGCAGTTATAAATAGACGAGTACAGTTGACGCGCTAAAATTCAAAATAAATGCTTAGTTATAAATCGTTTGTAAATAGTTCTTTAAGTCTTTTATCGTTATTGTTTTTGTTAATTAGTGTTAAATAAATAGTGTTTAAATAAATTGTGACTTTCTATCCACACGGAACCGACGAAAAACGTAACAATATTAAATATACCTTTAACCTTTCCGGGACCGTGCGGGGTATTTTAGGTACCCCAGATGCGTTTTTTCTTTAATAACTTTTACAATTTTTATTTCTCACTTTCAGGTAATCCTAGAATATATATTACAAAACCTTTTTTTAACAAAAATATCAAAATAATTTTTTTATTTTCCGCGGAAAACTGAAATTTACTGCCTGGGGTTCCTCCGTTACCCCGCACGGCCTGCAGTGATTCGAAATCCTACACGCACAATTCATGTTTTTTCGTGTTGGAGACTTTGTGTGAAGACGTAAACAAGTTCTATATTCAGTTTAGTGTTGATATTTACTGTGATATAGTAAGTTAGTATGTGTATTTATTGGGAAAATGGCGCAAAAGGAATATACTGATGATGGGCTAACAAAAAAGAGATTCCTGTCGAATTCGCTTCGAGAGCTGCGAAGAGGAATCCTTTAGCACAAGGACTTGTACTTCTAAACGTTCTAAGAAGGAAATAAAATAATAACAAGTTTCACAAAACTGTAAAAACAGCAATAAATGTATTTCTTGCCGAAAGCACAGTTTCTATAAATCCTGCTAAAGAGATTCAACCTAATTCAAACCGAAGATGCAGCTTTTGCGCTAGATCACGTAAGAGGAAAACAAAAATATTATGTAATACATGCAAAAACCCCATTTTTAATATTCTCTGCAATGAATGTAAAACGTTTATGCCCTGACTGCCAAAATAATCTGTAGAAAATTAATAAGAGTTTAGTTTTAAAATTAAATGTTTTTTATATTAAACAAATACAAAATATTTAAATTATTGACGTTTTATTATTAAACTTTACAAATAATTATTAATAACTTACCTGAGTGACAAAATGTTAATAGTTTTTGTAATATTTCAGTGGGGTATCATAGTTACCCCACACGGCCTGAAAGGTAACTTTTTGTAGCACGGTCCCGGAAAGGTTAATAAAATATGACTCTATATTTATATTGCCTACTTATCTTAATCTGTTCTTTGAGAATTTTATTTATATTTTGACATACTTAACTTTATAAACTTTGAATAAGCCAAACTGGTACCGTAAAATGGGGTGAATAGAAACATAGTGGTGAATAGAAACAAAATTTCTGAAAAAAATCAAATCACGATTAAAAATATTCAAAGTAAAAAAAGTCGACATATCTAATTTTTCTATGATTGGTAATACACAATAAAATGTAAAAACTATATTTTTATCTGTGGCAGCACTGTTTCTGTCAATCAGCTGATCAATAAATGTGAGATCGATTTATCACCTATTTTGTATGGCGCGAAAACTTTATAAATAAAATATTTATTTTTAAAGTAATACATAAGCTGGTACATGTAAGTTGTCATATTATATGTATTGTTATTTATTGTTAAACCTACTTAAATATGTAATAATTTACTGTTTCTAATCGCCTTGTTGGAAGTAGAATAGATAAAAACATTAACATCAATGTGTGTTTCTATTCTCCCCAATAGCAGGTGAATAGAAACACAAATGTTATTTTTATTTAATATTTATATGCATATTTTTCAAAAATCAAATGATATGTATACGCAAAGAACAAACAAAGACCCATGTTTTAAAATATTCGGGAAAATAATACCACATTTTTATCAACCGGTATATCGCTAATAGCCTACGAAACTGTTTCTATTCACCCCATTTTACGGTATGCGAGTATCCAGTTGTAAGGAATCTTAATGTTATGACCAATATTTCTTAAACTCTTCCTTTAACCGGAATACACTTCCTAAAAGTTGTATTTTATCTTTCTATACGGGGGCCAACCAAATTAATAAGTCTTTCAAAATCAGTAAAAAATTATTAAAAAACATCCTGTCTGTTTGTAAATCGCGTAAAAGTTTCCTTTACTGTGCTGGGATTTACTTTTGAAATTAATAGACATCCAACACCGCTTTTTTTTCTCTTTGTCTTCTTTGTTTTGCAATAGTGATCGCACTAGCAACCGCTGTTAAAAATACTTCGGTATCATCCATGTCCGAACAGCACGATCGCAAGCACTACATTACAATGTGGACGCCATTGTTTGCGAGCCGAAAGATCTTGAGAAGCACGACAAACCGGAAGCGCAAGCAACGCAAGCACAATCAGAAGCAAAAGCGCGAGCAGGATCACGAGCAATGTGGACGCAGCTTTAAACGGTCTACACAATTTTGATACCAAAAGAAAAAAGTCAGTGATGCACATGTTTTATTTTTGAAAAATATTCTAGTGATAACCCCATATGCACGTCCCTGATGAATTTATCGACACTTTTTTAGCATTTAAATATGTAGCACTTTTACCCTCAAAATTTCATTCGAATCACTAAAAGTACTTGGACGAAAATTATAATAAATCGAAAGATTATTAACTGACTTTAACACCCTTTTTGACCTAACACCCTAACTACGAAACAAAGCAGAATCAGACCTATGTTGATATGAAAAATAAATCTTATTTTTATGTGAGGAATCTCTCCACGATAGATGGCACATATTTTTTTAAACATCCTGTATACTAAAGTACTTCGTTTGTTCGTTAGAGGGCATCAACCAAAAATAAACCTGAACGTTAATTAATTGAAAATTTATGAAATTGTCAAAAAATATCATATTTATGATGCTAACATAAAATTCCATGTTTTCTCCAACTAGATTATCAGCGCATATTAGATTTTATGCACATACATAGAGCTTGATGGGGCAAGAAGCATTTTTTAGAAGTCACGATTTAAATCAAGATTTAAATTGATTTAAAACATGCCAACCCTGCTAATATAGCATACAAAAGTTCATAATATTTATTTCTTATTATATGCTTTAAATATTAATATTTTTTTTTAATAAATTCAAACAAAAAACAAGTTATAAGTAGGTATCTAAATTTTAAGAAATATTATTAGAAAATGATATTAAACTATTAAGTATTTGACATTTTGACAATCTTTATTATAATTCAAAAATACAAGGATTATTGAAGAAAGAAAGAAAAGTTTCCTACCTCAGCCATATCCTGAGAGGAGACAAATATTACATTCCTAAACTATTTCTACAAGGAAAAATAGAGGGACGGCGAGGCCCAGGAAGAAAACAACATTCCTGGCTAAGAAACATACGGGATTGGTCCGATTGGTGGAACATCAGCGACACGGCCACCATATTTCGAAGAGCCAAAAACATATTATATGAAGAGTACAGATTGTGAGTACAGACAATCGCCAACGTGCGGCTAAGCACAAGGCACAGGAAGAGGAAGAACGATTATTAATAAAGGTTTCCAAAATTCTATGAGAATTTTCAGTATAGATACTCTAAATAAGAGTAAAATTTAAGCTTTTAAATAAAATCTTAATATTTAATTATTAAAATAAACTCGACTTTTTGAACAGATTGTCAACGTAGCTTTAAGAAGCGGTGAACTGAGAACGATAGCCATCGCACAACGTCCGAAACATCGTTTCCTGTCCCTTTTCCGCAGACCCAAGCCCTAATTAACGTTTTTTTACCTTTGATTTTAGAGATTATTAATTTAGCAAGTTTTGGAAGCATCCTTATTTCTAAGAGATTGAACTGATACAATTATTGGTCTTATATTGTGTGACACAATTTTTCTCACATATTTAAGATTACGTATTTTGTATTCCTTATTCCATTACTAAAAATATTGTCTATTTATATGGGTGTCTAACACGTCATGTTCCTTAGTAATAGGGTGAATACTATTTTCGTGTACCCTCGTATAAAATAACATAAAAATCGAGTAAAAGTAGTTAACTGCAAATTTATTTTAATACTTATGAGTGTAAATTAACTGTTTGAGTGTTCTTAAGACAATTTTAACAGTTTATTTGGTAAATTATAGCATTTTTAGAGAAATTTTGGAGAAAAGCGACTGTCGGCGCAGTAAGTGTTTAAATTATAGGAATAAGTTTATTTTATGTTTGTTGAAAATATATATTATCTCATCAAGAACATAGAATGTAAAAAAATGCCAAATCTCGCAACACAATTCTTTCACTATAAAAAGTTGTGAGATCTCATGTAAAACCAAGTCAATTTATTTTATTTAGTCTCTCCTTAAGCACATATTCAACAATTTTGTTATAAATTATTAGTATCAATATTAGTTATCTATATTTCTGTAATAAATTATAATGACTAGTTTTTGTGTGTGCATCAAAAATATCATTAACTCTGAATTACAGCGGGTTGTAGCAAGTTGCACAAGCTTATTTTCAGTGCAGTTTATTAAGATAACATGATGGGAAGCAAAACTATATGGTTAAAGTAAATCATAGGTTGATTTATGTTAAAAAGATAAATAATGCATTTTTTACCTTATTTACGAAAATAAGTATAGACTATATTATATTTTTAGAAAGCTCATAACAAGGCAAACAAAATAGAAAAATAATATACAGGGTGTCTAAGTTTGGGTCATATTTTGAAAATCCGAAAAAAAAAGAATAGTTACGCCCAGATAAATCTTAAAATTTGTCCTGTATTTCAGGAATTAAGAGGTCTAGGACAAATCTGTGTGTATGTTCTTTAGTTTCACAAAAAAGTAGCATGTAGAATGTAGAATGAGTAAGAAGGGGGGGGGTAATCACTGCGACCCTATTGTAGAGGGGACAGGGTATTTCCTATCCTCCTCTGACAACAGTTCTTCCTCCGAGGGTACACACCCTTCCACGGTTGGAGTTTGGCCCTCCGTGCCGCCCTTCACAGTCGAGGAGCTTGCCTCCGGCTGAAGAACCCGTGAGGTGGAGGCTGGAGGATCTGTCTCCATTTTCGCCACCTCTATAACTTGGTCTCTCCTTAGACCTGATACCGGTGTTCTCCCGTATCTATAATAGAGGATATGTCCCTCTTTCTCTATTGCCTCCTTGGATTTGAGGCCAATTCTTATTGTGAGGACCTGACCATGATCCTCCTCCCTAGAGTTGATGACTCGCCAACTCGATGTCCTTACATTGAAGTTCTGACCCTGGATGGTGGTGTCTTTCCCCTTGCTCCTCGGCAGAAAGACCGTGATGGCCGCCCCTTTAGAGATGTTTTCTCCCTTCACTGCAACCAGTTCCGGCCCTTGACAATTTTTAAGCTTAGGTGCGATTTCCACCAACCAATTCACCGATTCTTGAGATACACGTATCCCCGCAAAACGCAGCTGACCCTGCTGGTGATACGTCCCTGCTTGCCTCCAGGTGTTGGACGGCTTTCCATGCTGGCTTTTTTCTTTCCCTGCTGGAGGAGAGGTGAGAGGTTCTCGCTCCCTCTCTTGCCCTTTGATGGAGATGAGTCAGGTTGTTTCTTGGTTTCTTTACTCTCCCCTTTTCGGATGAGTGTTTTCGCTTTTGCTTCCTCTGGAGCAAGTCCTTCGTGGAGCAGTCGGAGGTATCAGATACCTCCGACTCAGATACCTAGAATCGTCTAGCCCGCCTGGTTGACCCAGGCCGGGTAGACGAAACGGTAGCTTGTATCGCTTATTGGGTCTAGAAGTAGGCTTACGACTCTTGCTGGAGAAGGTGGTAGCTTGTGTGCCACTTGTGGAGGATGATCCCAAGCAAGTGTCAGCGGCCCCTCTTGTAGTTTCCTTTGGATTTGGTCCCTTGAAACTTTCATTTGTAATTTTCCCAGTGTCGCTAGGGGGCTTCCCCACAGCTTCACCGGTGGTGTTTTTAATACTAGATCTCATAGTGTTCCCACGAGTCGCTAAGGATGGTCCATTTCTACAGAGCCCCGCATGTAGAAGTAAGGGGTAAATACAACGGGGTGTCCCCTGGTGCCCCAAGGTTGAGGCCAATAACGGCTAGTCCGCTATCTAGCCACGCATCCCTTTGGTCCCGCCATCGTAGGATTTAGGTTTTTTGGTAAGGTTGTCTCTTCTTGGTCCCCTCCCCCCACACCCTCTACCCGCAAGACATGACCACAGTTAATAGAGGGTGCCTGGTATGACGGACAGGGATAGCCCCGTCCGGCATCGTTATATGTCTTGGTGCAATTCCCTGTCCACGACACTACAGCCAGGGACAAGACGATGAGTGAGGTGCTTGTTAGACCAAGCCAAGCGCTAGGGGGGGTTCCCTCCAGCGCCTGACCATGCAGGAGCTTCCCCACCAACGACAAGGTCTTGTGTCTCCTAGGGGAAGAAAAAAAGTAGCATAGTAATGTTTTGTATTACCGCAGCTTTGTATTATTCATAAATGAGAAAATCTGTAAAACACACGAAAATGGGACACCTTGTATATGGGAAAATATTTAAAAAGTTAACCAAATCTTTCAAATAAGAATTTTATAATCTAATCTATCTAATCTAACCAAACTAATCTATCTATCGAAGTTATTTCCATAAATAACACTCTCTATTTCCTATATCAGGTATTAGATTTGTGTATTTATATTAATATTTTCTCTCTGGATTTTAACCTACTTATTTTATATAAAATGACAAAAAATCAATTATATTTGATTTTATGGAAAAATATCCCATATAGATAGGTACAGAATAATCTGTACCTATCTGTATATCAAAAATTAATGCAGAGAATAGCATACATGTAGAGATTAGGCTTTATTCAAAGGGCTTTATATTGGGCTTTTTTGTACTTTGTTTATTTTAATCTTTATAAGTTTAAACCTTTATGTATTGTATTTCAACATTTCATTCAATAATAAAAGCATTAACCCAACTTGTAGAACAAACCCATTAAGTAATGCAATTCGACATTGCCCTTTGAAAAAAAAGTCTAGAAAAATATAAAATATACAAGGTGGTGCTGAATTTAGTGACACCTGCCATATCTTAATCGATATTTTATTACGTGGCCTGTCCATCAAATGATATGCGGGATGTAATTTTGTCAATTTTTACTTTGTGGACATCGATATGTCGATACAATATTTTTTTCTTTATTTCAACGATATTTTCATTATTTTTAATTTGTTGCAATATAATAATCATAGAGATTTAGATCGACTAATACAAAAAATACACACAAACAAAACCAAACGAATGCTAGAAGCTAAAAAGATAGATTTTTGAAGGAGGTCAGTACGTAAATCAAGACTTGAACGATTAACTATTGAACGCAAAAGAAAGATTAGAAAAGTTAAATATACAGGGTGATTCTTTACCTTAACGAAAAAGTTCCTCAGAACTTATGACCGAGAAAAATCAAAGGTTTTTTTTTTCTAACAGGACACTGTCTCCTCAACGAACACCTCAGTAGGCTGAAACTGAGAAACAACGGCGAATGCAGATTTTATGGGGAAAGTGGGAAAACACCAGAACACCTTATCACTGAGTGCGCCGAGACGACGACCATTCGTGCCATGAACCTTGGTACGTCTGATGTCGAGAATGGAGAGCTGGCCTCTGTGGAGCCGTCTCAGATACTGGCTTTTGTTAAAGCCCTGAGACTGTATGATAAGTTATAACTCGTTATAACTCAAGAAAGGGGAACACACAATAGATCTATAAGGTCGCGGTGATTAACTCCCCTCCTAAACATTCTACATTCTTCTAACCTTAAAGTAACAAACGCATAAAGTTGGGAAATTATCGCTGATGACAAATAATGACCAATAATGAAAAAAATCTGGTCATTGATTAATCACGATCCTGTTTAAAGCGCTTGACGTAAAAAGCTGATTTTTGGAAAACAGATTGACTTTAGGGTGTAGAGGTTCGATAAGAAGGGATTTTTCTAAACTCGAATTCTAAGGGGGTGAAACTATCCCTCAAATATTAAAATATATTTTATTTAAAAACCGGTGAGTTTTTTGGAAAAACTCTTAAACACGTATATTTTATTTTGTTGTTTTACATATTTTAAGATTTTTTATCAATTTATACAGGGTGTTTCATAAAATATGACCATTGAGTAATCACGATTCTGCTTAAACTGCTTGACGTTTAAAGCTGATTTTTGGCAAACGAATTGACTGTGGGGTGTAGAGATTAGAAAAGGAGGAGTTTCTCGAATCTCAAATTCGAAGAGGGTGAAAACGCCCCTCAAATATTACAATATTTGTTATTTAAAAAACGGTTAATCTTTCGGGAAAACGCTTGGATAAGCATAATTTATTTGTTTTTTTTAATTTTTTAAAAAATCATACTGGGTGTTCCAAAAAGTTGGGTAATTTCTTAACCACGTTTCTGCTTAAACTGCTTGACGTAAAAAGCTTATTTTTGGCAAACGGATTTTTCGAAAGTCAAATTCCAACGAGATAAAACTACTCCTCAAATATTACCAAGTTATATAATAATATCGCCATATTGTTTTTTCTCATGCTGACATAAATGTGAGAAAATTTTATCCAGTTTGTATGTTAATGGAAATTCTTGCTTTGCTTTATCATCACCATTACAAATGATTAATTCGACGCAAACGAAGTCGCTGGTACACGCTAGTACGTTATATACTACCCCAAATTACTCTATCTATTTTTCTCAGGTAAGAGAGACATTTCGACAGACGTCGGCAGAAAAAAAGCAGATGACGTCCACACCAATGTATTTATTTCACTAAACAAAGTTTCTATAATTTTTTAAGGGAACTATGGATGGGTTTATACAGGGTGATCCGAAATGTATTCCGGAAACTTCGGCAGCATATTCTACAGATTAAAATAAGTAAAAAATTTCGTATAAATGTATGTCCTAAAATGCTTAGTTTCGGAGATACAGGGTGTAAAAATTTCATTTTTATTTCCATTTTTTCCAAATAATTTAAGAAGTAACGTAAAAAGTTAGTAAAATATTTTTATTTACGGAGATAACAAACTATTTGAAATAAAAACAAAAAATTGTAAAACTTGGAAAATAAGTTCGTTATAATAATGGTTTTATTATTCACTCTTCTAATCAAAAATATGCATTCCTTCGGAAACTCTCTATTTATTTATCTAGTAATGCTAAAACACTCTATTTGAAAGTCGATTAAAGAAAATAGTATGATTCATTGGCAAGCGATGTAAATATTTGCGATCATAAGAGGACAGGCTTAGCTTGCCGGCGCGGCGGGTCAGTAGTAGACGGCCGGCCGGCTGTAAAGTACTGTGGTGTTGTGTTTTGTCACAGAGCTGACATTTGGAGGTTGCGAGTCTTTTGACTAAGATTGCGAGTCTTTTTGACTATTGAGGATGTGAGTCTTTTGACTAAGGTTGCGAGTCTTTTTGACTATTAAGGATGCGAGTCTTTTGACTAAGGTTGCGAGTCTTTTGACTATTAAGGATGCGAGTCTTTTGACTAAGGTTGCGAGTCTTTTTGGCTATTAAAAATGCGAGCCTTTTTGACTATTAAGGTTGCGAGTCTTTTTGGCTAATAAGTATGCGAGTCTTTTTGGCTATTAAGGATGCGAGTCTTTTTGACTATTAGGGATGCGAATCTGTTTAGCGACAGATTTGCGTCCGGGGGAAGCCCCTATACTTATTTCAGGTGACACCAGCTAGTTGTTGAAGATTAACCAATAGATCCGAACAATATTTGAATTAGATGGAAAATATGGAATGGGATATATTGAACAGAATGTCAGTGGCTAGGGGGCGGAGTACCCCCGGGTGAGTTTTACTATTTAACTATCAATTTTATCCAGATCAGCAAATGTTTGTTTTGTTATTTTCATGTACAATGAGAGTCTGCTTGCCAATGACCAACTAAATGGATATTTGAGGTGAATTTGCATTGTGAGACCCGGTTGAGTAAGCCCCAGAAATAAGCGATTTTACGAAATCTAAATTTCATTAAATTGAATGTGCACTAAATATTTTTATTTACGGATAACAAACTATTTTAAATAAAAACAAACAACGTAAATTCCATTAAATTGAATGTGCATTTACTGATATAATAATAATAGCTCCCGTATATAGCGTTCAACGCCTTGGGAATAGCAAGGTACAGCTTGCCATACTAGAGCCATTCGGTATACAAGGAAGGTAATGTGGCTAGCACTACGCGTCAACCGCCTATTATTACCTCAGGATTGTGAATCCCAAGTACTCATTTAAGGCTGAGTCGACCTAAGTACATAAACTATTTTTATTTTAATAAAAATAGTCGGCTGATGCAATGCCGGGTGTGGGAATCGAACCCACTACCTTAAGATTGGTAGACGAGAGCCTGTACCTCTACGCCACCGGGCACCTTGACATTGTGCATTTACTGATAAAGTTGATAAATTTTTGTGAAAAAAACTCAAATTATTTCAGAATCTAAAAATATTTTACTAACATTTTTTTTCATTATTAGTCATTATTTGTCATCAGCAATAATTTCCCAAGTTTATGCGTATAGGTTAAGAATCACCCTGTACATTAGTAGACGAGATAAAGAACAGACAACTCATAAGGTACAGGCATATCCAAAGAATGGCAGAAATAAGAATCCCAAAGCAAATCATAAACTGAAAACCTACAGGGAGAAGAAAACCCGGTAGAAGAAGTTCTCTATGTAGAAAAAAAAATACAAGGCCAAAAAAGTTTCTATTAACTGTCATACAGTAAATATATTTTTTTTGAAATTAGTTTTGACAAAAAATACAGTAAAGTAATTGCATGCTATTATGAACCCGCTATTAGGTCCAAAAAATAATATTTAAAAGCACCGCCAAAAACTATAGTCTACATAGATTCGGTCCCGATTAGAATCAATTTAGCTAAAATAAAGATATCAACATTTGAGTGTAAAAATGTTTAACCCAACGATGAAACCACATTTTCTTTGACAATGGTCAAAATTGGCATAGAGCAAAAAAGTGCGTAATTGCTAAAAAATGCACTACTTATATTTTGTAATTTTCGAGTTTGTGTTGTTGTTACGCACTCTGGCTGCCAACTTTCGAACTTGACAATAATTTGCAATAATTTCTCCTCAGTGCGACTTACCTATAAATATTAATTCAAAGCCCTTTATTATTGGACCACCCAGTACTTTTGTGTCTGCCTGTAGTAAACCTAACATACAGTGAAAAAAACGTCCGTTTCGTGGACGATTGACCTAAAAGCTTCATGGATAGGATAATTTCAAGACAATGATCTAATTTCTTTTAAAAGGATACCCTAGATCATATCACAGAACAGGTGTAACTTTCAAAAAGTCACGCGAAAAGTTTTTAGGTAGGGGCTTGCCTGATAAAAAGGAATTTTCTAAAAAATTATCAGCTATTTGCTTATTATATTTTTCCATCACCTGACCACTTATTCTATGCGTTTTTTAAATGATTAGAAAGCTGCAAGTTTAAGATTTGAACCAGATGTAATAGTAAAAGTGCTTATGGCCAGACTCAATGCGTGTATGTAATTGAAAAAAGGAAATATTAGATAACCGAATTCTCGGTGCTAATGCATACTTTAACTTGGTTGATTTGTTCTTTGCTCGGAATTTAGATATTAACCCGGTATTATTTACGTAAATTAGGTACCTATTACCTATTTATAAAGGAACACAAAAACAGTTATATATGAAATTCACCTACTAAAATTACCATACTTGCGTAGTGTTTACTTTTTTCTTACCTATACTATTTTTGACTTGGCAAAAATATTCTGTTTATTTAGAAACAAATCCAAGTAAATTATGGTCAATTCTTGCAAATCTTAATATATAATCCACTCCACAGAACTCTCTACCCAGTAGTATAAAGAGCTGCAACAAGTCAGTTTAAAAAATGCTTTAATCTTAAGTATGCAATCATTTCTAAAATCAAAATGATATAAATCTTAAGTCAATTTCAACATAAACCTTAAATGATTTAAATTCTTAAGACTTTGCTTAAATCATTTTCATTCAAATAGTCATTTTCGTAAAGACTTAAATCAATATAATTTAATTTAAATAAAATCATGATAGACTGTGAGTTAACTCGGCAAAATGACAAATCAAAATGATTACCGTCAAGTCAAAACAACCAAAATTCAATTTAAGTCGGTACCTATTTTTTAATGTCAATATAAATTGTCTTGAATTACCGATTGCTGATTTCATTATTACCTATAGTTCATATCAAATAAACTCTTAATCACGTGATTAAGCTTGACCGGCACAGCGTTCCCTACTTTTACATAATATTTTCTTTTAATCAAAATATTTTAAGGAACAAAAATAAATTAATTATAAATACAGGGTGTCCCAGAAATAAGTACAAGTATTTTAAGTCGTGGTAGATCTCGATAAAAGAAACATATTTTCTCTTTATCGTTTTTCAAATATGTAAGAAAATTTTCAAAAAAATGATTTTTTGCTCAAATTTTGAGAACCACTGGATCTTTTCTGGATTTTCGTTCTTGTAAATTTAATCTACTACCTATGTTGCCATATTATCAAGAAATTATGTTTTTTAACTAAAAACTAAAAAATATTTCGTAGAAAAAAAAACTCACAGGCGTGTTTCTGGGTTTGAACTATACTACCAGTTAAAATACTTGCACTTATTTCCGGGACACCTTGTATATAAACAGTTATTATCTACATCAACCAAACTCACCTTCTTAACTAGCGATGGGAACTATCGAATGAATTAGACTATCGAATGGTTACTGAATGAATGATTTCAACTATCGAATGGTTTCATTCGAATAAAATCATTCATTCATTTGTATACTAAAGCATATGTGACAACCTCGCCGTGCGACTAAATGGTTATCGTTAAGCCACGACTATCGAATGCTTTTGATAAACGAAATTTAGTATTGGTTTGATTTTTGTCTGCGTCAGTGCATTATTAGTTCTTGCAAATTTTTATAACTTGCCTTCTAAATACTGTGCTATTTTTGCGTTTATTAAAATATTTAAAATACTAAAGTAGTAGTGTTTTTTTTAAATTGACGATTGTGTACGTGTGCAGGTGATCAAAATTTTTCCGAAAATTTGTGTGCTTTTCGGATCTTTCAATTATTTAATTTTATACGGTATATGGTCTATTTTTTTAATGGGAAATTTTGAGAAGTAACAATTTTTAAGAGTGATGAGGTGAACTTACAATTAATTTTAAAAATACATATGTATTTGTATTTTGATGTTTTAGTAATATGAATTAGTTGAACTTAATAATCATATTTAAGTAATGTGGTAATGTGGTTAAGTAAATGGTTATCGAACTCAAATTTTGGGATGAGAAAATTAAATTGATTGATTAAAGTTTTACACGTGCCAATTTAAAAAAAAAGTTAACGATATTTGTATTTTGTTTATGCTAATTCTCTTACATGTAGATTTCTGCGAAGAAATATTTCATTTATTTTTTAAAGTAAATGCCAGTAAAAGCAAATATTATTTTTAAATACTAATACAAAGTAATAAACATATATAATTTTGATTTCTATTTTTTTATTTATATTTTTCTTCTATTACACTGCATGCTTAGAAAATTAATAAATGTTTATATTTCATGATTTTAAAATTTGTTGTTAATATAATAAATTAGTTCTGTAATTATTATTATTTAATAAACCAACGTTGCCAAAAAATTTAGAGACTATATTATTTTTAAATAGGATCTAATATAAATAATTTTGACTTCTAATTTGTTTTATTTTGCTACTACTTAAAAAAATGTTTATATTAAATGATTTTAAATTTTGGTGTTAATGGGTATAACAAATTATTACTGTTATTATTATTTATTAAACCAGTTTTGCTTAAAAACATTAAAAATAATTTTATTACATCCAAAATAAAAAGTATTATTGCAGTGTAACAACAGAATAATAATAAAAAAATGCAAAATATAGAGTCATACCACAGGTCATACTATCCCTAACTAATTATAATACCAAAGAATAATATTCTTTGCTAATACCAACTAATACGAATATACGACAACAGCGCCGTTCATAATGTATTTTTTGTGTAAATACTAGCATCTCAATAAAAAAATAATGTGTCCTTATCTTTATCTGACTCAAAATCAAAGATGCCGGCTTTTTCCATACCATTGCCACCGACCGCCGACCGCTGTCGGGTTTCTAGGAAAGAAACCTACGTCGCCGGGCGACAACTAAAATCCAGTTTATATTTTATTATAATCGATCCTGACGAATAAATGAATTTTATAAATGAATGGTTTTTGCTGCCGAATTAATATATTTGAAGGCAGATGACGCATCTATTCGATATTTTTATTCGAATAGTTTTCGACGAATGTTTTCTTACTAGCTATCGAATTATTCGAATGAATTACAACTATCGCATGTTTCGATAGTATTCATTCGATAGTTCCCACTACTATTCTTAACAGGACTTAACGGACATAAAGGGCCATTACTACCGCTTTCCCGTTCAAAATATTTTAATAAAATTGCGATGAGTTTTTAGGGCCCTATTAAGCTATATTGTACACTTCTCACAAAGAGGTTCTAAAAATTCTAGTAAACATTGTTAAGCTTAAAGTTTCACAACACTATTTATTTAAACCAATAACTCGTAATACAAAACTAAAGTGTCATTGGTTTTGACACCAATGACAATGTCAGGAAATAAATAAATAAATGTAGCAACTTGACATTTATTAAAGCAGAGCTACCACCCGAATACCCAGCGCAAAATTTAAATTCCAGTTAGTCATCCCGGCGCCGAATACGTCCATGGTTGGCAACATTGAATTAAAAAATCGCGTCATCGATTACGTTACTAAAAGTTTAATTGAAAGCAAATGTATATGATTAATCCCATCTAATGTAGGTACAAATGAAACTAAAACAACAAAATAAAACGGTTAATTTTCAGAATAACTATATGTTCAAAGATAAAGATATAGAATAACACCAAAATGGTCTTTTTTATAAAATTTAACCGATTTTGTAGTACTTTATACCTATCCATCACAGCAATAGATTTCATCGAATACATGTCTATTAAAAAGTGGTGAAATGTTTTGATCATTATGACTATACGATATATTCGAGATCAATTTCTTTCGTTCGTTTGTCGGTCTATATATCGGAGTCGGGGATTCACTTGATTCACTTGAAAGACTCACTACGCACGTGGCATATACAGAGGGGGGCCCATGGGGCACGGCCCCCCCTAAAATCTGTAAATTGTGTCAAATATTAACCTTTCGGGTTAAATTCCTGTATCCGCCCCTGGTAGAGAGTAAAAGACTCTCGTTTAAGAGTAGGGGGGGAAATGCAAATATAGTATGCGGTTTTCACATCACTGTGCTACTTTTTTAAGAAATCAAAAATGCGACATTCTGATTTGTCCTAGCCATTTTAGTCTCTGAAATACAGGGCGAATTTTAAAATGTTGCATTTTTGACACCCCTCGTATCTTGGTTATCGTATAACTTATCGAAAAGTTGAAAATTGAAACCTGTAATGTTTTTCACATAGAATTCAGTGGCGTAACTACTTTTCCGCTGGAAGGTATAATTTTTAAAATATCCAATTTTTGATCCAAACTTATGTTTTTTTTAATGGGATACCCTGTACATTTTTATTACTTTATGTTATTTGGCTTGTTATGAACATTGTAAAAATACAGGGTGAGTCTTAAGTAAGTTTAAATATTTTAGGGGTAGTATAATTTCGACCACAGAAACACGATTATGAGGTTCTTTTCGCGAACAAAATTTTTTTGAAAATTTTGAATTTTTTGAGAAAATTGGATTTTCTTTTAGTTTTCAGTTAAAAACATAATTTGTTGATAATATGGCAACATAGGTAGTAGATTAAATTTACAAGAAAGAAAATCCAGAAAAAAATCCGTCGTTTTTCAAAATTTTAGCAAAAAATATTTCTTTTGGAAATTTTTATTTTGGAAAGTAAAATAACTCGGTTATTTTGGATTTATTTGACAAACGGCAAAGAGAAAATATGTTTCTTTTATCGAGATCTACCAGCCCTAAAATATTTGCACTTATTTAAGACTCACCCTGTATAACAGACTCCCTATAAGTACTTATTTTCATAAACAACGTAAAAAAGCAATATTTAACTTTTTAACATAGGCGGCCGGTTAAAATTACGAAATCAAAACAAAAAATTCTATATGTGAAATTATTACACAACACAAATGCATCATACCGTAACCATCGTAATAACAAGGCCGGACAGCTGTGACGTAAAAATCTCGTGACGTCACCAACTGGAGGCTCAACTCTATTTAGCAGCATTGATAATTACCCGATAAAAGTTCAAATTGTCGATCTTTATTCACTCACCAGATATATTTCGAAGTTTTAAAATGTCTTTTTCCGAGTTTTTAAAAATATTATAGTATATAAAAATAGTTTTAATAGAATACGGAAAAAATCATACCAATCAATAAATATTTATCTCTCACTTTTTATCAATCAAATTTAATAAAGGAATATTTTAAGTTCACAATAGTGTATAATATGAGAAAAAACAATAAAAAATAGATATTTTTTATAGTATATATTAAGTATTTTATCGATATTCTACGCCCTCTACTCTGGGGAGACGGCGCCGCGCGGCGGCGCCTGTCGTAGCGGAGTGGTATTACCCCGGTTGACAGTCATCGATTTATCGGTAGGTGTGCGGACGTGGTAATTATAATCGGTAACAGAAGGGTGAAAAAAGTTATAAATCTGTAAAAATAGGTGTTTAAACTATAAAGTGATTATAAGTGTGTGTTATACAATTTAAAAGGTATAATGTCTTATAGTGTTCCGTGCCGCGCTGTAAATTACGGTCTAACCTCAAAAACCACGTTTTTCGCTTTCCTAATGATAGGAATATTCAGAAATAGTGGCTCCAAGCTATTCATCGTGATGAATTTGTGGTGAAAAAATACAGCAGGATGTGTGATCAGCATTTTGATAAGGAAAGTATACTTTGGTTTATCACATATACAGATGAAAAATCCCGCATTTTTTAATTATTAAATACATAGGACATTTACATCTGAAATTAGAAATCTATTTATATGGCCAAAATACTACAGTCCAGGTAAATGAACTAAAACACCATTTGAAAGATTTTTAAATGAAATTGATAGTTTATTACTTGATTCACTAGTTTTACATAGTTAATAGTAATCAGGGTTCGGAAGTAGTTAATTAGTACAGAATAAGTACGTGTAGTTCTTCTTCAAAAACTACCTTTTTCCCGTTCATTAACTACATAAAAACTACTTTAATAAACTACGCATTGATATTACGAAAAAAATATCCTATAGGTTAATTCTGATAGAAATAATGTAATGCATATGGCTTTTTATTTAAGTAAAGAATTATTTATACATTCATTCAATTATTAAAATTATTATAAAATATGAAAACTCAAAATATTTTAATATCTATAAGATAATAACCTAGTTAGTAATCTTTGTCAAGAGTTTGTAGAAAGTAGAATATGATCGAAAAAAAAGGGCGTCAGCGATGGCTATGAAATGAAGATCGCTGTCATTTTATATGTAAAATTTTATGGGGAATGTCATCGATCATCATTTCCAAGTCAACTAGACGCCTTTTTTTTCGATCATACGGTATTTTTCAACCTGATTTATAATATGGTCATCGTTTAATAATTTTCCGCTTTATAAGAGGTCTAAATAATAAAATGTGAATATTATATTTAAAGCTATATTTCTTCTGTTTTCCCAAATATATTTATATGTATTTTCTAAAGCTCTTACTTATCTTTTACCTCATCTGAAACCTTTCATATTTGAAAGTTACATAAACTACATCCTAAACTACATTAACTATATGTAATGTAGTTTATGTTGTTTTTAAGAGTAACATGTAGTTTTCCGAACCCTAATAGTAATACTGATCAAAATATTAGTCATGCTTGTTATTTACTAAATTCTTTAAAATGCGATGAAAATAATAAAACATTTCTAACTTTTATCTGTGTTCAATATTAAAGTTATTAACATGAGTTGAGTAACAGGTTGAGCTTGAAGTAATAATATATTGTTTTAATGAGTAAAATATGAGGTATGTTTTACTAGAGAACTTGCAAACTGATCCTCTTGAAAGTAGGTTTGGTTTGGTTTGGTTTGGTGTCAATACAGTATTAATATAATGCATGTCAATACAGTATTTGTGTTCGACATTTATATGAAAGCGAAAAGAAACTTCAGAAAAAAGATTCAGTCATTAATGTCCTTAAAAATAATTTAACATTTTCAGACAACACTGATATTGAACAAAAATTCACTTATAAAAAACCTTACTAAAGGCAGTTTTGTGTTTCCAAAAGATGAAATAACTAATATAGTTTTATTTGAATATATAATTTTTAACAAAGTTTTGCAAAGCCATTAGGAGTTTCTCAAAATTCACAATAAAAAAATATTTTTATCAAAAATATCTTTGGATTGCATTAAAAGTAATAACACCATTATTAAAATTTCCGCAATGTACTATTTATAATGCTAAGTTATTGTAAAAATTGTCATAAATTCTATTAGAAATACACGCCTGAAAAACTACTGTTGTTAAAAAATAATGATAGACTTGGAAAAGGAAATAAAAGAAACTTAGACACACTTACAGCATAAATAAATACAATGACGATGGATAATGTAAGATGGGATATCAATCTGATGTTTTTTAAATTTTATGTTTAATTATTATTTATTAAAAATTCGGTGCAATTAAAGTTTATATCCATTATATACGTATAAAGTGTATCAAATGCCATCAAAGTTTAGGCCTCCAGGTGATGACGTAACGAATAAGCTGTCCGGCCTTGTTATTACGGTCGTTACGATTATACACATCACAAGTGCATTTTAAATGTAGTTTAAAATTCGAACAAAAATAATTTTTTGAAAATCGATTTGTGTGTCTGGAAACATTCTATCCTTTTCTAATCTTTCTATAATTAGTGTTAATTTTTGTGTAAATTTTTAGTAAATGACGTCTAGTGACTGACTTCGCCAAAATTATCATTGATTGTTATTCCCCAGCAGTCTTTGATGCAGTTTTTTTTTATCACACGGTATATTTATGTGGATTAATTGAATGTTGAGGAGCCTCTAAGTTACCTTATTTCCCTGAGAAGGGAAGTATCATCACCTCCGAGTCAACCTGCTATCTTTTCTACTAAACTTCATTAGTGTGACTTTTCTAATCAGGCGATCTCTGTCAAAAGGCTACAAAGTTTTTTTAGCGACAGCCACGGCTCAATAAAGTACTTTTTAAGCAGATATAAAACGCTAAACGATATTATTCGTGTTTGTTTCGTGTTAAAAAGTCCGATACGTCAGATAGGACGAACAAATAGCTGTAACTTATGTTGTTTGTAATTGGGTTTTTTAAACGCCGAACTACATGCTGTAATGTTCGCAGTAAAAAGCATCGAGTTACATTAAAACAAGCATTTTCGAACTTAAAAGAAACGGTTTATACGAATGCGTGGTAGATAATGAAGATGGCTGGTGGCAGATGCATGTGAAATGTATTTCTTGGTGTATTTAACAACCCTTATATTTGATAATAAATTAATAAAATTAATAAATTCTTACTATGAAGATAGCGATAATACTTGTGTCTCAGATTAACAATTTACTGTTACAGATTAATAGAATTTCTACACAATGTTTTTACTACAAATTAATAAAAATTAAAATTATTTTTCTTCTCCAACAAACTAGGTACGACTTGTTAACAAATGATTACTACTGTTGAATCTTTGGCACAAAAATATTTCAAATTTATGATTTCAGTCTAATCGCTATACCTATATAAGGTGCGTCTCAAAAGTGGCTCACCCCTATAACTTTTTTATTTTTTCAGATAGGTAATAAAAAGAGATTTGGTATGTTAGTATATGATATAATTTAGGATTGATTGGTGTATTTAATTGTTTTTGGTCACTTCCTGTTTCACTGGCGGAAACGACTACAACTTTTGATTTTAAAAATGGCACCCTCGGTATTTTTTTTACTTTATTCGATAGAAAATGACATTCTGAATAGAATGACATATCATATGTCAACTTTTGACATTCTCGCTTAATAAAAAATTGTATTTTAAAATTCAATTTAGAGTGCCATGGCTATGTTAAAAACACTAATTCTTTATCAAGGAGCCTTGGAAAAATAGATTTGATCATCTAATGTTTTTAGTGTCTTGTCTTGGCCAGTTAGAAAATGCTCAAATCGTATTTTTAATCATATCTCAATTTTTTCAAATGGAACGAGGGTGGCTCATTAGCATATTTGGAAAAAACATTTTTTTACGAATAATTTGATACCACACACTTGGTATTTCGAGTTAAATTTTCGTTACAAACCGCAAGTTGTAATTTCAAATAAACCATATGCGAAAATGTCAAAAGTTGACGTGTGATATGTTATTCTATTCAGAGTGACATTTTCTATCGAATAAAGAAAAAAAATACCGGGGGTATCATATAAAAATCAAAAGTTGTAGCCATTTCCGGTGAAACCGGAAGTGACCGAAAACAATTGAATACGTTAATCAATCCTAATTTATGTCATATACTAACATACCAAATCTCGTTTCTTTAACTAAAAAAATAAAAAACTTATAAGGGTGAACCACTTTTGAGACTCACCCGGTATAGTGAACATGGTCAATTTTTGTTAATTAATTATGACGTACTGATTATTTCGATTCCGAATATCTCGAATACCATTAGTCGTACCAATTTTTACCAAGAGCCATTTTTTACGTAAGGCTCTCTTTATGGATACAACTGACTACCGCAAGCTGTTGCTAGGATATTCTATTAATTTTAATTGTGTTTTTAAACATTGTGAATGATCGTAAATTGAAAAGCATAATGTGTAATTGAAACCACTAATTTAAGTGCGAGGTTTTGAATGAAGCTTAAGTAATAAGTATTTTTATATTTATGCATAAGAGACAGAATCGATATCATGAAACGCAATTAGTAGGTAGTTAGTTTAGTCAATTTTATTCTATTTGTTTAGCATTTTAATCATGGTCCGTTGTACCCTGAAATTTTAAGAATGGTGAGTTTATATACAGGGTGTCCCAGAAATAATTGCAGATATTTTTAGGAGTGGTAGATCTGGTCTCATGGAGGAAGGAAACATAATTTTCTCTTTACTATTTTTAAAATGAATTCAAAATAACCGAACTTTGAAAAATAAAAAAAAGGCACATTGTGAGAACCGCTGGTGATAACCGGCTATTAAAGGTTTTTCATGCACTAGGTTTTTCAGCTTATTTGACGGCTTGTCAGGGTAGGCATGGTAGGTGGCGCCTACACGGCCAACCCTAAGATTTTGGCAGAATTTAAGCGATTTATTACATTACATTATTTACTATTAGTGTTGCCAATACATAAAAATACTGTTAATACACGGAAGTGTGTTTTAATAATCAATATTATTTTAATATTTGTGGTCTTGTATATTAACATATTCACTACCGCTGGCGTACGCTGACTGTGCCGCTGCGTTAGAAAACAAAGTAATTTTGACCGTTGGAGTGCCTTTGTTCGGCGATTTCTACATCGCCTACTATCAGAGTCGATGCACGACGTACGTCAGTCTTCTGTCTCTGTCTAACTCATCGTGCGGTAGCGACGCGACGTAAGTCTAAGTTAAGGTGGGCATATTAAGGCAGGGCTTAGGCGAAATCTCCGGTCGCCTTCGCATGAAGTCGTGGAGGCTCGGTAGGCTTAGACGTTAAGGAGATATTCCGGATGAGATATATCAAATTTTGTTAAGGGGATATTTCATATGATTCATTATACGTAACATTTAAAACTTTTATATGAAAATTCAAAAAACGTTTAAAGCAAATTGGAAACATTTTTCGGGCTTGTCCGAAATTATTAAAAATGACATAACCGGTTGTATTTCAGAACACGCCACAGAAATAAAAGAATCCGAAATAAAAACGCGTTATTTTATTCAGTGCAAGAAGACGATACAACAGTTTAAAAAAGTTGTTTAAACAGATATTACACAAAAGTCTCTGTGCTATTTCAATTCGATATGTTAATAAAAGCTGCTAAGTCAAATATCTTTGCGAATTTTATTTTATGAATTATTAGATAACATTGTTATACATTTAGAAATAAGGTTTGTAGATAGGTACTCCTATGTCTCAATTATTTTTATGTATCTCTTGCGGATCAGAAATTTAAAGAGTCCTATAAAAAAATTCCAACGCATTTAACAAACTTGTTATATTGATACATTTCCAACTTCCAACGCATTTAATAGTGATTTAACAAACAAAAAATGTTATTGACCAACATAAATTAATGAATAAATTGCAGGTATTAATAATAGATATGATAATTTCGAGCATAAAATAATTTAAGAAGAATAATCCTGGAAATATATTTCCAGAGGCTTTCAAATTGTTTGTTAGGGGGGGGGGGGTCAAATAGACATAGACGCAACTAAAATTTTGTCGCCTACCCAGTCACACGGGTCACGAGCCGCCACTGCCTCCAGTGAATAAACAAGTGGCACTAAAAAGTTTTTTAAAATTTCCCGGAGAATGTCAGGGAAAAATATAAAATGTTTAACAATATTTTTTTCGCAAACAGAAAACCTCATAGACGTGTTTCTGCGGCCGAAATATAATACTAGTTAAAATATTTGCGCTTATTTCTGGGACATCCTGTATAAACAGGAAAATTATACCATCAACATATTACATGGTGATCAAAACATATCACCACTTTTTAATGGACATGTATTCGATGACATCTAATCTGTAAAGGACATATATAAAGTACTACAAAATCGTTTAGATTTTGTAAAAAAAATCAAATTTATCTGTTTGTAGTTATTCTGAATATTAACTGTTTTATTTTATGTTACTTTAGTCACATTTGTACCTACAATAAATTAATAATATAATTTTGGCTGTCTGTACTCGACGGTACATAATATTTTGATGTAAGTCATTTTGCTGTCCTAACTCGCAGATCATCATGATTTAAATAAAAAATAAAGACTTAAGATCTAATGATTTAGACTTTATGCTGAATTGACTTAAGATTTATAACATTTTGATTTTAGAAATGACTTAAAAGACTTAAGAATTAAATCGTTTTCAAACTGACTTGTTTCAGCTGTGATTACCTATACCCATGCATATTTTCTACCAAATGAAAAATAAAACTTACCAGTGTGGGGCATGATTTGTATGCAACCTGAAAAAGAAAATTATTATTTATTAACCCCAAACTAAAGAAGTAATTTTATAAAAATATGTTATTTGTCAGTTAATACAAAATAAAATCGGCGTTATATGGGTCTTTGAAACAACCTAAAATAATTTTTTAGGCCCGCTTGTATACTAAAAATTTACAAAGAAATTAATATTTAAACATCAGTAAATATCGTAATATGCATAAAGTGAAAATAAAAACGAAAATAATGGAAGAAATGAGTCGACGCATATATTTTCCTAACAAAAATTGGGTACCCGCCGGAGCTTTTATTTTTCCCCATATTAATTCCTCATAAATATTCTAATAGGCTGCGATTTTCCAGACCGCCGTTCATTTTTACCCCGGACTCGTTTGACATTCAAGCTCATTGAAATTAGACGGTTTATACAAAAATGATTACCATACAGGGGTAAATAAAATATTAGTTGATGTTTTTCTTATAATACGTAGATACATCTGATACTTGATAATCAGCAAATGGTCAATAAGTAAGTCTTTTTAATATAATATGATTTAAGTCTGAGACCGAGGTATTCCTATCCATATCCTATAGTCTAAGGGTGACCAACTCTTCTGTATATAAGATCGACTTTTACCTTAAATATATATCGCGATCGACTTGTCATAGGCGTAGTCTAAGGGAGAAGAAGAAATGTAAAATGGAATACTATGTTTATACACTGTGTTTCAGTATAAGTTGCATTCCGGCGAGGTATGTGTAGATAAGTAAAATATGCGTTACTAATAGATATACAGGGTGGCCAATGTAAACTTTATCACTTAACATATTCTGCAGATAAAAATAAGTTAAAAAGTTCGTATAAAATAATGTCCTAAAATGCTTCATTTTTGAGATACAGGTTGTAGAAATTTCATTTTTATTTCGATTTTTCCAAATAATTTCTGAAGTAACGTCGATATTTGGATGAAAATTGGTGTTTGATTTTTTTTGACATGAGAAATTCGATGTCGACGCCAGTATGACACCTACTTGTAGGGAGCGCCACCTACATACGTTTTAACTGTTTTGAAGCGTAATAACTTTTCGACCGTAATTATATTAATTACTGAGAAAAATATACATTTCCGCCGTTTTTTACGTTAAAAAAGTCTCTTGGTAAAAACTCTCTACCAGTAATGGTTCTCAAGATATTTGGATTCATAAATCATTGACAAAAATATTAAACACTGCAACAAAACCCGCCTTATCCGTATAATTGTTGTGTTTTTTCTCTTTAAAAATTAAATACTGATTTTTATTTCTACAAAAACCAGATATAAAACAATGATTCCACTTAATGGACACATTTTTTGTAAAATAACAAATAACGCTTGAAACATTTGCTAAAAAATTGCTTTTTGGGATAAGACGGATTTTGCAACTTGACGCCTCATGTATAGTCAATATGTATATATACACAGGAGCCATCTTAACATCGAAGTCAAATTTCTCATGTCAAAAAGACTCACACACATATTTTCATCCAAATATCGATTATAGTTCAGAAATTATTAGGACAAACCTCAAATTAAAATAAAACTTCTACACCCTGTATCTCAGAAACAAAGCATTTTAGGACATGGATTTATACGAAAATTTTACTTATTTTTATCTGCAGAATAGTTTCCCGAATACAATTCAAACCGCCTTTGTCGACTCATTAAGAAAATAAATTTGCAGCTCCAACTTTTGATAGCAGCATTCCGTATATACGGTAACTAAAAAATTCATAGGAATTATTCTTCATCTGGGACGATCGACCAAAATTGACCTCGCGATCGATTTGTTGGCCACCCCTGCTATAGTCCTTAGAAAATTAAATTATCTTCGCTAATGCCTCTTGTTAATCTTAACCACTTTTAAAGACAAAGTCTTGACAAAACTTTGGTAATGTTTGACATACATTACCGTATTAGTTAAGGAGCTAATGTTTTTGAACCATTCATATAAATAAATATGATATAAAAAGTTACTTATTGGTTTAAAAGTATTGTTTTAATTTATTGTAAATAGTGTTTTCGCATGACTTTTGCATTTTTTGTTTAAAAAAGCTATGCTGATTTAATAAAAAAATATTGAAGAATAAAAATGTTTTTCGGAAAAATATTGTTTTTGGGATGGCATGGTTTGTGGAAACGTCGACCAAGCACTAATTTAAAAAAATGAGTTTTTATTTTGACTCACGTCCAAACAAAAAAATATTTAATTATTTTAGAGCTACCACCTGAATAACCAGCGCTAAATCGTAATTCTAGTTAGTCAGCCCGGCGCCGAATATCTCCATGGTTGGCAACAATGAATTTAAAAATGGCGCCCTCGATTACGTAATTAAAAGTTTAATTGCAACAAAATTTGGTTATAGATTCTTGAAAAAAAAATAGGTGACCCGTATTTTTTATTTTTGGCGAGTGGCCCCCCTTTTCGGATTTACAGCCTCCTGAATATCGCTCCTAAAAAGATTTTTTTTTAAATATCTCAGGGCCCTGTTGGACGAAAAGTATTAAATTTGGTACACGTTGTTTGACCATAAAATGACATTTTTTGATGCTATTAACTTTTTTTATTTTTATCAGTGGCGTCCCTACGGTATTTAAACTAAATATTATTGAAGAAAAACATGGTACGCCACTGGTTTTTCCTAAAATAAAAATTATTTTTAAAATCTACATTAAATTTGGAACAAATTTGATCTTTTCACTTTTTTTTGGTACGACGCACCGATTTCGCGTAAAAAAATAAAAACCATTTTCATACATGACCAAATCGCTAAAATTTTAATGTAAATTTTCATAGCAAAATTTAAAAAACGGCAATTTATGTTTTTGGACATTTTGGTTCGCACTTAATAAAAATAGGTAATAAAAGGTAATAAAAACAAGATTTTGGAAAATAAAAAATTATTTTAAACTTAAGTTTGCCGTTTTAAAAATTTTGCCATTGTAATTTACGGTAAAATTTTAGCGATTTAGTCATCTATGAAAATGATTATTATTTCTTACGCGAAAACGGTGCGTCGTACCAAAAAAAGGCCAAGAGATCAAATTTGTTCCAAATTTAATGTAGATTTTAAAAATAATTTTTATTTTAGAAAAAAACAGTGGCGTACCATTTTTTTCTTCAATAATATTAAGTTTAAACACCGTAGGGACGCCACTGATGAAAATAAAAAAAGTTAATAGCATCAAAAAATGTCATTTTATGGTAAAACCACGTGTACCAAATTTAGTGATTTTCGTCCAACAGGGTCCTGAGATATTAAAAAAAACTCTTTTTAGGGCCAAAATAGAGGGGGCTGTAAATCCGAAAAGGGGGGCCACTCGCCAAAAATAAAAAATACGGGTCACCTATTTTTTTTCAAGAATCTATGACTAAATTTTGTTGCATTAATTTCCGGACACCCTGTATATCCTTTTTTTTTTTGTTCACATAAAATCTTATAATGGCAATAGATTATACTAGTACATATATTCTCAAGTTTTATAAGTATTCTCAATTCCCAGAGCAAGTCGGATCTAAACTCTGCCTGAACAGGGGTCCTCTGGAAAGGTTTATGTGATATTTCGCCAAGATATATTTTCATTGTCACCCCTGTATATTTAGGAAAAAAAGGCGAAAAATAATAATAACCAGCAGCGAAAAGCCTACATGCATTTATTAGTCCGAAACCGTGACTGCTGGCCAGCGACCGTCATGGCGGCCACGTGACTGACACGCATGAAAAATTTAAATATCGATCATGTTCAACGCTGAAAAATACGAAATTAATGTAAATCAAAATCATAAGCGCGACGTGTTCGGCCCGAATTATTCCGGTATTGGGCTCGAATTTGCATCGGGCGTCACGCGTCGCGTTAGTAGCTGCCCTTAAATTTAGTCACAGCGTTTAATTTTGACCGATAGAGAACGGATTTCATGCTCACACAAGGTTTCCTCGACGTTACAAAACCTAAGTTCACCGATTTATTATTTTTTTCTAATGTTGACATTTAAAATGACAGTCTATTCCTACCTATCATGAAGAAACATAAAGACCAGAGCACTAAAATATTTTGGACATCTTATAATGGGACACGACAAATACCCACTGCTGGAAAACACAATACAAGGCAAAATAGAAGGGAATGCTCAGCTAGTAGAAGAACATTTTGGCTCAAAAACCTGCGGAAGAGGACACCATTCTTGTTGTACGGCTCTCTAGAGCAGCTGACTGAAAATTTGGCGTAAGAATTCAACTTTAAAATCCAAACATTCAAAGCAATCAAATTCGTATTAATCTTTCTTACCCATAAAAGACAAACTCAAGAACCTCTACGTCTTCATCCGTAACATGGAATGGGAATCTTCCAGGTCTGACTGAGAAAAATCAAGATTTTCCTTGATTTAAGTAATAACAATATTTGCATTGTCGCGGAATTTTTAACAAAACACTGTCTCCTCGACCAACACATCAATAGATTGAAGCTGACAACATTTGCGGTAGCAGACTGCCCCAAAATGCAGAAGAACTTAGAACAGAGGTATAATAACAAAAGTATGTGACAATTACTATCAAATATAACATAAAACATGTTATATTTCTACTTCAAAATCTTTACGAAGACAGCTCCGGAAAAGTCAAAGTCAACAACGCTCTCTCTAAGTCTTTTAGTCCGAAACGTGGTGTGAGACAAGATTGTATAGTATCTCCTCTTCAACATTTATGGAGAGTACATAATGAGAAAAGTCTTACAGGGCTGGCGAGGCGGACTAACGATATGTGGAAAAAAGATCACAAACCTTAGGTATGCCGATGACACCTTAATTCTTGCATGCTCTGAGGAAGAACTTGTTCAAATAATGAGAAGGTTGAGTAAGATCAGTGCGGAACATGGCCTTATGCTAAACAAAAGGAAAACGCAAGTCATAATAATAGACCGAAATCCTACTAATATCAGGGAGATTGATGGTTTTGAGGTGGTTAAAAAGTTCAATTACCTCGGATCCCTCATAACAAACAAGGGAGGCTGTGACGAGGAAATCAAACGCAGACTAGCAATAGCTCGTAACTCGACTATAAAACTAACACGAATATGGAAAGACTCTGGATCCCATCACAACAAATTAAAATTAGTAAACACATTGATCTTTCCTATCGCTACTTATGCATCAGAGACCTGGACTCTGAAAACTACAAATAGACGAAAAATAGATGCTTTAGAAATGTGTACAGAAGAATGGTGCGAATTTCATACACAGAACATCGGACCAACGTATCAATTCTAAGGCAGTTGAAAGTTAACACAAGACTTTCAACCAAAATAAACCAGTCATACCTTAGGTACTTCAGGCACATTTCGAGAAGAACAGATGGACTAGAAAAAATCATAATCGAAGGGAAGATTAATGGCAAACGACAAAGAGGAAGATCTCCGACGCGCTGGGTGGACCAAACCAAAGAAATTATTGGTCACGGCCTGCAAGAGGCTTCTATAGCCGCTCAAGATAGAGATGGATGGAGAACAACGATCCGAGCAATTGAGACATGATGTCACCATACTCTTTCGAGAGTTAACGGACAAGAAGAAGAATTTGAAGAAGCTGCTATATACACGAGTAAGCACCGTAGACTGTAGTGCAATGATTGCAATTATCATCAAAAATGCATTTAACAACGCCTCCTGGCAAGTTATATTGAACAATCTGCAAACGAGGAAAATAGATCAATGTCTAATTGACATTATCTACCCATCAGAGAGAATAATCATAATAGAAGCCGAAGGGTTACAAAAAACTGTAATGGTAAATAGCGGTGTACCAAAGGGATCAATCTTGGGACCTTTGCTCTGGAACATACTCTATGATGAGCTACTGAAGATAGAAATGCCAGGCAAAACAACTTTAGTTACCTTTGCAGACGACCTTGCCATTGTATCATGTGCCAAAGATGAAGCTCTACTGATGAACACCGTCAACTTGACAATCCAACGAGTTGTAAATTGGATGGAGAATAATCTGCTAACCGTAGCGTCACATAAAACGGAAGCAATATTACTGACCAAAAAAAGAAAATTATCGCCGGTGCAGTTTTATATTCACGGAACTGTAATTTACCGAAGTAATTCTTTAAAATACTTAGTAGTGTGGCTGGATAGCAAATTGAATTTTGCGGACCATATCAATAAAACCATCACCAAGGCCGAGAAAACTGTCACCGCTTTAGCCTTACTCATGCCAAATGTAGGAGATGCTAGAGCATCCAAAAAAGAGTACTTGCTTGTGTGGTACACTCGCAGCTGTTGTGTGCAGCACCGGCATGGCATAAAGTCACTAACAACTGCAAGTTAATGCAAAGACTACGCATTATGTCTACAATGCATTACGTCTATACTTGTATTCATTTAAAACTTCCCAATATGGCGGACTTCAGTATGGGAGGCTTAAAAAATGAAAATCTCTAAACTGGAATCGACTGTAGTTCATATAGATAATCTGTGGTAAATCCAATTGAACTCTGACACTTGGCTGATATTGACGTTTACGGTTCCGTTTTCTAAATATTTTCATTATTTTTTGTGATTTATTCACAGATTCTACTTGATTTTGTTCTTTTATTTAACCTGCAGCCTGCAGTACTAATTATATAGTTATAAATAATCTTTTCACCTATCAAGAACTGAGGAATAGGCTGGAAGATATTCAAAATGTGTAAAACGCTTAAAAACGTATTAGAAAACATCGTTCGACTCGTCCACAAATTCGTGAAAATAAATTACATAGTCCAGATGTTTGTAAAAAGGTCTCTAATTATTTTGAGAAGTTTCCTCGTATCAGTAATTTTCAGGTTTGTACAGGGACGTAGCAACAGGGGTGCAAGTGCTGCTCACCAAGGCCCGGGGTCCTGGAGGGGCCCAGCAGAAATCAGAAATATTTTGCAGAAATGAGGAACAGTTTCGAAGAAGTTATAAATGAAGCAGCTGATTTAGCTCGTGGTTGGGGAATTGATCCAAGTTTCCAACACAGGATTCAAAAAAGTGAAAAAACAATTCGATGAGTTATCATGTGATGAACGACTATTCAACGCCAAAGAAAACTTCCGTTTGTCGGTGTTTAATATAACGTTAGGCGTTGTTATATCACAACTTGAAAATCGATTCAAAGGGTTAAATAGCGTAGTTGAAAGATTTAAAGTACTTTGTCCCTCGATCCTGAGAGATCATTCTGATGCTGATTTGGTTCTCCTATCTGAAAACCTGATCAGCTTTTATTCCAATGATCTATCATATTCATTTTCGCAAGAAATTTAAGTTTCAGGCAAGTTTTCAAAGATCAGATAAATGCAGACATTTCATTGCAGTTAATGACTTCGCGAAGTTAGTTATTTCCGATCAAATGATCTCCAGTTCATTCACAGAAATCTGCTTTGCTTTTATCCTTTTTCTAACAATTCTTGTATCGGTAGCAACTTCCGAGAGGTCATTTCAGTCTTAAAATTAATTAAGAATTATTTAAGAAATAAAATCGCAAAACAGACTATCCAGCTTGGCAATTTTATCAATAAAAAACGAGACAGCCAGAAACTTGGATCTTAATAGAATAATTTCATTGTTTGCCAATCAAAAGACAAGAAAGGTAGATTTTTTTCAGCATGGAAATAACTATAAATTAGTAAATAAGCAATAGTTTTGTAGTTTAATATTTGTGTTACTACATTTATTACTACTCGCCATACATTTTTGTGCAATAAATGTGTTATTTCATTTTTCATTGTTTTTTTATAATGAAGAAAAGGGCCCGCTCGTGGTCTTGCACCAGGGCCCAGGTTCGACTTGCTACGTCCCTGGGTTTGTAATATGTATATGATAATAAATATATTAAAACTTATATTTCTGGAAACAGCGCGGGCATTACAGATTGTTGTAAATCAGTTTTAAAATATAAAGAAGGTTTAAAACAGGTTTAAAAGTTGAGTTAGTAGAGAAGACCTAAATAAGGCAATGTTGGTAGTGGGACCAAAGATCAAATAACAATTGAAATATATAATATATACAATAATTGTAAGTAGTTTTTATGAATCTGTTTTATATCTATTGCATTGTTTTTATATTTCTTGAAATATATATTTCTTTACTTTACAGGATACACAAAGAATAATATAAAATACAGCTACTAAAAGCACTTAAGGTTTGTACTAGATGTAGTTAGAATATCAAACACAAACATCAAACCAAACCAAAAATTATGTTTATTTTATTGGTATTCCTCACATTTGAAAGGAAAGTCATTTCATAAATAAGCAGAAGGACAATGTATAGTACACTCTAATAATTAATATATAAAAATTCTTAAATAATAATTCTTTTTTATCCTATACGTGTTAGTTGACGCATCACTTACTATGAATCACAGTGAGACAACGTCTCACTGTGGTTGTGACATATTCTGAGGTGTTTCTGGCAATTTAAAATAAGTTAATATTTAAACAAACATTTATGGCTTTCCTGACAGGAGTGTGAACACAAATTTAATAAAGATATAACGTGGATAATGTTTTGATTATTACAGTTTGCATGGATGTTTTTGTATGTTGTTATTTTTAATAAAGTATATTTAATGAGTTTTTGAGTATTTCTTTTTCTCTCAGAGGATTGCACTTTATATATAAATTTTCATAAATTATATCTACAAAATTTATTACCTTATAACTTTTTGCTAAAGACTTTGTAGTTGATACAGTTTAACAGTATATAAAAGAACTATTTAAATAAGATGTTTGAAAATATATAGCTGTTTTTGCATACATCAATTCAATTTGTGATTAACTGTACTGAAATAAAAACAAATTAAGAGAAATGGGGTGATCTATCAACTATAACATGAAACGCATCATCCTAATTCCAAGTCTTCTATTAATTTCACTTATTAAACAAATATAATTATTCAATAATCTTGATAATTCTAGGAATTCGCAGATATGAAAACAAAAATTCACTTCCTATATTTCTTTACGTTCCTTTAACTGAAATATAAGAAACAGGGGAGTTAGTATTCTCACTGAAAAAGTTTATAAAATACCTTTAAGTAAAATATCTTCGGATCTGCGGTAAAATACCTTTATTCTTATTAAATAATTTCAATAATCTATGTTTTTATTTATGACAACCACCGAATAATCTAATTTTAACGTCAACTTGACAATCCTGAAAAATGTTATTGTTAACCAAAGAGTAAATCAATTTCTGAATTCGCTAACGCCAACTTATTTTTCATTAAAAAAAATTACCAATTTTCGTAACTAGGTCGGCCATATTGAGGAACTTTTAAAAGAATTGTACTATAATATTAGGGTATGCAGCACATACAAAACGGTATCTATAGAGGCTATAATAGGAGTTATAGCTGAAATAGCGCACTACCCAACTGTGTGTGTCTTATGCAATCTTTTTCCCTCCTCATCAAAAAAAAGATAGATTGAAGCTAAGAAACAACGGCGAATGCTGATTCTGTGGGGAAGAACACCAGAACACCTCATCACTGAGTACGCCGAAACGACAACCATTCGTTCCATGAACTTCTGTGCGACTGATATCGGAGTTGGAAAACTAACATCTGTAAAACCGTCTCAGATACTGGCCTTTGTCAAAGCTCTGAGACAGTATTATGAAGAAAGGGGGACACAATAGATGTGTAAGGTCGCGGTAATTACCCCCCTCCTACACATTCTACTTATCCATGATATTGATTTATCTTAAACATTTAGGAATCTTAAAAATATACCACAGCCTCTTTCTTCCTTCGATTAGTAGATCTATTAGATGCGGTCTCATCCTCTCCATTGTTAGGAATCTCATAGAGCTTGTCAAGTCAATCTACTCTAAAATTACTCTAGTTTCATGTGGACAATCTCTGGAGCAATTGTCCAGTCAAAATAAAGTGACTAAGTTGGATCCCATGGTGGCATCAATAAAATTGTAATGAATTGGTTGATTTGGGTAGGAAAAAAGTAACTAATCTCCATATCTAAAATAATTGTATCTTCTGTTAACAAATGCAAAAAGGCATTTATACGAGGGTTATTCCACTTACGACACGGAGTAAAATGTCAATATTCCATGGGTATATTGATCATAAATGAGGTCTAAATTATAGAAAAATGCATTTTCTACAAAAACTTCAAGAGATAGGTAAAAATGGATTATACAATTTGATAGACAATGAAATTGTGCATCTAATTCTCGTAAAACATACTGAGTGTTCCATTCCACTCTGTATAATGTAGTATTATTTTTATTATTACAACACAATCACAATCTGATAAATAAATAAACTTCAGTAAATATTTAGCATTAAACAGTTTCATACCCTTGAGAAATGAAGCCTTAAAATTTTACCTTAACTAAATTTACCTTTATTTCAATCGTAGAATATAAAAATAAAATAATATACAGGGTGTTCCGTTTAGAAAAAATACACCTATAATATTTTTAATTTATTTGGTACACTCTGTATCTTGTAAAAATATTTTTAAATTGTAGCTGTAATAGTCCTTCAACAAACTCAAAACTTATAATTTGTAAAAATCTAATCGTTTAGCTACAATACCCCGTGTCGTATGTGGTGAATAATTCTGTATTTACTTGAAAATATATTTAGGAATTTCATTCAGCGGTATCTCCTCTACCTTTACAAAAATCTGTATATAAATGAATTTAAATAAATATTAAAATGAATCCCTAAACGACCTTTTGAAAGTAAAATAATCCCATTTTCAATTCGGCGTACATTTTTGCCTTCAATTTCAATATCTAGATACAATCTACCCATATATTCTTAAACGTTTACCCAGTGTATAACGAGGTTCGCTTGATGTCTCCATACATTATAATAATTCCTTATAATAATCGTAATAATAATCATAAACAAATGCGCTCTCGTATTCGTGGCTGGAATCGTATTTCGAAAAAAAAAGGAAAATGACACATCATCGATGGCAAAGTAAATATACGGGGCTGACGACTGACATGTCCCCTGACTTATAAATAATTCAGTTATTAAAATAAAGTTTACGGTAGAAATAGAGACACGTAGGTATATTTATACATAACTAAATTGATGATATAAATAAAAAAATAGTTTTTGAAAAAAGGGCCAACGATATTTTCAGGGATGTTCAATTGGACATAAATGCACATTAAAATAAAAAAAAACGTCAAATAATATTTATACCTTCAAACACATAAATGTTCTGAACTTAAAATAACAAAATATATAGAAAAGACACTCAAACGGACACCTTAAATTTTTTATGTGTTTTAAAGTTGTATACAGGGGTGGATGGGCCATATGGAAAAACGAGAAAATTCCCGGTGGGTCGGTCCCGACCAGAGCTCAAAAAAAGATTGGATTAGCAAAAATTATATGGTTAATCTTCCAGGTAAAGTGACGTAAGATCCTTAGTGACTCCATAACTAACTAATCAATTTGCATCAGTATAATCGTCAGTTGCTTTTGAACATAAACACCAATTTGTAAAATAACTATTGTAAAATGTCTTTCTTTGGGACACTTATAATTTTAATAATCATCTGTTGTTTGTTCGGTTTGAAAATTTTTATTATACAAGGTGATATCTATAAGTGCAAATATTTTCAGGGCTGGTAGATCTCAATAAAATAAAAAGAATATTATATATTCTCTTTACCGAGTTTCAAATAAGTCCAATCGAGTTATTAAAGTTTGGAAATTTAAAAAAATAGATTTAGTTTTAAAAAAATTTGAGCCACTTCAATTTTTCGGTATTTGCATCTCTTTTAGTGCCTTAAGAGATTAAGAGACTATACCGTGAGCAAATTGGTGGTGAACAGGAAGTTCTAAAAAGTTTTCAGATAAAACGATACAGGAAAATTTAAAAGAACATCTTTTTAACATCTTTTTTGCAAAAAAAAACCTCATAGACGTGTTCCTGGGGTCGAAATATACCACCCCTGAAAATATTTGCACTTATTTAAGACTCACCCTGTATAGTTTTACCAACTATTCTTTTATTAATTCTTCTTGTAGTACCATCTTCTAATGAAGGTTGGCAACAATGGCTGCGAAACACTGTCTATCCTGTGCAGCTCGAAACAGTTCGTGTGAGTTCAGTCCAGTCCAGTCTCGTAAGTTTTTCAACCAAGAGTGCTTGCGTCTCCCAAGTCCTCTTCTGCCTTCTACCTTTCCTTCCATAATCAACTTCAGAAGCTTTGCTCTGCTACTGCGCATGACATGGCCCAGGTATGCTGTCTTTCGTTCTTTTATATTTGCAATTAATTCCCTGTCCCTGTTAAGCCTCCCAAGAACCTCTTCATTGCGTACATGATCTGTCCAGGGTATTTTCAAGAGTCTTCTGTAGATCCACATTTCAAACGCCTCCAACCGTCTCATGGTGTTTATTTTAATAGTCCATGTCTCACAGCCATATAAGAGGATTGAGTATACATAACAATGGACAAAACGTAGACGTATGTTGATGTTGAGTGATCGGTTACATAATAGGTTTCTCATTTTGTTAAACATTGACCTAGCTTGTTCTATACGCGATGTAACTTCTAAGTCGGGGTCAAGGTCTGATGTTAGCCAGGATCCCAGGTATTTGAACTTATTTACCGTGTCTACGCATTGTCCGTATACTCGTATGTTGGGTGGTGGAATATTTCTCCTACTAACTACCATTATCTTGGGGTTTGCGGTGTTTATTTTAAGGCCCAATGGATCTCCCGCCCGAACTATGTCGTCTAGAAGTTTTTGAAGAGCCTCAGGGTTGTCAGCGATAATCGCGGTGTCGTCTGCATACCTAAGGTTGTTAATTGGGACGCCATTTATTTTTATGTCATTGCCTTTATCTTGTAGGGCCTTATCGAATATATATCCAGGGTATACATTAAACAACAAGGGAGACAGTACACATCCCTGACGAACTCCACGTTGTACTGGTATTTCGTCTGTCTCGTCTTGCCCTAACCTTATGCATGCTGTCTGATTCCAATATAGTGTTTTTAAGAAATGGATATCGTTCTTGTCTAGACCTTTTTCTTGCAAGATGTTAAACAGCACTGTGTGTTCTACTTTATCAAAGGCCTTTTCGTAGTCGATGAAACAAATGTATACATATTTTTGTTGGTGTCTACATTTTTGTAAGAGAACAGACAGGCCAAAGATTGCTTCCCTGGTCCCCATTCCTTCTCGAAAGCCAAATTGGCCGTCATCTAAATCAATTTCACATTTTTTGAATATTCTGTGTTGAATTATTTTAAGAAGTAGTTTTAAAACATGAGTCATTAGGCTTATTAATCTGAAGTGTTCGCATCTTTTTGCGGTGTTATTTTTTGGGATAGGGACAAAAATTGACTTCAGCCAATCTTGTGGGATCTCACTGCTTTTGTAGATTTGGTTTAACAGTCTAGTTAGCATAGGAATGTTTTCTTCATTTATCAGTTTGAGCATTTCAACATGTACTTCATCCGGGCCGCAGGCTTTTCCTACTTTACTATTTCTTATAGCTCTCTCCACTTCTGAAGTTAAGATATCAGGTGCCTCTTCAAATCCATTTTTGATGTTGAATACTCTAGGGATTTGCGGTGCGAACAGTTCTTCCACATATTGTTCCCAGTGCTTGCAAACTTGATTTGCTTCCATTATAGGTTGATTGTTATTACCTACTAATTTATTTGTAAAGCATTGTCTTCCTTGTCCTGTCAATTCTTTGACTTTCTTATACATTGCAAAATAGTCGTGTCTTTGTTCTAGTTCTTCCACCTCCATACATATTGTTTTCATCCATTGTTCCTTTGCATCCTTAATCATACTTCTTATTTGTTTATCTAATTTTTTGTATAGATGTGTCTTTATTCTTGTATGATCTTCTCCTATCCATCATCCGTAGTATTTCCTCGGTCATCCATTCTTTTTTCTTTTTTGTTTCTTTTGGGCCTATGACTTCTTTTTCTATGGCGACAATTGCGTTCTTCATGGTGTCCCAATCTTGCTCTATACGATTTCCAAAATCGTGGGTGTTGATGGCTGCTAGTTTCTGATTTACTATGTCTTTGACCTCAGATTGTTTAGGTAAATGTCGAAGCTTGGTAATATCAACTATTGTAGGTCGTTTGGTTTTAAGTTTTTTGAGCCGCACATCTAAGGTTCCTACAATGGGGTTGTGGTCAGAGCCTACGTCAGTACCGGGATATGTCCTGACACCATGAATCCCATTCCAAAATCTATCGTGAATAAGGATAAAATCTATTTGGTTTCTGACAATATTTGGTTTGCTGTGTTGTGGTGACTGCCAAGTGTAGAGTCTTCGGGGTGGAAGTTTAAACCAGGTATTCTTTACAATGAAGCTTTCTTCCTGACAGAATTGTATTAATGTATCGCCTCGTTCATTGCGTTCTCCTAAGCCGTACTCGCCAACAATATTTTCGACTCTGCCTCTCCCTATCTTAGCGTTAAAATCACCTAGTATTATAGTGACTTCATTTTTTTTAGTGTATTTTAAGAGATCTTTTAATTCTTTGTAAAATTGTTTCACTTCATTCTCGTGTTTCACTTTATTCTCATGTTTCACTTTTATTAATAACTAATAAATATGACTGACTGGCAGCCGAAAAAAGAATGAATAGCATTAGCAAACTTATCAAAATATCAACACTTTGTTTTCCCTCGAATAAATGACAGATGGAAACTTTCATTTTTAATTTAGAAAGATATCCTAAAAAGTCAAATCATTTAGCTACAAATTGCTTAAAAAATTATCAAAATCGGCATACTAGAACAAAACGAAGGGAAGATTAATGGCAAACGACCAAGAGGAAGATCTCCGACGCGCTGGGTGGACCAAACCAAAGAAATTATTGGTCACGGCCTGCAAGAGGCTTCTGTAGCCGCTCAAGATAGAGATGGATGGAGAACAACGATCCGAGCAATTGAGACATGATGTCACCATACTCTTTCGAGAGTTAACGGACGAGAAGAAGCAGAACAAAATATATTAAACTTTAAAATACATCTAAATTTTAAGGTGCCCGTTTTTCGTGCCGGTGAGTGTACTTAATTACGAGTGCTTAGTATTTCAAATCAACTTTGGCTATGTGGCTAGGTTAGGCTCGGAAGTAAAATTAATCATTAATTGTTGACAATGACAGAATAATTTTTATATGTTTCATGTTATGTTTTTTCTCCAAATTTTACTAGATTTTATAATGGATTACAAAGAATTTTCGATAACTGAGTAGAATTTAGTAGAAACAACATTTTATTATTCATTATAACCAAAAGAAAGGATGAAAATAAATTAATCGAATACTTTGAATTGAAAAAGATCTGCAGAAAATGTAGAAAGCACTCCAATCCAGATTAAAATTAAATAAATTTTAGATGTTTTAAATTGATTTTTTCCGCTTTTGATGGCGGTAGCAGTTTTGGGAGTTTTTTTCACCAAATTTCACTATATTAACATTGAAAATGTTTCTGTTATCCTATATAAGAGAGCCCAAATCGAATTAAAATGCTACATTTGCCACACCATGACGTCATATATACAAGGGTATAGGAAATCTCGGCGCAGCGGCGGCAGTCGGCCAGCGCGCGCAAAAAACATTACATCGCTAATTGTTTATTTATATATCTTTATTAGTTTAAAAGCAAAAAATATGGGGTTTGCTTTGATACCTTGTCAAGACATAAGCGAAACTTTTAAATTGTTTCTTTTTTTCATTTAGGCCTTCGTTTTTCGTTAAATGAAAGTTATATTAAAAAAAGTCTATTTTTAAACCAAATTTTCGCATGATTGAAATGAGTTATTCATGTTTAAAGTTTTTTTTGCCCTTTTACCCGGTCTAATTTTGTACTACTTTCGGAATAAGGGTCCCCATATCATGTACTGTACTTCCATCCCTGAAAAATTCAGCTTGTGACACCGAAGTGAGACGTAAAGTCAAAATAAGCTTTAATCTACCTACATCATAAGTAGGTGTAGGTACTCTAGGTATATTCTACCTAGACAGTAGCTGACAGTAGTAATTAATTTTTTATCCGATAAGTAGTTGTCATTATATAAGTTTAATCATCTTATACCTCCTATAACGGTAGGTTTTGGATTTTTTTCTGATTGGTTTGTTAAACAAAAATATACAGGGCATATAAATGTCTAACATAATACATGTATTGAATGTACTTATTTTAACCAATGCATTGTTTTGTTTTTTTAATCTCACAAATAAGAAATGTTTTATAGTTTTTATTATAAAAAACAGTGATTATACAATTTATTTGCACCCCTTATACCGTTTTCTGTAAGGGGTGTAACCAGGAGTATATTTCGTAACCTCTTACGATATAAGAGGGCACAAAGTGTTTAATAATATATTTGTACATAAAATAAAATAGACTAGAAAGTCAATTAATTAATATTGACGTAATTACTAAATAATTACTAGATTTTTTTTCTAATTATTTTAGAGTATTTTTAGTCACCTAATTATAAAGGAGAGATATCCAACCATTGCATTATTTTACTCACAAATACATGTTTTATGGTTTTTATTATAAAACATGGATTAATTTATTATACACCCCTTAACCCAAACACTCCAAGGAGGATATTTCGTGACCCCTTATTTAAAGTGGACAAGCTTTATTAGTCAATGCTTTAATTACCCAGCGTCTTTAATAAAAATGTAATGTAATTTTTCATAGAAATGATCTGACATAAAAAGCAAATTTTATCTAAAAACTTTTTTATTATCTACAAGGAGTGAACCGCTGACAAATGTCTGTATACTAATGCCAAAGTAATGCCAAAAATACAAATTAAATACCAAAATTTCTCATATAGTGCCCCACTAATGCCAATCTGATTCCAATATAATACCACTAATACCACGAATAATATGTAACACATTTGTTTAACGAATTAACCTGTAACAATAGTGGTAGGTACGTGCACAGATTTTTTTCCTAGGTAGCTTAAAAGTCGTCAAAAAGTCTAATTATATTTAAAGAAGATATAATTCCAATTAATTGCATTATAAGGCCAATAATGCACAAGTAATACCATTAAAATTTTAGCGATTTTAATTTGTGTAACATATTTCTTTAAAAAATTAACCTGTAACAATAGTGGTAGGTACGCGCACAGATTTTTTTGCTAGGTAACTTATTAAGTCGTTTAACAGGCCTATAAAAGCTATAACAACATAGGTAACTAATATTTATAATTTCATACGAGTTTTAATCTCAAATAATAAATGTTTTTACTGGTGTATTTCTGAAGTGTTCATTATTAAAAGTAGATATTCTTCAAGTTATGTGAATTAATAAGTAATGTTTCCAGTGAGACCGCTTATATGTCACCGGATTCTGGTTAGTATAAAGACTTTTTTCTATAGAAAGAGTTTTTTCTATATTTTTCTTTCAAAATAAGACTATTTTTTTCTTATTCTTTGAAATATTACAGTGTTTCTTTTTCCTAAAATGTTATACTTAATTTTCGCTTAAAATTAAAAAATCATAAATGGAGGAAAATATACGTTATTGAATAAAGTTTATACAAATCACTTTACCATAACAAAAAAGTAAAACCATGTCATGGCGGAAGATATTCAGGTGGCATTTCACATATTTATCTATTAAAATCGAGATTAAAATAATAAACTTGCGTAACATGTTATACATGAGATGGAAAGTTTGAGAATCGATTAATACGCAATACGCTACGCAGTCAACTTGTTCCTATGCGCGGATGAGCGTCTACAACGACAATGACGACACCGCGCGCCGCCGAAGAGGAATCGGCCTACGTTTGGCTAAACAGGCTGGACACGGTGGACTACGATATTGGCGAGTCTGAATATTTATAAAAATTTGCAAAGTAAAATATGTTGAAAAAATAATGAATCCATACATATATAAAAGCTCAAAGGGTTTTTTTGTTGCAACCATCCCGCCGAAACCGCTTCACCAATCTTGATGATTCTTTTTTTAAATGAAAGGTATATATGTGTAGATTTGTTATGAAGTATTCTTATAGTGCTTAATGGCTATTTCTTTGTGTAAAACGACTAAATACTAAAACATACCTGAAAAAGAACTACACACTACCTCCAGAAATAAATTATTTGTCATTGATGTGTCATTGTCAGTGGTGTGTCAGTTAGATTATATATTAAGTTTTTAGATATTTTAGGAGTGAGTTACTACGGGATACCGCCAGCTTTAGATACATAAATATTAGCACAAAGGTTCGTTTAAACGACATTAGTCAATTAGCTACACAAAGCGATTTTAGCGAAATTCATCCTCTTAGAGAGTAAAATTATGTCGGAACAGTTTGTTGTATGAAAATTCCTTACTATTTGGTCTAGAAGATTGAAATCCTACAAAAAGAATTAGAAGAAATTTTTGAAATTCATCAACCAAATGGATAAAGTTAGTAAAAATTTATATAAAACTTGGTTACCTCTGGATTATACACATAAAAATTGGCACAAAGATAAAGCAAATTTATGAAATTTATACACTTAGGGAGTAGAAAAGGGAATGGAAGTTTGCTGTACGAAAATGCAATACTATAACATTATAAACCAGACAGTATAAAATTTTATACCAGGGTTTATTTAGTGACATCATAACGAAATATATCTTCCTCAATTATCATTCAAAGAATAAAAAATAAACTATAAAGAGAGTATTAGTGCTCTTAATAAATAAAAAGGAGATGAAAAATAAAAAACATCTATGCTAACTAGCTCTCAATAAATTAGTAAAAAATCATTTAAATCAATGCATGAACGATTCGAGGTATAACGCGAACGTAGTCGCGGGAAAAAGCTAGTAATTTATTAAATTATTTTATTTAACTGATTAATTTTCATTGAAAAGGAATTTTTGTAATTCGCAACTATATTAGTTAAAAACTAAGAAACTCATATCAAATTTAAGTTTTGCGATTTTGACTTATAGTTTTTACAAAATCTGAACACATTTTAAAAGAAAAAAAGCTTTTGATAATATTTGTGTATATTGACTACAAGTTGTATAACATAAATTTCTACGACCGGTCTACCTAGTGGTCTACAGCATCGCCTTGTGGTGCAAACGTGGGCCTGTTAATCTGTGACGTGACGCACAACAGCCAAGAAAAACAGAAGCGTGGCTAAGAATTTAGTAATTTAAAAAAAATGTCTTTTAGATACAGTAGTAGGTATTAAAAAGTTTTGTGTTTAAATGGGGTTTGCCTTTAACAGTTAAAAAAATATATCGTAAAGTGTAACTTTCCGTAAGAATCATCATATTAACCTGATGTTTTGTATGTTATTTTGTTTTTTTGCTTGTTTGTTTTAGGGATAGGTGCGATCGCATAATTATTATTGATAATGTTTTATTTAATGTTAACATTACTACATTACTACTTTTTCAGTGAATCTTTAAATCTGTTGTTTTTTGTTAAGTTCGTTATTTAAACATATGTATGTAATACACTCATATTAACACTAATCATATTTTTACGTTTTTATTCATCATTTTCAATGCCCCCCCCCCCGATTGCATCTTTGTAAAGGACTGTGAATTTTTTATAAAACCTTTTCAAATGTTGAAGTAAAAGCGACATATTTTTTTTTTGTTTTATTTTTTATAACTAAAGAATGAAAATAAATTACTTGCTTGCATAATGCTTTTAATTAAAAAAAAGCTGGAACTTCTGGAAAAAATGGGGAAAGCCTTTGAATTTATAATCTAAAATAAAATAAATCTATATTTGATATCAATTAAACTTTTAGTTACGTAATCGAGGACGCGATTTTTAAATTCATTGTTGCCAACCATGGACATGGGCATGGGCTGACTAACTGCGGTAGTAATGGCCCTAGTAATATGTCCCTTAAGTGCTGTTAAGAAGGTGAATTTTGTTGACATAACTGTTTATATATTTACAATTAATTTATTTTTGTTTCCTAAAATATATTGATTAAAAGAAAATATGTAAAAGTGGGCAACGCTGTGCCGGTCAAGCTTAATCACGTGAGTAAAAGTTTATTTGATATGAACTATAGTTTCAGACATTTTAAATATAATTTCTTCTGCTTCTGATAAACGGTTGAATATTCATCTACTCCCAGAATCGTTAGGTGTTTTTTGTTGGTTAGGCAAATTTCTGTACAAGTAATGATTTTATATTAGGGTACCGATGCGATGCTCGCCGCGATGCATCGCTCACTATGTAGATAGTCTTAGAAATGGGTAGATCCGGTATTTTAAGAGTCGGATCAGGAGTTACATGAACCCTCATGGACCCACATCCAGGTCCATCTGTCGAATCTATAACATCCTAACCTTTAATTTTAATTTAACTAAGTTTTGTTTTGCATGAAGCAACCCGTGTTCAGAAGTTTTATCGTCAGTTAGGGAAATCTGATCTTTGCATTTTGCCAAATCCTTAACACCTGATCTTAGCTGTTGTATTTATTTGGTAGAGGTACCTTAAGGTTCAAATTTATGAATATGAGACAAAGCATTACAAACTTTACATTCTAATAAAAGATACTCGAGATAAAATTACAGCCTTCCATCAACTCTGCTGCACAGAGATTGCTTCATGCTAGAAGCAAAATGATCGGCATTTAACAAATAGTATTTGTTAAGGTATAAAATGGCATCTTTTTACAAAAAAAATAAAACTCAATTTGAACCTAGTCCTCGTCTGCTGATTTATTTCACGAACCCTGTACAATCATGACATATTCCATAATTAAGAATTTGCCAATAAAGTAACAACAGTCTAGAGATAAATTTCAAATGATACAAAATAATTTCGATACTATTGCCCCCGTTCTGCAACATTTATAATTCTCACTTTATTCCAATATAACCTAACTCTAACCTCTCTAACCTAACTAATCAAGGATAATACTGATTTATTTCGCTACATCCTTATGTTTTCGATATCTGCTGACGACGAGCCCGACGCGACGTGGCCGGTAGGTCAGCAATGTCTTCAGCGGATAGGGGTCGATATTCAGTAGAATCTACAAATCTACATACATCCGAGATGTCTGTTGATTCGCATCCATCCGGGCCTACTCATCTATATTCCATATGTCTGAATTTCCCCGGACATGCCCGAATTTTTAAGTCTGAAGCACTCCGTCCGGAATAAGAAAAAATGTCCGTGAAATCTATCCATAAAAAGAACTTAACTCTGTTCAATATTTTCATTGTTACGGTATCGCATACCTACTACAAGTAAATTGTATTTTCTGTCATTTTTGGAATGTGACCTGTCAAAATCTTCCCTGATCCATTGGGCAAACCATAGAGTTAAAAATTAAAGGGCAGACTTTAGCTAATGTTGATTATATATGCAACGGGTAAATTGATTTGTAATCTACACTAATATATAAAATCCTTAAGTGACTGACATACTGATTAATCACGATCCTGCTCAAACCACTCAACGTAAGAAGCTCGATTTTGGCATACAGGTTGATTCTAGGGTGTAGAGGTTCGATAAGAAGAAATTTTTCGAAATTCCAGTTCCAAGAGGGTGAAACCACCCCTCAAATATTACAATATTTTGATTTAAAAAGCGGTCAAGTTTCCGAAAAACGCTTAAACACGTATATTTTTATTTTGTTTTTACATATTTTAAGATTTTTTTAAAAATGTATACAGGGTGTTTCGAAAAATCTGGTCGTTGATTAATCATGATCCTGCTTAAAGCGCTTGACGTAAAAGCTGATTTTTGGAAAACAGATTGACTTTAGGGTGTAGAGGTTCGATAAGAAGGGATTTTCGAAACTCGAATTCTAAGGGGTGAAACTATCCCTCAAATATTAAAATATTTTTTATTTAAAAACCGGTGAGTTTTTCGGAAAAACTCTTAAACACGTATATTTTATTTTGTTGTTTGACATATTTTTAGATTTTTTATAAATTTATACAGGGTGTTTCATAAAATATGACCATTGAGTAATCACGATTCTGCTTAAACTGCTTGACGTTTAAAGCTGATTTTTAGCAAACAGATTTACTGTGGGGTGTAGAGGTTCGATAAGGAGGAGTTTCTCGAATCTCAAATTCCAAGAGGGTGAAAACGCCCCTCAAATATTACAATATTTGTTATTTAAAAAACGGTTAGTCTCTCGGGAAAACGCTTGGACAATAATTATGGCTACATATTTTGAAATTTTTTAAAAAATCATACAGGGTGTTCCAAAAAGTTGGGTAATTTCTTAACCACGATTCTGCTTAAAAGACGTAAAAAGCTTATTTTTGGCAAACAGATTTTTCGAAAGTCAAATTCCAACGAGAAGAAACTACCCCTCAAATATTACCAAGTTATATAATAATATCGCCATATTGTTTTTTCTCATGCTGACATAAATGTGAGAAAATGTTATCCAGTTTGTATGTTAATGGAAATTATTGCTTTGCCTTATCATCACCATTACAAATGATTAATTCGACGCGAACGAAGTCGCTGGTACACGCTAGTATTTAATTATATTATTAAGCATTTACCAAAACAAAAGTGTATAAACTAACAAAATGCTCATTGAAATTGATAACTGTAATGAAATGTCACTTGTGCAAATCTAATACTGCTGACAAAGGCAAAAGAGGATACTTAACATTTTTTCAACGGTCCCTAATTTCCCCTTTAAGTTCTGTCCGTCTGTCCAGAGAATCAGGAAATGTTTTAGAACAAACGACATCCCCCCCCCCCCATACAATGACATAAAATACAATTTCCCTGCGAATTAAAATGACGGACAACTCTGACTCTCTAGTTTTGATTCACTAGTTAGACAAAATTTACATAAAAACTTGTTATTTACTTTTTGAAGTATGGATTTTGTTCGGATTTCAGAGCTGGAAACCACTGAGATGCTGGTTGGCGTTAGATTGTGCTACATTAATTTTAATATTTTTTTCAAAGACTATTTTTTCGGATTTTACGAAATATAACTATTCTTATTGTTAAATGAATTATTAATTTTCTGTTTCCTTAATTTTTAATACAAATATTTTTCTTTATCTAAATTCAATTTTGGATAATAATAAAAACATATATTTTCATTAAATATATTTAACTACTTACAAGCTATAATCAGTCCAAATTAAGATGATCGTGCTGTATTAAAATCTAGTCTCTTGCTGAAAACAATTTTGGTTTATTTATAGGTAACTTGTATTAGCATTTCAATGATATAGTTAGGGTTTGGTTTGCCGCACATGGGGTGGCTTATGGACCGTGTCTTCGTCCCATATGGATAGGGTGTTGGTGATTCTTACACCCTACTGTTATTTGATACTTCATATAAAGGGTATTAATGATGTTGCTGTCGCAAGTGCAACTGCATTGTGTTATTGAAAACAAATTAAGAGAAAACTAATATCTTACAATAAAAAAATGCTCATCGTTGCATCGTTATGTTTTCGTTATCTGCTGACGACGCCGACGTGCTGGTCTTGCATTTGCTCATCACTATTTTTAATATGTTTTTCAAAGTTTAACATTGGGTCACTCTGTATAAGGCGTTACATTTTAAATAACCAAATTCACAACAGTTCCAGTATAACCGTAAACATTGCGATCTTGAATTGATTTCTCTCTTTTCACAGGCAGTCTTTTATAATTTTTTGTTCTAAAACATTTTATACCGATTGACTAATTAGTACGAGGAAGTCCAATATTGTCGTCGTTGACAAAAATATTATGAAAAACAGATGTTGTTACAGATGCATACAAAAAACACTATATCCGAAAAGTGGTCAAAAACTGGAGTGAATATAACTTTATTAACACTTATCCATATTTTCCTAAACACCAAAGATAACAGAATAAAACCGAGAAGGAAAATTAACATAATCCTATACAGAGTGTTTTTTATGGTATCGCAAAATTTGCAATACTTAAAAAATACTATATCTCTATTTTTATAAATGCAACACCCTGTATATTAGTTTTCTTTTAGATGCAGAATTAAAAAATGAGCATTTTTTGTATTTAAAATATTCCTAAATTTTTAGCGGTTTTGCAGATATTCGTTGTTTTATATTACATATGGTATTTTCAACGGTAAAATACAAGACATAGATCACTAGATGGTTTAGATTAAATTAATTTGATAAAAATATACTGTTAAAAGAGCCATATGTAATAAATTAGTGCGAAACTGTTTAATAAAATAATTGTTAAAGGAGATGTGTAATATATTTCTGAAATAAGAAAATAATGTGCTATCTAATAAACTTCTACCGGGTGGTAATCCCATGGAAATCCCATGCAAATTTTAAACTGTTTAAAAATTGGATCCCCTACTGATTTTATAGCGAAGTGGTAAATAGATTTTTAAAGGTCTACGTTTGAGAAATACACATGCCAAATTTGAACAATTTTGGACAAGCCAATTTTGAGTAATTTGAGAAAAACTGTATCTATTTTTAAATTAAAACTGCAAAAAAAACAGGTAACAAACAAACACCAGTCAAAAACCGACATACCTTAAGTTGTCCTTAATTTTAATAAAATTTTAATATTCAGTACTAGTAATAATTTACTAGTAAGTAAAAAAGTTAATTTAGTTACTACGCGGGAAATAGTTTAGACAGTGCATCTGACATGTTTCGGTTAATTTCCCCTGAATATTTAAATTACTTTTGACTCAATTTGAAATCAAGTGATTCCTTATCATTTTTTAAAGTTTCTCCGTGTAATATTAAATCATCCTGCGTAGTTAATTGCGGCATTATCACTAGAAAATTTTTATTGAAACATACATTTTATTATCTACTTATTTTGATTGCCAAATTTGAACAATTTTGGACAAGCCAATTTTGAGTAATTTGAGAAAAACTGTATCTATTTTTAAATTAAAACTGCAAAAAAAACAGGTAACAAACAAACACCAGTCAAAAACCGACATACCTTAAGTTGTCCTTAATTTTAATAAAATTTTAATATTCAGTACTAGTAATAATTTATTGTTTATACACATAAAGAAAACAGAGCATGATAAAATGATACTACGCGGGAAATAGTTTAGACAGTGCATCTGACATGTTTCGGTTAATTTCCCCTGAATATTTAAATTACTTTTGACTCAATTTGAAATCAAGTGATTCCTTATCATTTTTTAAAGTTTCTCCGTGTAATATTAAGTCATCCTTCGTAGTTAATTGCGGCATTATCACTAGAAAATTTTTATTAAAACATACATTTTATTATCTACTTATTTTGATATAGGTATGCGATCGTCCATTTTTCCACTTCTTTAAAAAATCTCTAAATTAAGGAATAATAATATAATTTTGAAGGAATAATTTTCTCAGTCTGAAAGCATATAGGTATTTTAAAATAATTTTTTGAGTGTTGAAGTATTGATAAATAGGTTGCCTTTTAAGTTTTTTCCATCGCTTGTTTCTTCGGTTATACTGGACACGTCGCAACTGTTCCATTAGATGATCGAAGAATTGTTAATGCCCAATAATAATCAACAATTTGTTTGACAGCGGTCTTTGATGAAATAAGGAAAAAGAACAAAAAACATCGCACCATTCGTCATCACGACAATGCCAGCTCCCACAAAGCACGTCAAACAACTGAATATTTGAAGGAGAAAAACATGGAATTAATGTCTCATTACCCATATTCACCCAATTTAACGCCTAATGACTTTTTCTTGTCACTGTTAAACAAAAAATGTGCGGGCAGTAAATTTCATTACCTCAAGAAGCTGATGAAGACTTTCAAAACCATTTTCTACGATATCAGCTTCGCCGAGTGGAAAAAATGTTTTCAAAATTGGTTTGAGCGTGCGCAAAAATAGATAAACCTTAAGGGCGAATATTTCAAAAAGCAATAAAACACTTTGTTTCTGTTTCACTTTTTGTAAAAACTTAAAAGGCAACCTACTTATTATATCCACTTATAAAAGTTTATGCAAAAAACATGTGCCATGTGCTAATTTACACACTATCGCAATAAATTAATGCATTAATTTATAAAAATAAGTAGTTTTTCTTACTATACAGGGTGTTTCAAAAAACATGTGCCGTCTCTCGAAAAAATAAGATTTATTTTTCGTATCAACATGGGTATCCGATTCTGCTTTGTTTCTTTGTTTTTTTCGATTTAATATAATTTTCTTCCAAGTGCTTTTAGCGATGGAGAATGAAATTTGGAGGGTAAAAGTTACTATAAATGATACATATTTTAATGTTAGAAAACTTTCGACATATTTACCAGAGACGTGCATACGAGTTATCACCTGGAATATTTTTCTAAAAAAAAATATGTGCGTTACTGCCTTTTTTCGTTTTATTAATAAAACTGTGTAAAACGTTAAATACTGATTAAAAGTTGCCTCTTGATATTTTGTCGATTTTGGTCTACTTGATGAGATTAACGCAATTTAATTAATTTGCCTTAATCTAGTTTTTTAATAGTACCTTTAAAAAATTTTAATGTCATTAATTTGCCAAAATGTTAAATAAGTACTCATTTATTTCTCATCAAAAAATATGAAAAAGAATTCCTATAAACATAAACATGGCTGCGGAAATGCATAGTTGTAATCTGTGGTTATAATGTTACAGCCATGTCACAGATTATATTGTTGCCATGTCAAAACTTTTAAAAATATATAGGTACAACTTTTAATAGACATTAAATTGCCTACACAAATTTGCTACTAAAAAGAAAAAAAAACTCAGTAGCGCACATGTTTTTTTAGCAAAATATTCCAGTGAAAACCCATATGCATTAAAATATATGTAGACCTTTAATGAATCGCTAAAAGCACATTACAATAAATCGAAAAAAAATGAAGACTTTAACTTCCTGTAGTAACCTTTTATTTGAATGATTCAAAAATCATGAGCGGTTTAACTAATACGGCAAAATTCGGTATGTGTTGACGATTTTTTATACGAATATGACTTTTCCTTGGCGGCTGCCATAAATCACATATTTGCCGGCAATAGTTTCGGATAAACCTTTTTTATTATTTTTTATTTAAATTAATTATAGGTGCAATATGTAATTTTTGGTAATACGTATTATAACTTGACTACGAAACCTATACTTTGATCTATAATAAATGTTCTAACTCAAGAAACTACAACCGGAGCTAGATTAGTTATTTTTCAACTCAACTACATTAAAACGAATTAAAAAAATGCAATCCGAACGGAAAATCACTTATTATTTATTTCGATTCTAACGCAGTAGCATTTGACAAAAAAAATACTTCATATTTTTTTAGATGTTTATATCTGTGGCGAAATACCCAGTTTTCTCCAGAAATAAATCCGCAACAGAGGTATAAACATTATTTATTAATAATATTTTTTCCACCCACCTCAATTCCTTTTTCGGTTCTCTAACTTTCTTCTGTGTGTCCCCCGAACAGGCCACGTTTCTAAACTTTTTCTTCATTCATCATCATCATCGGTTATTTTGCGTTAAGGCGCGCGATTAATCGGTGGCGGTGCGTAAAGGGCCCCGGTGTCCTGCGCCCCACGGTGCTCGGCTACTGAGGGCCACCGCGACGGGCCGCTCTCGAAGGAAGACGGTTTGGCCGGCGTCGCGTGCCGGAGTCCTTCCAGGTCCGCCCCTCGCTCGGGCAGATGGACGCCAGGGCCGGCATCCATGGGCCCAGATTTGGCGGTAATGGCTTTAAACAAGCGGTGCCTAAAAAGTGTGAATTTATGGTTACTTCTTATTTCAGATAATAGTCCTATAACACTAGTCCTGAAAACCGGGGGTGGATACATGAATATACAGGCTGGTCCAAACTGTATTCCGGAAACTTCGGCAGCATATTCTGCAGATAAAAATATGTAAAAAAGTTCGTATAAATGTATGTCCTAAAATGCTTAGTTTCGGAGATACAGGGTATAGAAGTTTCATTTTAATTTCGATTTTTTCTAAATAATTTCTGAAGTAACATCAATTTTTGGATGAAAATTGGTGTCTGGGAGTTTTTTGACATGAGAAATTTGATTTTGATGTCAATATGACTCCCTCTTTGTAGGGGGCGCCACCTACATGTATTTTAACTGTTTTGAAGAGTAATAACTTTTCGCCCGTACCTGTATAAAATTACTTAGGGAAAAAATATACATTTCCTTTTATATTTTAGTGATTTTCTACGTAAAAAATGTCTCTTGGTAAAAATCGCTATGAACAACAGTTCTCAAGATATTTAGAACGGGACAGTCAATACATGTCATTATTGACAAAAAATTAATGTGTTGAGTACCTCTATAGATAGTTATTTGACTGAAATGATAAATTTGGGATTTTTTTTAAAATTAATAATAAATTTTTCTTCAAATTTTTTCGATGATAAAACAGTTTCTGTTGAACTTTTGACACAAAAACAATTATGACTTCAGTCTAATAACTACTTAGTCAATATGTTTAATTTATGTCAATGGTGACAGGTATTAATAATTTCGATTCCGAATATCTCGAAAACCATTACTCGTAGCGATTTTTACCAAGAGACATTTTTTACATAAAAAACGTCGTGAATAAATATTTTTTTTACTCCATAGTTTTATACAGGTACGGACGAAAAGTTATTACTCTTCAAACCAGTTAAAAAATATGTAGGTGGCGCCCTCTACAAGTAGGTGTCATGATGACATCAACATCAAATGTATCATGTCAAAAAACTCCCAGACACCAATTTTCATCCAAATATTGACGTTACTTCAGAAATTATTTGAAAAAAATCGAAATAAAAATGAAACTTCAACATCCTGTATCTCCAAAACTAAGTATTTTAGGAGCTACATTTATACGAACTTTTTTACTTGTTTTTATCAGCAGAATATGCTGCCGAAGTTTCCGGAATACAGTTCGGATCACCCTGTATATTTAGGGCGGGCCCAAATAAAAAGTAATGTACATTATGCTTTTTAGGGCGCCATTTTTAATCCAAAAGCCTAATATGCAACCCAATTTATAGATTTTCGGGGGGACGGGCCCCTTGGGACCTCTCTGTATCCGCCACTGCTAATAACTTAGGCTTATTTGTTTAAAGAGATGCCCTGTTCAAACTCTCTTACCTATTTAAGAATCTTTTAGTGTGAGCTTGTGACCAGCTTTAGTGTGAGATTGTTACATTTCATATGTATGCTTCGGGTAATTTAAATTTTTAAATATAGTTCAACTCCTTTAATCGGATCATCCAATAGCCTCCTATACACCGAAAGATCCGTCCTGCGGACCCGGCCTTCGGATGAAATCTTTGCATTTCCTGCCGAAGCAAGTCTTGGGCAGGTCAAGACTTTGACACGCTAAGCCTGTCACAGGCCAATTCCGCAGAGTTGGCCTATGAGATTAGATTTGTCTAAAAAAAAGGGAACGAAGGATAACGTAGGTGGACTTGCAACGCGCTTTCTTTCTAAGCGACAGTTTCTACTTCAATAAACATTTATTTATATAAGAACTGTTATTAGAAGTTAGATTAAAATGTCGAATTTTGTCCAAAACGAGAATATTTAATCGGGCAAAGATCTAATCGGCAGGCCAGGTTCGCAGACCAAAATACGAGAGTTTTGGTACAGGCCAAGTCCGTAGGCCACGTCTGTCTGTATATGAGAGGCTAATAATAGCAACAGCCTGTGATGTTATAGTCGGAACGCTACCTCCATAATCGGAGGTTGGAATCCTAGTCAAGGCGACTTTTTTTAATCGTTTTTTTTAATACATACATAATTTTACATATTTATTTTTACTTTTTACATATTTATTATTGATTTATACAATTTTTAGTAATGTGTTTCTTCATTTTTTTTAATTTACTTATACGCGCATTCAAAATTTCAGCTAAATCGGAAGAAAAGTTTATAATAATATAGTGTCTAATGTTGTATAGATAATGAATGGTACGGAACCCTTCGTGCGCGAGTCCGACTCGCACTTGATCAATTTTTTTTAATATTTTAACCATACAGTTTTTTTTTCACAATATAATATCTACAATATGCAGTGTGTACCATACAATCGAAAAAAGCAGCGTCAAAAACGACTGGAGAATGACAATCGATGACAATTTTGGCGAGGCCAAGCCCTAGACGCCAAGCCCTTACTGTCTTAAGCAGGTTATAATTTATTTTTATATTGAGTAAGATTATTTTTAAATTTTTTGAGGAAAAATAATATTATGGAAATAAATTTGTATATCTGGAAACGTTGTATCCTTTTCTTAACCTTTCTATAAGTAGTGTTATTTTTTCTATCGAACGAAGAAGAGCTGGATTTCGTTTAGGTAGAATTAGATTCTTGAGATAAGAACTAATGTTAGTGTTAGGGAGTTACGACCCGACCATTTTTTTTCAGGGCTTGAAAACTGTTTTCGCAATAATTCTACCCCAAGCCGGGCCTGCGTCCCCTATACGTTCCCGAACATCGCTCGTCGCGCGGGGCACCCCACGTGCCATTCCATTGGCCGGGGCCGTGTCTTCACCGCCGCCCGATTGGCCGGGGGTAAGCGGCACGTGTTCGTCACGCCGCCGCCGCTCCGGAAGCGACGGCACCTTTTTTCCGGCTCCGGAATACGAACGGACGCCGATGCGCCGGGATGCGGAGCGACGATACGCCGAAGGAGGAAAAAGAGAGGAGGAGGATATAAGGGTGTGAAGGAGAGGGTCGATAGCGGTAAGGGGTGAGGGATTGGGCGAAGCGTATCGTATAGCTGAAACGAGGTAAACCAAGTGTTGGAGTTCTGCTCCTTTTAATTAATAGGTCATAATTAAAATGTAAGATAGAGGGAAGACCAAATTTATAGATATATATTTATGTTAAGGCTAAAATAGATACTTGACTAGTGTTAAAACTAACCAGCAATTTTACAAACTATCCTTGCAAAATAGCGGACAACTTGCAGCTAGTTTACAATATAACTAATGATTATGCAAACTATCTACAAAATCTGATTAATAGCCCAGTCAAATTAGACAAATCGGTGGAAAAAAATTCCACAGTTTTGAAAATGGTTTTAATTAATTGATTCCTCTATATAGACTTGGGCTGATATGTGTCAGAAGTCCCCGAAGATAGACGATGAGGAGCTAGAGGGGGGTTAAATGTCGCTTTTATGACTTTTTAGCTTATATCTTGGAATATATGACACCAACAAAAATATACCCTATATAGAAAATTGAAGCTCAGAAAATTCTCTACAAAATTAGTTGAAGGCATTGGGTTTACTAAATTAACACTATTTCTCATATAGCATTTTCTCATTAAAATCCAATTAAAGTCTAAATTTAACCTTTTATATTAATAATGGTAATACTAAGGTGTCCTTATGTTATCTCTCAAGTCTTCATTGCATCCTGACTTTTTGTCTTCCATTGGAGAGCACTAATGCACACATGACTTAACAATAACTGAAAGTTAAAGATTAATGCATGCCTGACTTACAGTAAAAAAAATATACCCAAGTATTTGGCGCAGCTGCAAATATTGCAGAAAGTATACGAAAACCAAGAATGTTGTTCAAGAATGGGTTCATGATTACTCAGAGTTGGAGATTTCTATCCCCGCCTGCAGTGGATTTTTGCACTGTTATAAGCAACACGAAGCATTTGAGGCATTAGCATTAGAGGTCTGATTCCCTGAGGTTGTATATTGTGTGATATGATAGGAAATCTACATGATTCCTTCGTGTAGGTACCTACAGTTGACGAAAGTGCTAAATTTACGTATTTGCAATGCCAATCCATTTCACCAATAACAGTATCAGTCTTCCTTCGCAGAATTTTAAAAACGATGAGCATATGAAAGTGTGATTTCTGAAACTTCTCAACCTACAATCTATTCCACGTACATAACAATTTATTTCATCTAAGAAGTCATGAGGACCCAGATACCTCATGACTGACCATACTTTAAAATTATCTATAGTATGCCATATTCTCAATTTTATACAAGTAATTTGTATTCAATAAAAAATGTTTCTAATTCACTATTTTTTAATTTAGTAGGTCTTTCAACTTCTTTTTTAATCTTGTACATTATTGTATAATATATTATGATTTAATAATTAATTATGAATTTAAATTACAAAAAATCTATGTTATTCAAAATAAGAAGCTTTAATTTTCATTAGGTTCTTAGGCTTAGAATTAAGATTTTTGAATTAAATAATTTTATAAAGGCATTTCGTATTTCCGACACAAAAATTAATTTAAAAACATTAATAATTCCCTATTTATTATATTCCCGATTTATAAATGTATTATTATTTATTTTTATTCTTTTATATATTATGTACATAATGTTGGTTTTGATTCTTGTAATTACCCAGGAATATAAAGCAAAATAAATGAACAGAAAATATTATTTACGCGTTAACAAATAACTTTCGCAATCAAGGAGTGGTCTATGTGAACACATCACGTCTATAATTTATAAAATTACAGTATACACTAAAAGTTAAACTTAATACTTAAAAAATCATAATATCGTACTTCTTCAATGCTATTTGAACGAAAAACGTACAATGAAAAGACATGTGTTTGTACGGATTTAGAATATGCCATTTGATTTAGTGTCCAAATTTATGAAGAGCGTAGTTCGGAAACCATAAATCAGGGAACAAAAATGTATAGAATCATTTTTATAGAGAGTTTTGTCGGCTTTACTTTTGTATATATAGAATTTTTCAGTAGATGTCATAGTTTCCGAGATATAAGCAAAAAAATGAAGAAATCGACATTTAACTCCTCCCCACTCTACGAGCTCTTCGTCTATCTTCGGGGATTTTTGACACATATCAGCCCAAGTCTAGAGAAATCGTTTGAAACCATTTTCAAAACTGTGGTAATTTTTCTTTTTTTCACCGATGGACCTTTTTTTAACTAATTTGACTGGGGTATAAAATGGTTATATTATGTCAATTCACAAAAATAGCTGCTACTTTATCAAAATAAAAACACTAAATCACCACAATGCACCAAAACACTTTTACTTTTAGAGCTAGTTTATATACAATAGCATCCCCGGTTAAAAAGTTATATTTAAAATAACCAAGTTTCTAGTTTCCATATGTAATCAGAAGTACTACAGGGTAGGTAATCTGTTAAAGAAATAGTCATCGGCGATATTAATAATGCCTAATATGTTTTTATTATTCCTTATTTATTATGCCTCATAATTCTAAATTTACATTTTGCTGTAATCAATTAAATTTATTTCTTGGAAAACACCCTGTCCTTATACTCTATTCTCATCTTTTTTATATTAATTCTACATTCCTTTTTCCATCAGTAGCCCGGTGATTTTCGTAAAATATTTGCATACAAACGATCGAAGTATACGTATCGGTTTTTAATAGACGGGAAAATTGTGGTGTGGCCCCTGCAGTTATGTCCTGCAGAGATAATGTTCCCACTGCTATAGGTAATAAAACTGTCTTTAATTTGCTCTGCCGTGCACAATTAGGATCGTGTGGTTAATGTAGTGGCCTGATACACCTGCCACTCCTGCGATTTCTGTGTTTATATTGTCAATTTTACTCCAAAAACCTTTATATCTCTATAACTTTTACTCCTATACTAAGACAAACATATTATACAACTTCGGTGTAGTCCGGCAGCCGCTGGGGTCAGGGGCGCATATACGGGAGGGGTAATGGGGGTAATGGGGGTAATTACCCCTCCCAGAAAGATATTTGTAAATAAGAAAATGTGGTATAAAACAAAATTGACACAAAAGAAATTAATTTAATACCACTCAAAATAGAAAATTCAGATCAATCCAAGTTTATTTTTTCCATAGTCACAATACCTTTAGCGAAAATTTAAATGTAGTATGTACTTTATTTAAATACTAGCGGGTAAACATTTGCATTAAGTCTCCATTAACTCAATTTTATTACTTACATAATTATATTATACTAAATATATATTTTTTAGGGTGATGAAGGAAAATGCTTAGTTTTCCGATATCAGTGTCCTTAATTAAAGCCTAATAATTTATAAGCCCTGCAGTTCGCAGTTGCAAGCTGTAGTTGGCCGTTCGAAGTTCATGAAATTTTAAATCTGATGGAACGGCCGAGAACTCCAGAGCTTATAATTTAGACTTAAAGGTCTATCCCAAGGCAGAAAGATAACAGTGATTTCTTTTTCAGATTAAAATTTGATTGTAACAATAATACCTAGTTAAACATGAGTGAAAAGTGTTTTTTTGACTGGAAGTTTTCCTGTCAGAAGAAAAGTGAAAAACTTTCAGTGGTTGGTGCACAACGCATAGAAACTATTATAAAGTATAGCAAAATGTATCAAGAGGGTAAATGTGAAGAATTGGAAGAGAAGATCACTACGGACAAGGATTTTCGTTTACTACGTCACAGAGGTTGGGTTTCGACCTACACATCCAAAACACATTCGAAAAGGACCTTATCCTCGACAATGCTATTAACAAGGCTGGAACTTCAAGTAAGAAAATGCAGCGACGTTCAGAAGTGCCAATCTTTATCTTCAAAGAAAACTGTTTGTTAGAACTTAATCTGCCAAACCTACAACCGACGGACTATGGATTTTTCAAAAATACCAACGAAAAGCATTTGTTACCAGTCACCCTACCAGAAAGAGCCGAGGTGGCATTTTCCGATATATTACAATTGATTCGTTGATCTTGTTCAAGTGCCAGTCCGTGTAGCACAAAAAGATGTGGGTGTAAAGGTGCCTAGATTGCCTTACACAATGTTTTGTATGTGCCACGGGAACCAACATTGTTGCAACGAACTGACCCCCGCTGTACCGGCTAATGATAATGAGAATGAAGATGTTGTGCTTTCCTATAAACAAGTTCATTCTGAGGTTGATACTGACTGATAAACTTTAACGTTTTATGACATAGGTGTTTAAAATATTTCCCCTAGTCCTTCAACGGAAGTAATGTTATTTTTGAAATACCCTGTATAAAAAATGTGTTTGTTATTCTTTTACTCATACATTAGGTCATACATACCTACAAAGTATAGAAAATGCAAAAATTTAATTTTTCGCTTTATCTTCAATTAACGTGAAAATATAATATGTTTTTTTAATCAACCTGTATATAAGATGTTTCGTTATCACTTATACCTATGAAAAAACCTACATTATTAAATAAATCAATGTAAAACACCATTTCTTCACGTTAAAAACACACAAAATAACTCGATAACTCGAATAACACTCCATTTCACATAATTGATATTGAATCACCCTGTATCTTAATTTCCCCAAAGATGCCACTTTGTCATCACTCGGATATCAAAAGTAGGACACATATAGATGATAAATCCGTTTTCAAAAAAAATCAATCCCAAAATTTTGGGTTTACCCCAGCCAGTGGCGCATCCAGAGATTAAGTCTGGGAGGGGTAGTGTCAATCTATACTAATATATAAAATCCTTAAGTGACTGACTGATTAATCACGATACTGCTCAAACCACTCAACGTAAGAAGCTCAATTTTGGCATACAGTTTGACTCTAGGGTGTAGAGGTTCGATAAGAAGGGATTTTTCGAAATTCCAGTCCCAAGTTCCAATATTGATCAATACCTCAAATATTACAATATTTTTTATTATGAAAATAGGCAAAAAACAGAATTACTCACAAAGATTCAACAACACGATATTATACAAAATAATGAATGACATTAGGATAATTCTCAAATAATAAACGACAACATTGCTGAATTTTATTTTTTTTTACATATTTTAAGATTTTTTAAAAATATATACAGGGTGTTTTGAAAAATCTGGTCATTGATTAATTACGATCCTGCTTAAAGCGCTTGACGTAAAAAGCTGATTTTTGGAAAACGGATTGACTTTATTAGGGTGTAGAGGTGATAAGAAGGGATTTTTCGCAACTCGAATTCCATGGGGGTGAAACCACCCCTCAAATATTAGAATATTTTTTATTTAAAAATTGGAGTTTTTCGAAAAAAACTCTTAAACACGTATATTTTATTTTGTTGTCTTACATATTTTAAGATTTTTTAAACATTTATACAGGGTGTTTCAGAAATACAGGGTGTTTTAGAAAATATGACCATTGAGTAATCACGATTCGGCTTTTATATATTTTGGCAAACGGATTGACTGTGGGGTGTAGAGGTTCGATAAGGAGGGATTTCTAGAATCTCAAATTCCAAGGGGGTGAAAACGCCCCTCAAATATTACAATATTTGTTATTTAAAAAACGGTTAGTCTTTCGGGAAAACGCTTGGACACGCTTAATTTATTTTGTTTTTTTACATATTTTGAATTTTTTTTTTAAAATCATACAGGGTGTTCCAAAAAGTTGGGTAATTGATTAACCACGATTCTGCTTAAACTGCCAAAATATAATAATATCGCCATATTGTTTTTTCTCATGCTGCCATAAATGTGAGAAAATTTTGTCCAGTTTGTATGTTAATGGAAATTCTTGCTTTGCTTTATCATCACATTACCATTACAAATTATTAATTCGACGCGAACTAAGTCGCGGGTACCCGAATAACCGTTCGATGATAACGAAACATCTTATATACAGGTTGATTAAAAAAACATATTATATTTTCACGTTAATTGAAGATAAAGCGAAAAATTTAATTTTTGCATTTTCTATACTTTGTAGGTATGTATATATACCTAATGTATGAGTAAAAGAATAACAAACACATTTTTTATACAGGGTATTTCAAAAATAACATTACTTCCGTTGAAGGACTAGGGTAAATATTTTAAACACGCATGTCATAAAACGTTAAAGTTTATCAGTCAGTATCAACCTCAGAATCAACTTCTTTATAGGAAAGCACAACATCTTTATTCTCATTATCATTAGCCGGTACAGCGGGGGTCATTTCGTTGCAACAATGTTGGTTCTCGTGGCACATACAAAACATTGTGTAAGGTAATCTAGGCACCTTTACACCCACATCTTTTTGTGCTACACGGACTGGCACTCGAACAAGATCAACGAATCAATTGTAATATATCGGAAAATGCCACCTCGGCCCTTTCTAGTAGGGTGACTGGTAACAAATGCTTTTCGTTGGTATTTTTGAAAAATCCATAGTCCGTCGGTTGTAGGTTTGGCAGATTAAGTTCTAACAAACAGTTTTCTTTGAAGATAAAGATTGGCACTTCTGAACGTCGCTGCATTTTCTTACTTGAAGTTCCAGCCTTGTTAATAGCATTGTCGAGGATAAGGTCCTTTTCGAATGTGTTTTGGATGTGTACGTCGAAACCCAACCTCTGTGACATAGTAAACGAAAATCCTTGTCCGTAGTGATCTTCTCTTCCAATTCTTCACATTTACCCTCTTGATACATTTTGCTATACTTTATAATAGTTTCTATGCGTTGTGCACCAGCCACTGAAAGTTTTTCACTTTTCTTCTGACAGGAAAACTTCCAGTCAAAAAAACACTTTTCACTCATGTTTAACTAGGTATTATTGTTACAATCAAATTTTAATCTGAAAGAGAAATCACTGTTATCTTTCTGCCTTGGGATAGACCTTTAAGTCTAAATTATAAGCTCTGGAGTTCTCGGCCGTTCCATCAGTTTTAAAATTTCATGAACTTCGAACGGCCAACTACAGCTTGCAACTGCGAACTGCAGGGCTTATAAATTATTAGGCTTTAATTAAGGACACTGATATCGGAAAACTAAGCATTTTCCTTCATCACCCTAAAAAATATATATTTAGTATAATATAATTATGTAAGTAATAAAATTGAGTTAATGGAGACTTAATGAAAATGTTTATGATATTTATATTATTTCTTTTTACTGGTACCACAGCTGATACTTTAGGTTACAAACTAAAAGTATCAGCAACTGTAATGAAATGTCCTATATTTCTATGCTCAATTTTTTTTGAGGCTTCGTTAACTCAAAGTTATTGCTTTATTCTAAATTATTAGAAATGTGTATTAAACATTTCACAGAATCATTGAAATGAAAACACAAAATTATCGGAAATTCAAAGACCTTCGAACCTAACCTAAAATTATTAATACCAATAATGATTTTTGAATTGAATTTAAGATAGTTAAGTTCTAAAATCAAGAAAAATATTAATCGGAAAAATGTAGGTTTAAGCTTTATTTTTTTAAATCACCTTGTATATTGAAAATAATAATGATTATTATTCTTATGCTATAAAGGTAAGCCTATATTTAGTATAAATACAATAAATTGACCAAAACCCACAAAAAAATTAAGGCCTAAAGCTTAAAAACCTATCGAATACATTTTGATGTCTTATATTTTTTGGGACACCCTGTATATCTGGATTTCCCCAAGGGTAACAGCTTGTCATCAGCCGGATATGGAAAATAGACATATAGATCTATAATAATCCGTCATAAAAAAAAACTTAATCCCACAATTGGCACTTCAGGGAAAAATCCGGGTTCTTCTGCCGGACTATAAAACAAAAAGTTCCTATGAACATACGTCCTAAAATGCTTCCCGAAGAAATCACAGCCCAAAAGGTTAAATAAAAATAATTAATATTTTGTTTATTTTTAAGAACATTAGTAGGTAAACCTTTTTCGTGAAATTTAGTACCCTTACACACATTTTAATGCCAAAGCGAATGGCGATAGTGTAAAATCCCGTAACAGCCATGAAAGGATACTTAACATTAGGGTAGAGAGTACTACTGGTGGTACTTCGTCTATCCTTGTAGATACAGTAATATCATTAAATGAAATTTAAATCTAGGATTTTTTTTTATGTAATAGAGATGAGCTTCGTTTAGCTCGAAACAGTGATAATCCAATAAAATTGTCATTTGAAAAAAAAAATTACGGGCAAGCTGAATTTTTCAGAGTTTGTCAGCGACTGTCTGCTAAGTGTAAAATAGACAAAATCGGAAATTTTCCCCTTGCGGTTTTTGAGCAATAGGGATGTTTTTTTTAAAACTGTACTACAACAAAATAATTAGAGCAAATTGTACATAAGAACATTATAAGTTCGCCTAATGATTTTTTTTATAAGTTTATAATTTCCGGACTTTGCGGCCATTTCATGAGCTCTTTAGGGTGGTTTTCAAAAAATTTGTTTACAGCAAATTGACCCTTATGAAAGTTGTTCATAATAAATGGACAAACAACTTTTCCTCATGATTTTTTTTGTAGCTTCATTATTTTTGGAGATAGTGTCCAGTTCATGAACAAATTGGGGTAGTTTCATAATTTTTATTTTTTAATTTTTTTTTGTTTTTGTTGCCCCTACCCACACTTGCATTTAGAGGAGTTGCCAGTCCTTTTCTCTGAACTTCCACAATTTCAGCAACATTCAATAACTTCTTGCAAACAAAACACGAATCCATTTTCCAATAGCACTTGTGAATTTCTTGAAAAAAAAAGGTATTTAAAGTTACCACCACTTGTTCATGATCTGGGAGCTTTATTCAAAAATAGTCAAGTTACAAAAAAAGTTCATAAGGCAAAGGTATATGTACTCTTATTTTGAACGAGTTTCCTAGGGTGAATTTGCTGAAAAAAGAGTACCATTGAAAACTACCCTAATTTGTTCATGAACTGGACGCTATCTCCAAAAATAATCAATCTACAAAAAAAATTCATGAGGAAAAGTTGCTTGTCCATTTATTATGAACAACTTTCATACGGGTCAATTTGCTGTAAAACAAACTTTTTGAAAACCACCCCAAAGGGCTCATGAAACGGCCTCTAAGTCCGGAAATAATAAACTTTAAAAAAAAAATCATTAGGCGAACTTATAGAGAATGTTCTTATGTACAATTTGCATCTAATTATTTTGTTGTAGTGCAGTTTTAAAAAAACCACCCCTATTGCTCAAAAACCGCAAGAGGAAAATTTCCGATTTTGTTAATTTTACACTCAGCAGACAGTCGCTGACAAACTCTGAAAAAATCAGCTTGCCCGTAATTTTTTTATTTTTACTTTCTATACGGCTATACAATTTTACTGGCCTATGAATGGTTTTCAAGATATTTGCGTTTAAAGATTGCGATGCATCTATTTTACCTTTAGTGAAATCAGAGAGATTAAATTATTTAAAATTTCTTTACATTTTATCTTTTTGCACTTAATACTAAAATCGATGCATCGTAATCTTTAAATGCAAATACCTTCAAAACTGTTCACATATTTGAACTAGAGGAAGAGCACCTGTTTTACGTAAAAAAGTTCTAGCTTTTTATATCATTCGTTGAAATTACTGTATACCGGGTGCGTCTCAAAAGTGGCTCACCCCTATAACTTTTTTATTTTTTCAGATTAAAAAACGAGATTTCGTATGTTAGTTATATGACATAAATTAGGATTGATTGACGTATTCAATTGTTTTTGGTCACTTCCTGTTTTACCGGAAATGACCACAACTTTTGATTTTTAAATGGCATCCTCGGTATTGTTTTACTTTATTTGATAGAAAATGACATTCTGAATAGAATGACATATCATATGTCAACTTTTGATATTCTCGCTTAATAAAAAATTGTTTTTTAAATTTCAATCTAGAGTGTCATGGCTTGTTAAAAACACTATTTTTTAATCAAGAAGCCTTGAAAAAATAGATTTGATCGTCTAATGTTCTTAGTGTCTTATCCTAGCCGGTTAAAAGATGACCAAATCGTATTTTTAATCATATCTCAATTTTTTCTAATGGAACGAGGGTGGCTCATTAGCATATTTGGAAAAAGCATTTTTTTACTAATAATTTGTTACCACACACTTGGTATTTCGAGTAAAATTTTCGTTATACCGCACGTTATAATTTGAAATTAACCATATGCGAAAATATCAAAAATTTACATAATATGATATGTCATTTTATTCAGAGTGTCATTATTAATCAAATAAAGTAGAAATATACCGAGTGCCATTTAAAAATCAAAAGTTGTAGTCATTTCCAAAAACGAAGTGACCGAAAACAGTTGAATACGTCAATAAATTCTAATTTATGTCATATACTAACATACCAAATCTGGGTTTTTTATTTTTTTGATTTATATCATATACGAAAATATCGAATGTAGTTTTTTTCTGAAAAAATAAAAAAGTTATTGGGGGGTGAGCCACTTTTAAGGCGCACCTGGTATATAAAGGTATAAGAAGTACCACCAGTGGTACTCTCTACCCTAATGGAAAGTACCCTTTCAGGGCTGTTACGAAATTTTACACTATCGCCATTCGCTTTAGCATTAAAATGTGTGTAAGAGTACCAAATTTCAGGAAAAACGGTTTACCAATGTTCTTAAAAATAAACATAATATATTATTTTTTATTTAACATTTTGAGAGCTGTAACTTCTTCAGGAAGCATTTTAGATCATATGTTCACTGGAACTTTTTGTTTTATTTTGATCTTTTAATAAAAGTTAGATACACTATTTTTTGACAACTTGTAGATATAAATAAAAAGTACAGTTAAAGTATTGTTACCAGGGATAATATGCAGAGGGCTTACTTTATTTACGCCAATTCTATAAGCAACTTCCATTGTATATTATAAATCAAAAATATGTATTTTTAAAATAAATTAAAATATATCATTTAACATAAAAATAAAAATACAAGGAAAACACAAGCTCACTAGACTTTGACGAACTTAGTAATTAAGGGCATGTAAGTAATGATATATGTCCCTTTACCCTTTGCGAACTCTGATGACCATAAAACCGGGAAAAATGCCGTTGATTCTTGTGTCATTAGTAAGGTAAGGTCTTCTTTTTTGGCAGGTGAGATGGCATAACGTAATCACTTCCCATGAAGACGATCGTTTGATACAAGATAAGCCCAAAAATTATAAACATATACTGCCTAATATTATGACAATATAACTATATTTTCAATAGTATGTTATAAAATTAGAAATAAAGAAAGTAATTAAAACTTGATCTACATTAAAGTCCGGTCGAGGTACCAAAATCTGTGTGTTTTTAGAAGTGAACCTTTTTATGATTCTACACAATTTTTAAGGTGTTAACGTTGAAATTAAGCGTGGAAGTCACTTCGAAATTTTTGGTCGATTGAGTCGACCTCACACTTAAAGTCCTAGGTGCCAGCATCGCAAAAAAAAAAAAGTAAAGGTGTATGTGGTAAATAAAAATAAAAAGCTATATAAAATATACATAAAAAAAAAAAAAAAAAAAAAAAAGTTGAAAAAGCAAGATTTCCAAAAAAATTTTTAGAGTATCTACCAAACCCTTCGGGAAGATCGAGCTTTTTTTACTTATTCCGATTTGAAAGATTTATTAATATACACAGTTTGTCAAAAAAGTACATACAGGGTGAAAAAAAAATGAACACCGATTTTTTCATTTTCTGCAATTTTTTTAAAATACAACATAACCTAAAAGGGAATTAAATTGCATTTAGAGTTCTTACATTAATCTAAGTCTTCTAACCGTACCTCCTATACCGTTGTGAGAAAAGTGACAATGGTTAAGAAATATAATATTCGATTTTTTCCAAAGGGTTATTATCCAGAAAATCGATAATGAAAATCTTTCAAATTAAATATCTTGGAAACACTATGCATTTTCGAAACTCAGTTTAAATGGAGCGAATTAGATCTTCTCTAGCTCTATCCGTAGAGGCCTCACTGCAGTGGCGTATCCATGGGGGGAGGGCAAAGGGGGCAATTGCCCCCTCCAGATAGGACGCGCGCGCGTCGGACCAATTTATATTTTAAACAATAATATAAATACCAGCTTCGCAGATATTTTACAAAAGCAAACAGAAACATGAACGAATTGTTTGGACAGGAAATAAAAAAGAAACGAATAACTAGTAGACAAAAAAACAGGCCGAATTTTAAAACTGAAACTGCTCAAGATTATTACAGATTACCAATATTTATTTCTTTTTTAGATCACATAGGAAGGAAGAACGATTTGTTAATCCTTTGGAAGAACGATTTGTTAAACACAAAGACATACTACGGTAATTTAGCTCTCTTATTCCCTCCTTAAATAAAAAATCCGATAATGAAGTATAGAATCTAAAATATATGCTAGATTTTTATAAAAAACCTTATTAGATTACTAGATTTTTATAAAAAGGCCTTTTGTTTGTTTCTTCTTCTTTTGTTATTTGTTTCTTTAATTTTTGGTTAATTTTTGTGTTAATGATTATTTTTTGTTGTTTTGTGATGCAATGAAATTATTAAACCCTTTTCCTAAGAAACATATTTTTTATTTATTTATTCCTACTATTTACCATAGTACCTAGCTGTAATTAGGTAGGTACTTACTTGTTAATGTAAAAAAATATATATTTAGGTATAATAGTGAGTTATTGACCCCCCCCCCCAGGTATGAATCCTGGATACGCCACTGCCTCACTGGTTGTTTAACTACTTACCGTTTCTGAGGGGAAACATCTTATTTTTATTTACACCTTTTTTTCTGCTGGTATAATTTATTTAATATAGCAACCAAATGCTAACATTTTCGAAGGGTTCCACGTTTAATTTCAACGTTAACACCGTAAAAATTATTCAGAATCATAAAAAGGCTCCCTAAAATAACTCACGGGATTTAATATCTCGACCGGACTACTAGTGTTGCTAATATTGTTCGGTATACAGATCTACCGGGTGCGTCTCAAAAGTAGCTCACCCCTGTAACTTTTTTATTTTTTCAGATAAAAAAAACGAGTTTTGGTATGATAGTTTAGTATATGACATAAATTAGGACTGATTGACGTATTCAATTGTTTTTGGTCACTTCCTGTTTCACCGGAAATGACTACAACTCTTGATTTATAAATTGCACCTATGGTATGTTTTTTACTTTATTCGATATGGACATAATGAATAGAATCACATATCATAATATGTTGATTTTTGACATTCTCCCTTAATAAAAAATTGTTTTTTAAATTTCAATCTAGAGTGTCATTGGCTATGTTAAAAACACTAATTCTTAACCAAGGAGCCTTGGAAAAATAGATTTAATCATCTAATGTTTTTAGTGTCTTCTGGCGTTCTGTACTAATGTTTTTAGTGTTCTGGCCGGTTAAAAGATAACCAAATCTTACTTTTAATCATATTTCAATTTTTTCAAATGGAACAAGGGTGGCTCATTAGCATATTTGGAAAAAGCATTTTTTACGAATAATTTGATACCACATGTTTGGTATTTCAAGTCAAATTTTCGTTATAAACCGCAAGTTATAATTTTAAATAAACCATATGCAAAAGTGTCAAAAGTTGACATATGATATGTCATTCTATTCAGAGAGAATTTTCTATCGAATAAAGTAAAAAATACCCAGGGTGTCATTTAAAAATCAAAAGTTGTAGACATTTCCGGTGAAACAGGAAGTGACCGAAAACAATTAAATACGTCAATAAATTCTAATTTATGTCATATACTAACGTACCAAATCTCGTTTTTTTAACTGAAAAAATAAAAAGTTATAGGGGTGATCCACTTTTGAGACTCACCCGGTATACACTGAGGCCTAAGTGCATACCGGGTATTAAGGCTAACATTAAGGTTTCGAACAGGGCCATGTAAGTGAAATATTAAAAATGGTTCCAGCAAAAGTTTCCCAATTATGACGGGTGATGGCGCTGATCGTCAAAATTTTTGTACAGGGATTTTGCTTACCGACAATACGACGTGAGCTACGACCGGACCAGGACCAATCAGAATGATCAGTCTTTCTTGAACATTTGCCGCGGAAGTGTGTGTTAATTTCTGTTGTGATAAGTGTGGTTGTGTTTGCAGTTTGATTTTTCGGTTTTGATATTATGTTAAAATTAATTTTGAAGTATTGTATCACCTGTTTTTATGTAATAGTACTTTTTTTAGTTCTATGATCTGATATGTTATGATTTATTAATGTTTGTTTAACAATGTTATACCAAAGAGGTTATACTTAATATATCAATTTGCATAGCCTTTTTTATCAATAAACTTTGTAGATTTTCAGATTATTTAATTCCTTTTGTTTCCGTTTGTAATTTTATTTTTAAGACATATTCTGTGATTGTTTCACATAATATGTTTTAAAAATAAAATTGCAAATAGCGAATAAAAATAATTAAAATAAAAAAGTGTATTTTACAATTCCCCCCGGCTCCGCACCCCTTTGGCTAACCTGTAAATGTCAGCTATGTCGAGAGATGGCGTTACGAAAATGGAACCGATTTATTACAAGGAACTTGGGCTTCTTTTTCGTTAGTATATTCTGTGGTTTCGAAGCACCACATACCCTGTGGTGCATCGGAACACGGGACAGGAAATCCTTTGTAAATTTTGAAAAAAGTTGTACCTATTAGACTTTTTTGAAGAGGCGTTAAAGACTTTTGTCTAAAATTTCGTTTCATTTGGAATAACCATTTAAAAGTTATTTGCAAAAATCTACCTTCAAATTATTAAAATTCATAATGCGGCCCAGAGAAAGCTAGAATTAAAATACCAGCAAAAATGTGATTGTGTTTCACGCAAAAGCTCGCAAAAACTGCAATTCTTTATACAGTTCATACAATTCGTGTACAATTCTTTCTACAGCAATGATGGACATCAAAAACGACAGCGAAAATGGAACACCCTATCGAGAACCATACACGTTATGTTCATTTAACATCCAAAAAACCATGGCGAACAATTTCTTTTTCAAAACATAACAGCCCCCTTATTTATTTTTTTTTTCATATAAAATTTTTCATTTTGGCGTTTCCCTACGAATTTATTTGCTCATACAAAGGAAATTAAAATCACAATATGTATTTCAATTTCTCATATTACTTACTACATTAATTTTAGTTGAAAACGTTGACAGGCGCATACCGTGTTTTGCGAATTTGCAGTGCAGTTCTAATAGGAGTGAAATGGAATATATTTATTTATATTTATTATTGTGTTTATTTTTTAGTAATATGTATTACATTTACTTACATTTCTGATTTTATATAAAAATATTTATATCTATCAATATGCAATAAATAATTTGACTTTGATTCGATTTGAAAACCCAGCTTCATTTAATATTTTATCTCATAATTTATTTACATTTACCTTCCACAAAAATATGTTTTACAACAAATTATACAGGGTGGCGCACCTCATTTGCCTCTCGCCTCGGTTGATTATACGAAAACGGAAAGATGTAGAAACAAAATATTTTATGGGTATATGTGGGAAGACAATGTGCATAATTTAAAATTATTTTGAAATATACAGTGTGTGTGTCAGAACTAAGATCCATACCACAGTTATATTTTTTCTTATGGAACACCCGGTATTTTACTTAATTTTTGGATCTCTAGACATAAAATAAGGCATTTATTATAAGGGTTTAATATGTTTAAAAGTTTTGGTTTTTGAGATATTTAAAGATATTTAAATATGCATCTATAATAAAAAAAATTGGCGCCGGGAGGCACGTATAGCCGCCCATACTAAAATATGTTAATAAAAAGTTGGTAGGCAGTTCTTTTAGTTTCAAAGTAAAGGAATTTTTCCATTTTTTTTATCTCAAAAACTGCGACTGACTGATTTTGATGTTATTACAAATTTTGTTGCAAATATTATTCCTAATCTTAAATTGAAAACCGCGTTTCGCTAGCTACTGTAATTTTGGAGTTACGATTTTTTTAAATTTTTAATCCCTCCATACCCCCTTACCATCCCCCCACCCCCACCAAAAACTAATGGCCAGATTCTCGGGTGCCACAATATTTTTGTGCCAAATTTGGTTAAAATCGGTTTAGCGGTTTTTGAGTTATCGTGTTACAGACGGGTGGACAGACGGACAGACACCATGAAAATATTTTGTATTTAGGTCATTTATGACCCAAATAACTAATTTTGAGTGAAATTAAAAAAATTTTTTTTTGCCGATCTTAATATAGGGTTGCAAAAAAATCAGATTTTTTTGATTTAGGTAAATCAGATTTAAAAAAAAATCAAAATAATCAGTTTTTTTTTATTTAAATCAGACTTTTTTTTATTTAAATCACATTTTTTTTTATTTTAATTCAAAACAACATTTAAATAGGATTTCCAAATGACCAGGACTTATTTCCAATTAAAGACGTATCCTAAATAGTTAAATCTTTATAACTCTACCCGATACCGGCAGCATTTAAGCAAAATGTACCATTATATAGCCCATAATGTGATTTTCCCTGCTCTCAGTCTTAAAAGTATTAATTTTTGTCATTTTAACATCTAGGCATAAAAGCAAGGCACTGTAACGTCTAAGCACAAAAGTACAAAAATATATTATTAAACTGATATTAAGTGCCAAATTCAAAAAGCGTACAAATTGTTGCTCGATTACTGTTTATGTTATTTGCAATGTTTGAAATTGATTAAAAAATTATTTGTAATGTTTAAAAAATATTATGTTCTATTCGGAGTAAAAATGTACTTTTTGTACCTCCCTGTAACGTCGGAATAGCTTACGATGGTCCTTCAAAGGTACAGCATCGCCAAACAAAGTATAATTTTTACTCCTAATAAAACAATACACTATTGTTTGAAAATAGTCTTAAGTCGAGAATGAGATTAGTATGTATTATCTAATGTCAAAGTGTAAACTACTTACTGCAGACCAAAATGTCGGTAGGAATTCAGAAACATACAATAATCGTTTCAAAAAATAAAACAACATATTTTCTGACGATTATAGATTCTCGGAATGAAGATATAGTCTCTATATTAGAAGAACCTAGTTCTGAACTAGACTTTGCGAATGATATGTATTTGAACAGCGAATTTTTGTTACTTATATGCATAAATTTTAAAATAAATCCCTGCGTTTAGCGATCTAATGGATTCACACGAAATTACTTCAAAAATCGGCCCAACATTTAAATTGATAAATAGATATTTTTATATAGTTTTATAAAATTTACAATTATTTTTCGATTTATTAACTGTTATATCTATTATAGAAATATTTTTTATAGTTTTCTAGGACATGTTTTTATAACTTTTACAGTTATTTTTTTATTATTTATAATAAATGATAATAATTTATGATTTATTATAAAGTTTCAATAAAATTATTTTTTTGATAAAAAATCACTTGATTTAAATCACGATTTAAATCATGATTTAAATCATTTGACTTAAATCATGCCAACCCTGCTTTCAACCCAGAGAAATAAGCTTTGGTAAAAAAAATTGATTGCTTCCTTAAATGTATACAGGGGTCAAAAATTGCTGGTTTATTTTAAATATTTATTTTACATAAAAACTTTGTTATTTCAAATGCAACACTATGTATTTTTTTAAATAAGGGTGTTCCATAAGAAAAAATATAACTTTGGTATGGATCTTAGTTCCGACACACCCAGTACATTTGAAAATAATTTTAAATTATGCACATTGCCTCTATACATAGACCCATATAATTTTTAGTTTCTACATCTTTCCGTTTTCGTATAATCAACCGAGGCGAATGAGGTGCGCCACCCTGTATTTAACAGCGAATGTATTTTAATAAATTGAGATTGTAAGCATACCATTTAATTGTTATATTAATTTATATAATTTTAATGAAACAATGAAAACATTCTTCCTACAAAATTCGTGTTGGTCGTGTCGGGTAATCAATCGTAACCCATTTGACGTTGACGTTACGCAATAGGCAACAGATGTAAAGCTTTGGCGGCATCAGACCAGAAAATAGGAACCGCACTAAATAAAAGCATAGTCAATATGTCTTTGTTACGTACTCACACCAACATAATAGACCTACATACATATCTGGTGCGATAATTTATTATTTATTGGGGTTATCGATCAGTTTAAGCACTTTCCTGGGACTTGGTCCATTATAATTATCAATATAAAAACACAGCATGCATATTGAAGTAAAAACGATGCTGAAGTACAAATTTCATTTATTTTTTTGCAAATTTTTTTCCCGATTAGTTCATTAGAATTAGTTCAGTTAGAATTGATCTCCGGCTGTGGCTTATCATCTGGTACTGTAAAACTAGTACACAAATGCAAGATCAAGACCAAAAGCTGACTGACCTTAGTCTTGATCTCACAGTCTAATAAGTAGTCTTGATCTTGAACTTGGCCTTGCGGCAAGAATTTTACTAAGTCTTACATTTTTTTGATAGATTTTACTAGAGTCAATACCTACATAGAAAATATGTAAAAAATATTTGCTCAAGAAATTTACAGCAACAAAAAGATTTAAAAACGAAACAATATTTGGCAGTTAGAATGTTTATTTTTTCAATATATGTAAGTATGCATTTTTTCAATATTAAATACTATTTCTACACAGACAAATGCTGTGATCTTTTCAAATAAAATTATTATTTATTTGAATACAGTGCGTCAAAGTATTTCATGAACATAGAACTACTGCGTATTTTTCGAATCAAAATAAGTTCATTGGACACAATTTACCTTTATACAAAAGTGCTTTGCTTGTTCGTTAGAGGGCATCAATCAAAAATAAACCCGAACTGTAATTAATGAAAAAATTATTATTTTTTTAAGCTTTTTATGGATCTTATTGTCAAATATAATTTGGGATACTAACATGAAGTTTCATATTTTCGCCAACTAGATTATTAGAGCATAATTTTATGCGCCTCCATAGCTTGATGTGACAAAAAAACATTTTTTGGAAGTCAGCTTTGGAAAAATATTTTTCCACCTTGCATACTGGGTGGCGTTTTTTTTACAAGAGACAAAACTGTAGTAAATACTCTAGAGGGGACATTTTACGAAAAGATAATCGGACGTCGCGTCGGTGCAGTTGGAAAATACTTATACTAAAATTTATGTAGGGGTGGGGGTAGTTTTCACCATTTTCATCTTTTTTTTCTTATTTTAAAACAACTTTTTCTTTTTTTTGTGAAAGACTTAGCAAAACATAGACACCCAAAATCCAGCTCACGCACTTTTCTATAGCTGTAAATAGTGTCCAATGAACTTATCTTGATTCCAAAAATACGTAGTTCTATGTCCACGGCATATAGGGACACCCTGTGTATGTTTGGCCGTTAAAATTTTAAGTATTTATATTTCTAAAAAAATATAAATTAAGTAGTATTCTTAGTCTAAAAGCATATATGTATGTTAAAATAATAAAACTTTTCGACTATTGAAGCAGTGTTATTTATAGTGTGTCGTCGATGCATAGGAAATCCCATGCAAATTTTGAACTGTCCAAATATTGGCTCCCCTTTTAGTTTTATAGCTAAGTCAAATAGTTTTTGAAAAAGTCTCTACTGCCTATGCTGAATACATATACAAAATTTGAACACTTTTGGACCACAACCCGATTTCAAGTAATTTAAGAAAAACTTTATCTATTTTTAAATTAAAACTGAATAGGTGACAAAATGCAAAACCAGTCAAATGTCAATATACCTTAAGCTCTCAACCTATGATTTTATAATTATTGTCAAATGTAATTTGTTGTGCTGTCTACACGTTATAATACCTAACGGTTAGTGTCCCCGAAATGTATTATTGTAATTTAAAACTGGTTCGAATGAAGCAAACAGGGCCGGATTTCCGACTAGGCCTGCAAGACCCGGGCCTTGGGGCCCAGCCAGCCTAGGGGCCCCGTGCAATAAGTGGCACGCAACTTTTATATACCGGGTGTTGCATCGTCGGACGGGACATAGGAAATCCCATGTAAATTTTAATGGGGTCAATTATTGGCTTCCCTAATTATTTTAGAGGATAATTCTATTTAAGTTTATTGAAGTGCACTAAAACCCACATTCAAAAGAATAACTTTAGATATTTTTGATTAGCTCGTTTACGAATTTCGTCGATTTCTTTTTAAATATTTCTTCTTTCTTATGGCCCTGTATTTACTTATGAGCACCAGTCAAGGTAAAAGATAATTGTCAAATGAAGTTGTCATTTCAGAAATTTACTTATTTAGTGATTTATTATCATTGAAAACTCATTCCTACATCGGAAATCTTAAAGATGTATTTATAAATACAAATTAATATGAATTAAAGTAAAATAAAGTAATCAATTACAAGGTTAATTATAGTATTATTACAATATTCAATAACTTATTAATTTAGGTACTATTAAATTGTTAGAACTTTAGGATTTAAGAAGTTGTTAAAATATTCCTCCATCGACTGCTAGACAATAACCCAGGCGATCATAAAATTCTCCTCTTACAATCGCTAGTTGGTAAACTGAAATTTTCTTGCATTCGGCAGAAATAGCATTTTTTAACTCGTCTAGATTTGGGTATTTTTTATCCTTGTATATCCTGTTTTTTAAATGGCTCCAGAGAAAGAAATCATTTGGCGAAATATCAGGAGACCTTGCTGGCCAATTTACTGTATGATTTAGGCCAATAACGTTTCTGTTAAAACTATTGTCAGGGTACTATGTGCCGGGTAGCCATCCATTTAGTACCAAACTTCCTGATTTTCCCTAGCGACATCATGTAAAGCAGGTAAAATATGATTTTCGAGTAGTTCCAAATAATATTTTGCATTTAAATTTCGTGTAAGAAATAATGACCCGATAATATTGTGTCCGAATATCCCTGCCCAAACATTTACTTTCTGTGGATATTGCGTCCTTGTTTCGACAAACCTGTGTTGATTTTCTTTGTTCGAATATCGATATTGTTGAACATTAGGTTCATTATTTAAGGTAAACGTGCATTCGTCAGTGAAACATATGTTTTTTAAAAATACTCTATCCGTGTTTGCTCTTTCCATCATATCAAAACAAAACGCCTGCCGCCGTATTTCGTCCCAATCTCGTAGCTCTTGGTTTAGCGGTTTCTGAGTTATCCTGTTGCTGACAGACAGACATTTTTTTCAAAATATCAATAATAAAAAAATGTTTTTCCTCTTGTAAATGTAAAGATAATTCGGGGACACACTGGATGTTACAATATTAAATACATTTTTCTAGTGTAGAATAATTTTAAATTTCCACTTCTGAGTTTTTGTAATAGAATTATTTTTAGATTTGGTTGTCAATGTCGTGCTTTAAAAGCATTCTCATTTTCGTTAAGACGAAAGTAAAATTGGTTTTGCAGCTCACCTCATTCATGAATAATGTATTTAAAGCAAGAAGGAAGCGCGTATTTATCGGACACAAGAAGCAGTCGTAAATCCTCATGGCGCTCGATCGTTGGCGGAAACGATTTCACTTTTTCTCTGCTTTTGTTAGCTTAGGATACCGATCTCCTTAACCCTGCAGAACCACCATTAATTTATCAGTGAAGTATGCCATAATATACCTATCTACTTGACTAATTACACTTTTTACATTACATAATGTTTACAAGTTCATACTATGATCCACTATAATTACGAAAGTAATCTAAAGAAGCCGCTTATTTATAGTATATTCTGCATAATAAGCATAATCTGCCCTTAAGTCCTCAAGAATCACAATGAGTCGATTTACTGCACCAAGAAATATAATAAATATAATGGATATTGTAATGTAATGAACCATAACCGAACAGCTAATTTTCATCTTTTTTTGACTAAAATCATTTTAATGACTTAAGTCATTTAATTTAAAGCCATTTTTTGAAAGCTGGCTCAAGACTTAAGTCTTTTTAAAAATGACTTGTGTCTTAAATCTGTATTCCGCAATAGAAAAAGATCTTTTTATAAAGTAATTAAATGACGCTTAGGTAATTACCTAAGGTTCATTTTATATTCCAAGAAAAAATTTGTAAATTGCATATTTTAGCAGATATTTGCAAAAAACTGATTTTTCGGTCATTTGGGGCCATTTTTTCGGCCAAATCTGACCGAGTCCTTTTGTGGCCTTATTTACTGGACTACACGACTTAATTACTTCATAAAATCAAACTTTGTGTTTGAATTAGTTGCACAATTGAATCATATCATTCATTAACATTAACTTATATTAACCTTAATTTAGTACCTAATCAATCATAAACAATAAATACTATTAATTTAACATTAAATAATATTTTCCTCAATAATATCCAACGAAAATTAAATCACCCTTTTTACACAATATAACAAATATACAGGATAGTTCACCACATACGACATGGACTCGGACACGGAGTATTGTAGCTAAACGATTAGATTTTTACAAATTGTAGGTTTTGGGTTAGTTGAAGGACTATTAGAGCTAGAATTTAAAAATAATTTTACAAAATACAGAGTGTCCCAAATAAGTAAAAAATATTAGAGTTGTATTTTTTTAAATGGAACACTCTGTATATTATTCTATTTTTAGATTCTACAATTGAAATAAAAGTAAATTTGATTAAGGTTTATCACACTTAAACCTTGCCGTTTTTGAAATATTTTCAATTTTGTGAAATTGCAGTAAAAAAATTAAGGCTTCATTTCTCCAAGGTTATCGAAGTTTTTAATACTAAATATTTACTAAAGTTTTTTTATTGATCAGATATTGTGTTGCAATAATAAAAATTATACTACCTCCAAAAATTTATATTAAATAATTACTAGCTTTAAACGGCAATAACTTGTTTAATTTACACCTTGTATATTTTACGAAAATAAAATGCACAATTTAATTGTCTATCAAATTGTATTATAACATTTTTTACCTATATTTTCAAGTTTCCGTAAAAAATGCATTTTCATATAATATAGACCTCATTTATCACTATACCCATGTAATATTGACATTAGATTTTTTTAAAGCAACATATGTACAAAATGTACAGGTGGTAAAAATTATAATATTGTAAGCCTATTCGCTTAAAAAAAGAAAACTATTTAAATCTTTGTAAAAGAGTATACCAATTATTACTAATTATTAATAAACCATCATTATTTCCGCCCAAAAATTAGTTAATTACATACTTAATTGTCTTAATTAATAAATTATTCATAAAGTAAAATAAATAAAGGTTCATTTGATTCAAAAATCAATTAAGTTATGAAAATGAACATCTCTGTTGTTATAAATAAGCATTCGTCAAGAAATTAAATTAAATTTATAAGGTGTTACTTTTTACTACACAGTCTAATACACACACAAAATTATATTTTTTAGTATTTGGAGCAATTATTATTAACCAACGTAAACAGTTAATTAATGTAGTTTGAATAATGGGATCATATTTACTGGTCCTCTTTAACAAAAATTAAACAGTTTTTTTATCTTTTAATGAAACAAGCGAAATATATCGACAATATTAGTATCTGTACTCTTTCAAAATTTCTTACATCTTTAAAAATAATTTAAAATGTCAATAGCTCATAGCTGTGCTCATAGGTATAGTGATAAATGAAGTCTAAATTATAAGAAAATGCATTTTCTACGAAAACTTGAAGAGGTAAGTAAAAAATGGTATAATACAATTTGGTAGATAATTAAATTGTGCATCTGATTCTTGTAAAATATACAGGGTGTTCTATTTAAATTAACAAGTTATTGCCGTTTAAAGCTAGTAAATATTTAATATAAATTTTTAGACACTCTGTATAAGGTAGTATTTTGTTTATTATTGTAACATAATATCTGATCAGTAAATAAACTTCAGTAAATATTTAGTATTAAAAACTTCGATACCCTTGGAGAAATGAAGCCTTAAAATTTTTACTGCAATTTCATAAAATTGAAAATATTTCAAAAACGGTAAGGTTTAAGTGTGATATACCTAAATCAAATTTACCTTTATTTCAATAGTAGAATCTAAAAAATAGAATAATATACAGGGTGTTCTATTTAAAAACATAACTATAATATTTTTACTTATTTGGGACACTCTGTATCTTGTAAAAATATTTTTAGATTGTAGCTCTAATAGTCTTTCAACGAACCCAAAGTTTACAATTTGTAAAAATTTAATCGTTTAACTACAATACTCCGTGTCGTATGTGGTGAACAACCCTTTATAAACGGACAAATATACCGAATGATCGAGAAAAAACGGCGTCAGCGGTGGCTATGAAATGAAGATCGCTGTCAATTTATATGTAAATTTATATGGGAAATGTCATCGATCGTCATTTCCCAGCCAACTGGACGCCATTTTTTTTCGATCATACGGTATTTCACAATTCATTCCAGATCAAATTAAAACAAAATAAGCAAATGTACTTTTACTTTAAACCCATCAACATTTCTATTATCGTTAAGGCCTTCGATTTATTTTGACGGTACTGCTAAAGGTACTTATTTAAATTCTTTATTGAAATCGATCAAGTGCGGTTATTGATTTCGGTACTTTTACTTTCGTTTAACGAGTTAGTAAGCAGGAAGATAAATCACTAGGTATGTAGATTTAATGCAGATCATGTAATATTTCCTAATAGAAAAATCGTTATTTTTTATTGCAGATGAACAAATCCCGTGTTTGCGTTCTCCAATATTACAAGGTGGCCCAAGGTTTAGAGAACGCTCCATATCAGTTTTTTTGTTTGAGATTTTCATTCTTCTTTTATAATAAACATACGAGCAATAATAGCACTCATTTTAAAAATATTTTGGACCATTTTGAATATACTATATTTTTACATTAAACTTGTATTTTGTTGAAAGAAATACTATACAGGATGTCGATCCGTTCTGTAGCCACGGGGGATCCGTAAGGAGGGAAATGAAATTCTCTGTTAGCCAGCAATTCATGGACGTGTTCTAATTATTTTAGATAACATTACTTACTTATACAAAAAAAAATTAAAATATCCAGTCAGTTTTATTTTTTCAATGTATTCATCTCATTAATAGAATCGTATCAATTCTCTCTGATTTAGGATAAGTCTCCATTTTCGGCAAATTTCTGAGATTTTTTTTGTTTTAACTGGCACAAAATGATAACTAGGTAGTTGTTAAAGTTGAACTAATTAGACAGCTATGTTGATCTCCTTCCCCTAGGAGATGCAAGACCTTGTCGATGGTGGGGAAGCTCCTTATCAGGTGATGGAGAAATCTCCTCTAGCACTTTGGCTCGGTCTAAGAAGCATCTCATTATCTTGTCCCTGGCTGTAGTGTCGTGGCCAGGGAATTGCACCAAGACATATAACGATACCGGACGGGGCTTGCGCATTTAAGCAAAATGTACCATTATTTAGTTCATAATGTGATTTTCCCTGCGCTCATTGGTCGAGACTAAACGCTGGTGCGTTTTGCCAAACATGACTAAAATGCGGTACATTTTGCCACGTTAGCGTGAGGCATTTCCAACACAGGTACATGTTGCTAAACTTTACTAAAACGTGGTGCATTATGCTTGAGATCGAATGGCATTAATCTTTTCAATTGCCCTGAGAATAATAAAAAAGAATTGACGGATGACAACTTCGCCAAAAACACGCCGCCGTTATATCACGCAGTTTCCAAAGAAGATCGACCATTATTATACGAGGTGCGCCACCCTGTATAATAATGGTCGATCATTCCGGCACATGGTAGAAGCATGCTTGTTAAGATCCTATTCCGGTTCCTTTGATGATTTCCTGGAAGCTACAGACAGTGCAGTGGAATACATCCGTAATTTAGATGTTTGTGATGCATATTCGTTTGTACATTTTTAGACTCTTGTCAGACTATTACTATTGTTTACACATACTTGTTTCCTGCTCTTTACTTCTACAGTGATTGTAATTCCATGTTTTGTTGTGATGTTTAGCCATACGATAGATAGACCTCATTCGCCTTGGTTGATCATACGAAAACGGAAAGATGTAGAAACAAAATTTTTTTATTGGTATATGTAGAGAAACAATGTGCATAATTTAAAATTATTTTGAAATGTACAGTATGTATTAGAACTAAGATCCATACCAAAGTTATATTTTTTCTTATGGAACGCCCGGTATTTTATTTCATTTTTGGATTCTTGGGCATAAAATAAGACATTTATTAAAGGGTTTAATATGTTTAGATGCTTTGGTTTTTGAGATATTTAAAGACATTTAAATATGCATGCTTTAATAAAAAAAGTTTGTCAACACCCTATACATTACTTTTCAGAGTTTATTCTTGTGGTGACTTTGAAGCCAGAGAAATTAGCTTTACTAAAACAATGTATTGCTTTCTTAAATGTATACAGGTGTATCAAAAATTGCTGGTCTATTTTAAATATTAATTTTACATAAAAACTTCCTTATTTCTAGGTATGACGCAATTTTTGATACCCCTGTATACATTTAAGGAAGCAGTCAAATTTTTTAGTAAGGTTTATTTCTCTGGCTTGAAAGTCAGCACAAAAATTAATTCTGAAAAGTAATGTACAAGGTGTTGACAAACTTTTTTATCGTAGCATGCATATTTAAATATCTTTAAATATCTCAAAAACCAAAGCATTTAAACATATTAAACCCTTATAATAATGCCTTATTTTATGTTCAAAAATCCAAAAATGAAATAAAATAACTGGTGTTCCATAAGAAAATATATAACTTTGGTATGGATCTTAGTTCTGACACACCTTGTACATTTCAAAATAATTTTAAATTATGTACATTGCCTTCCCACATATACCTGTCTGTGTTACAGAGACGCCACGACACACGGAAATCAAACAAACAATTTTTCAGAAGTGTCAGATTAATATTTTTATAAAATAAGCGTTTTCTTAACATTTCACGCCGGTCCTAAAAAGACGATCAAATATTAAAAAGGATAATTCTGTGGTCATTCCTAAAAGTCAAAGATTTTAATAATGGCGTTTATAACATGTTAGTGTAATCTGCATTCTCCTTAAAACATTTGCATGATGCTGGAAAGAATATGGCAGAACGTACCACGTTTTAGTCACGGTTGGCAAAACCCACCAGCGTTTAGTCTCAACCAATGGGAGCAGGGAAAATCACATTATGGGCTATATAATGGTACATTTTGCTTAAATGCGGACGGGGCTACCCCTGTCCGTCATACCAGGCACCCTCTACCGACTGTGGTCATGTCTCGCGGGTAGAGGTTGTTGGGGGTCTTGGCTTAACGGCCTGGACCAAGAGGAGGCAACCTCACCAAAACCCTAAATCCTACGATGGCGGGACCAGGTCAAAGGGATGCGTGGCTAGATAGAGGACTAGCCATTACTGGCCTCAACCTTGGGGCATCATTTAGTTTCATTAATTTTTATTATTGTTAACAAATATTTTCTTCTCTGTGGGTTAGTTGAACAGAGGGCAGATATCTAATCTGCTCAACTGAACCTCGCCCTTTTGTACACTACTTTTTTTCTCTTTCTTCTATTATTGTATATGGCACAGTTGTACAAATAAAGTCCTTTATTATTATTATTATTATATTGTAATGTAATGAACCATAACCGAACAGCTAATTTTCATCTTTTTTTGACTAAAATCATTTTAATGACTTAAGTCATTTGATTTAAAGCCATTTTTTGAAAGCTGACTCAAGACTTAAGTCTTTAAAAATGACTTGTGTCTTAAATCTGTATTCCGAAATAGAAAAAGATCTTTTTATAAAGTAATTAAATGACGCTTAGGTAATTACCTAAGGTTCATTTTATATTCCAAGAAAAAATTTGTAAATTGCATATTTTTGCAGAGATTTTTACCAAAAAACTGATTTTTCGGTCATTTGGGGCCATTTTTTCGGCCAAATCTGACCGAGTACTTTTGTGGCCTTATTTACTGGACTACACGACTTAATTACTTCATAAAATCTAACTTTGTGTTTGAATTAGTTGCACCGTTGCATCATATCATTCATTAACAAAATTATTTTATTAACCTTAATTTAGTACCTAATCAATCATAAACAATAAATACTATTAATTTAACATTAAATAATATTTTCCTCAATAATATCCAACGAAAATTAAATCACCCTTTTTACACAATATAACAAATATACAGGATAGTTCAACACATACGACACGGACTCGGACACGGAGTATTGTAGCTAAACGATTAGATTTTTACAAATTATAGGTTTTGGATTAGTTGAAGGACTATTAGAGCTAGAATTTAAAAATAATTTTACAAAATACAGAGTGTCCCAAATAAGTAAAAAATATTAGAGTTGTATTTTTTTAAAAGGAACACTCTGTATATTATTCTATTTTTAGATTGTACGATTGAAATAAAGGTAAATTTGATTAAGGTTTATCACACTTAAACGTTTTTCAAATATTTTCAATTTTGTGAAATTGCAAGTTTTTTATTCATCAGATATTGTGTTGCAATAATAAAAATTATACTACCTCCAAAAATTTATATTAAATAATTACTAGCTTTAAACGGCAATAACTTGTTTAATTTAAATAAAACACCTTGTATATTTTACGAAAATAAAATGCACAATTTAATTGTCTATCAAATGGTATGATAACATTTTTTACCTATATTTTCAAGTTTCCGTAGAAAAAGCATTTTCTTATAATATAGACCTCATTTATCACTATACCCATGGAATATTGACATTTTAGATTTTTTTAAAGCAACATATGTACAAAATGTACAGGTGGTAAAAATTATAATATTGTAAGCCTATTCGCTTAAAAAACGAAAACTATTTAAATCTTTGTAAAAGAATATACCAATTATTACTAATTATTAATAAACCATCATTATTTCCGCCCAAAAATTAGTTAATTACATACTTAATTGTCTTAATTAATAAATTATTCATAAAGTAAAACAAATAAAGGTTCATTTGATTCAAAAATCAATACAATATTAAGTTATGAAAATGAACGTCTCTGTTGTTATAAATAAGCATTCGTCAAGAAATTAAATCAAATTTATAAGGTGTTACTTTTTAGTACACAGTCTAATACACACACAAAATTATATTTTTTAGTATTTGGAGCAATTATTATTAACCAACGTAAACAGTTAATTAATATAGTTTGAATAATGGGATCATATTTTTTTTACATTTACTGGTCCTCTTTAACAAAAATTAAACAGTTTTTTATCTTTTAATGAAACAAGCGAAATATATCGACAATATTAGTATCTGTACTCTTTCAAAATTTCTTACATCTTTAAAAATAATTTAAAATGTCAATAGCTCATAGCTGTGCTCATAGGTATAGTGATAAATGAAGTCTAAATTATAAGAAAATGCATTTTCTACTAAAACTTGAAGAGGTAAGTAAAAAATGGTATAATACAATTTGGTAGATAATTAAATTGTGCATCTGATTCTCGTAAAATATACAGGGTGTTCTATTTAAATTAACAAGTTATTGCCGTTTAAAGCTAGTAAATATTTAATATAAATTTTTAGACACTCTGTATAAGGTAGTATTTTGTTTATTATTGTAACATAATATCTGATCAGTAAATAAACTTCAGTAAATATTTAGTATTAAAAACTTCGATACCCTTGGAGAAATGAAGCCTTAAAATTTTTACTGCAATTTCATAAAATTGAAAATATTTCAAAAACGGTAAGGATTAAGTGTGATAAACCTAAATCAAATTTACCTTTATTTCAATAGTAGAATCTAAAAATAGAATAATATACAGGGTGTTCTATTTAAAAAACACAACTATAATATTTTTTACTTATTTGGGACACTCTGTATCTTGTAAAAATATTTTTAGATTGTAGCTCTAATAGTCTTTCAACGAACCCAAAGTTTACAATTTGCAAAAATTTAATCGTTTAACTACAATACTCCGTGTCGTATGTGGTGAACAACCCTTTATAAACGGACAAATATATTTCACAATTCATTCCAGATCAAATTAAAAACAATTAAAACAAAATAAGCAAATGTACTTTTACTTTAAACCCGTCAACATTTCTATTATCGTTAAAGCCTTCGATTTATTTTGACGGTACTGCTAAAGGTACTTATTTAAATTCTTTATTGAAATCGATCAAGTGCGGTTATTGATTTCGGTACTTTTACTTTCGTTTAACGAGTTAGTAAGCAGGAAGATAAATCACTAGGTATGTAGATTTAATGCAGAATCATGTAATATTTCCTAATAGAAAAATCGTTATTTTTTATTGCAGATGAACAAATCCCGTGTTTGCGTTCTCCAATATTACAAGGTGGCCCAAGGTTTAGAGAACGCTCCATATCAGTTTTTTTGTTTGAGATTTTCATTCTTCTTTTATAATAAACATACGAGCAATAATAGCACTCATTTTAAAAATATTTTGGACCATTTTGAATATACTATATTTTTTACATTAAACTTGTATTTTGTTGAAAGAAATACTATACAGGATGTCGATCCGTTCTGTAGCCACCGGGGATCCGTAAGGAGGGAAATGAAATTCTCTGTTAGCCAGCAATTCATGGACGTGTTCTAATTATTTTAGATAACATTACTTACTTATACAAAAAAAAATTAAAATATCCAGTCAGTTTTATTTTTTCAATGTATTCATCTCATTAATAGAATCGTATCAATTCTCTCTGATTTAGGATAAGTCTCCATTTTCGGCAAATTTCTGAGATTTTTTTTGTTTTAACTGGCACAAAATGATAACTAGGTAGTTGTTAAAGTTGAACTAATTAGACAGCTATGTTGATCTCCTTCCCCTAGGAGATGCAAGACCTTGTCGTTGGTGGGGAAGCTCCTTGTCAGGTGATGGAGAAATCTCCTCTAGCACTTTGGCTCGGTCTAAGAAGCATCTCGTTATCTTGTCCCTGGCTGTAGTGTCGTGGCCAGGGAATTGCACCAAGACATATAACGATGCCGGACGGGGCGCATTTAAGCAAAATGTACCATTATTTAGTTCATAATGTGATTTTCCCTGCTCTCATTGGTCGAGACTAAACGCTGGTGCGTTTTGCCAAACATGACTAAAATGCGGTACATTTTGCCACGTTAGCGTGAGGCATTGCCAACACAGGTACATGTTGCTAAACTTTACTAAAACGTGGTGTATTATGCTTGAGATCGAATGGCATTAACCTTTTTAATTGCCCTGAGAATAATAAAAAATAATTGACGGATGACAACTTCGCCAAAAACACGCCGCCGTTATATCACGCAGTTTCCAAAGAAGATCGACCATTATTATACGAGGTGCGCCACCCTGTATAATAATGGTCGATCATTTCGGCACATGGTAGAAGCATGCTTGTTAAGATCCTATTCCGGTTCCTTTGATGATTTCCTGGAAGCTACAGACAGTGCAGTGGAATACATCCGTAATTTAGATGTTTGTGATGCATATTCGTTTGTACATTTTAGACTCTTGTCAGACTATTACTATTGTTTACACACATACTTGTTTCCTGCTCTTTACTTCTACAGTGATTGTAATTCCATGTTTTGTTGTGATGTTTAGCCATACGATAGATAGACCTCATTCGCCTTGGTTGATCATACGAAAACGGAAAGATGTAGAAACAAAATTTTTTATTGGTATATGTAGAGAAACAATGTGCATAATTTAAAATTATTTTGAAATGTACAGTATGTATTAGAACTAAGATCCATACCAAAGTTATATTTTTTCTTATGGAACGCCCGGTATTTTATTTCATTTTTGGATTCTTGGGCATAAAATAAGACATTTATTAAAGGGTTTAATATGTTTAGATGCTTTGGTTTTTGAGATATTTAAAGACATTTAAATATGCATGCTTTAATAAAAAAAGTTTGTCAACACCCTATACATTACTTTTCAGAGTTTATTCTTGTGGTGACTTTGAAGCCAGAGAAATTAACTTTACTAAAACAATGTATTACTTTCATAAATGTATACAGGGGTATCAAAAATTGATGGTCTATTTTAAATATTAATTTTACATAAAAACTTCCTTATTTCTAGGTATGACGAAATTTTTGATACCCCTGTATACATTTAAGGAAGCAATCAAATTTTTTAGTAAGGTTTATTTCTCTGGCTTGAAAGTCAGCACAAAAATTAATTCTGAAAAGTAATGTACAAGTTGTGGACAAACTTTTTTATCGTAGCATGCATATTTAAATATCCTTAAATATCTCAAAAACCAAAGCATTTAAACATATTAAACCCTTATAATAATGCCTTATTTTATGTTCAAAAATCCAAAAATGAAATAAAATAACTGGTGCTCCATAAGAAAAAATATAACTTTGGTATGGATCTTAGTTCTGACACACCTTGTACATTTCAAAATAATTTTAAATTATGTACATTGCCTTCCCACATATACCTGTCTGTGTTACAGAGACGCCACGACACACGGAAATCAAACAAACAATTTTTCAGAAGTGTCAGATTATATTTTTATAAAATAAGCGTTTTCTTAACATTTCACGCCGGTCCTAAAAGACGATCAAATATTAAAAGGATAATTCTGTGGTCATTCCTAAAAGTCAAAGATTTTAATAATGGCGTTTATAACATGTTAGTGTAATCTGCATTCTCCTTAAAACATTTGCATGATGCTGGAAAGAATATGCAGAACATTACCACGTTTTAGTCACGGTTGGCAAAACCCACCAGCGTTTAGTCTCAACCAATGGGAGCAGGGAAAATCACATTATGGGCTATATAATGGTACATTTTGCTTAAATGCGGACGGGGCTACCCCTGTCCGTCATACCAGGCACTCTCTACCGACTGTGGTCATGTCTCGCGGGTAGAGGCTGTTGGGGGTCTTGGCTTAACGGCCTGGACCAAGAGGAGGCAACCTCACCAAAACCCCAAATCCTACGATGGCGGGACCAGGTCAAAGGGATGCGTGGCTAGATAGAGGACTAGCCATTACTGGCCTCAACCTTGGGGCATCAGGGGGCACCCCATTGTATTTACCCCTTACTTCTGCATGCGGGGCTCTATAGAAGTGGACCGACTATCCCTAGCGACTCGTGGGAAACACTATGAGATCTAAATCATTATTACTAGTATAATGATAGAAAGGATGGAAAGCCGTCCTAAATCATTATCTCTAGTATTAAAAACACCACCGGTGAAGCTCTGGGGAAGTCCCCTAGCGACACTGGGAACATTACAAATAAAAATTCCAAGGGACCAAATCCAAAGGAAACTACAAGAGGGGCTGCTGATACTTGCTTGGGATCATCCTCCACAAGTAGCACAAAGATCTTCTCCAGCAAGGGTCGGGAGCCTACCTCTAGACCCAATAAGCGACATAAGCTACCGTTTCATCTACCCGGCTTGGGTCAACCAGGCGGGCTAGACGATCCTCTGAGAGTAGGTCTTAGCGGAGCAGAAGCACGGAGATATATCCGACTGCTCCACGAAGGACCTGCTCCAGAGGAAGCAAAAGCGAAAACACTCCTCCGAAAAGGGGAGAGTAAAGAAACCTAGAAAAAACCTGACTCATCTCCATCAAACGGCAAGAGAGGAAGTGAGAACCTCTTCTCCGGCAGGGAGAGAAAAAAGCCAGGATGGAAAGCCGTCCAACCGGGAGGCAAGCAGTGACGTATCACCAGATTTGCCGCTATTGCTGGGCAAGTGAAAATGTCGGTGCTGCCAAAGGATTTCCCAGAGGTTGCTCTGACCACCAACCAGCAAACGTCTCTAGAAGAGGCTATACTGGACGAAATAGTGGCGATCGGATCGCAATACAACGATCTACAAAATGTGGGTCTGCTGCGTTTTGCGGGGATACACTTTCGGGTGGGCATGATTCTCATACATTGTGTATCTCAAGAATCGGCGAATTGGTTGGTGGAAATCGCACTTAAGCTTAAAAATTGGCAAGGGCCGGAACTGCTTGCAGTGAAGGGAGAAAACATCTCTAAAGGGGCGGCCATAACGGTTTTTCTGCCGAGGAGCAAGGGGAAAGACACCACCTACCTGCTGAGCCTTATCCAAGGTCAGAACTTCAATGTAAGGACATCGAGTTGACGAGTCATCAAGTCGAGAAAGGAGGGCCATGGTCAGGTCCTCACAATAGGAATTCACCTCAAATCCAAGGAGGCAATAAAGAAAAAGGGACATATCCTTTATTATAGATACGGGACAACACCGGTATCAGGTCTAAGGAGAGACCAAGTTAAAGAGGTGGAGAAAATGGAGACAGATCCTCCAGCCTCCACCTCACGGGTTCCTCAGCCGGAGGCAAGCTCCTCGACTGTGAAGAGCGACAAGAAGGGCCAAACTCCAACCGTGGAAGGGTGTGTACCCGCGGAGGAAGAACTGTTGTCAGAGGAGGATGGGAAATACCCTGTCCCCTCTACAATGGGGGTATGATGGATTATATATTGTGTGATGACTCAAGAAAGGGGGCACAATATATCTTTAAAGTCGCAGTGATTAACCCCACCTCTTACTCATTCTACATTCTACATTCTAAATGTTGATCTATACTCTGTTTTTTTTCTCAGGTAAGATTTCGACAGACGATGACAGAAGAAAAGCAAATGACGTCCCATACCAATCTATTTATTTTACTAAAAAAAGTTTCTAATAATTATTAAGTTAACGATGGATGGGTTTAAATATAAATTCATCATGCGTCGTCACTTGTTGTTTTTAACCAGTTTTATTGGTTTATTTCAAAAATGACAGATCGTATTTCAATTTTATTGGTTTGACGGAACGATGAACGACAAACGGACGCCGATGCGTATGAACTCGCCTTTAGATCTTTGACGTTTGTCAAAGTCTTGCCAAATTATAGGTTATAATTTTGTGACAACTTTTGTCAAATAATCTGCGTTTTGGAAAATGATGCATTTTGATTCGTGTTATTACGTGTGTTTTGTGTCTTTTGAAGTCAAGTGGAGGAAAAATCGAGTGAAAATTAACTGTAGAACCCAGAGCACAGTTTATGGTTAATACTCGCTGCCTCGCCCTTATACAGACACACCAATAAAGTTACTATCAATAAAGTTCGTATACCATCTCGTCTTAGATAAGTGCATCTCGAATATGGTAGAAGGACCATACTAAACACATACTAAAAACTGGAGTAGCTGTAAAATATCGACATCACGCGATAGGTAAATAATGGATTTTAGTACTGCAGAAAAATAATGTCAAAAGGTACTGGTTTAAAAAAAAATAAGATTAAAGTTAATTAATCAACCTGTGAGGTATAAAATTTGGTAAGTGTTATTATTAATAAAATAGTTTGTTTTATTTACGTTGTTTTATTTATTCCTGCGGAATATTACAAATTTGTATTTGTACATAAGTTACAGTACGTCTGTCAGTTCTGTAGCTACGAGGTATCCGTGAAAGGGGAAACGATATTCTCTCGATGTTTTTCGTAAAAAATAGACGACGCGTCTCATCAGTTCTAAATCAAATTCTACAGATTTGCGGTGACGCACTCGTCAAATCGACGTATAAAATATATTGCTGTTTATTAAAATATTTTTTGTCCGCATTCCTTTCATAGAAACAGATCCAGCAGATTTATTGTATATTGATAAATATAATCATAAATGCAGGAAGTTTCATAAAGCTTGAAAGTAAGAAATAGTTCTTTTTTATATTTTTTGGTATGTGGTGTCTTGTTTTTGTTTGTTTTGTATTAACACATACCATTTTTTATTAAATAAAATAACTCGATTACATTTTTTCAGTTTTATACAGTTTTTTTCACAATATTTTGAAGTTACTTGTCAGTCAAATTTTAAATGCATATATTAATTTCCTGCTATGCGTTCCAGTTGTACCAACTTATTTCTTTGTAAAATAAAATAAACTACTTTGAAATTAAAATGACAGACACATCTACCACTGTCAAGGATCTTCTCGTTGGACAGACTATAACGCCAGACATATCACAGCCACCTTATATTTTATCAAATAGTAAAGATCTACTCACATTAAATCATAAAAATGAAAATATCTAAGAAAATATTTGTTTGAGTGTTAGCCAACCTTAATATTATTTTGAAAATACATGAATTCTCCATTGATTATGGGACTGGGTGTTCAATGGGTTCATTTAAAATAAAAGAGTAACTTGCTTTTAAAGGTGACCAATGTTCAATATTAATTTTGTCTCAACCTGTATAACTTTTTGCGTCAAGTTTTAATTCGATTAGTACAATAGTTATTTTAGCTACACTACATATTAGGCCAAATAGAGTAGCTTTTATTGAAAATAAAAATTAAAAATAAATATTGTTGTTCATTTTCAGAAAATGTTAAATAAGTCAAAAACCTTACATTTTAGTCATATACTTCTGTAATAAAAATCACCTTTATTTTTCTCCTAGCATCCGAAAATAAATTAGTATATAGGGAATTCCATTACAAAAAAAAACAAAACTTTGATGTGTAACTTTTTTGAGGACACCCTGTAGAACTCTCTATATTTTTAAAAAGTGCTCTGACTTAATCTACATATGTTCACAAAATTTCATTTCAATACAAACTCGTTGTTCTCCTTGGAGCCTCCGCGTCCTATGAGAGGCGCCGCGCCTCCCTGTATGTATACACTACTGAGTGAAAAAATATACATTTTCGCGTATAAAATCTCTTGGTAAAAATCACTACTAGTAACGGTTCTCAAGATATTTGGAATAGAATAGTTTAATACCCAAGAAAAAAAAAGAGAAACAAAATATATTTTGGCAACACCGTACGAAATATAAATAAATACCTTAAAATTATAATATTTTTTGTTGGAATCGAAATAATCAATGTTATAAACATGTTGACTCGATAGTATTAGACTGAAATGATAGATTTCAAATTTTTTTGTGCCAAAGGTTCAACGGAAACTGTTTTATCATATTTTTTTCTAGAAAAATTTATTATTAATTAAAAAAAATAAAAAGTTGCCAAATTCATAATTTCTTTTCATTTTAACTCTTTTTATTTATTTTTTTGTCAATGATGGAATGAGGTGTATTGATAATTTCCATTCCAAATATCTTAAGAATGATTGCCCGTAATGATTTTTACCGAGGCACCTTTTTTATGTAAAAAACAGCTAAATGATTATTTTCTCACTCAGTAGTTTTTTTTATATAGACTAAAAATTAATACTCTTCAAATCAGTTAAAGAATATAGATAGCCCCCTTTACAAGTAGGAATCAAAATTATTCATGTCAAAAACACTCAGACACTAATTTTCATCCAAATATCGACGTTTTTATTCATAACGTAATTTATTCAGAACTTGGAAAAAACCGATATAAAAATGAAATTTCTACACCCTACGTATCTCGGTACGGAAGCATTTGCAGAATATGTTGACGAAGTTTCTCGAATACAATTTGGACCACTCTGTAGATATTCGAAGACGTGCGCTACTATTTTATTTATACTATTACCTGCGTATGTTACAAAAAAAATGGAATAATAATATCGAATAGATACACAGGGTGAGTCTAAAATAAGTGCAAATATTTTCAGGGCTGGTAGATCTCGATAAAAGAAATATATTTTCTCTTTACCGTTTTTCAAATACTCCTAAAATTTTGAGAACCACTGAATTTTTTCTGGATTTTCTTTTTTGTAAGTTTAATCTATTACCTGTGTTGCCATATTATCAAGAAATTATGTTTTTCAACTAAACACTAAAAAAATTCCTTCTTCAAAAATTTTTCCTACGTCAAAAAATTCCGGATTTTCAAAAAAACAATTTCGCCAAAAAACCTCATAATCGTGTTTCTGGTGTCGAAATATACTACCCCTAAAAATATTTGCACTTATTTAAAACTCACCCTGTATTATCGAATAGATTGTATATTAACAGTAAATTACTAATTTATTTCTGTCGTATTTAAATATCGTTTTGTAAAAAAACTCACAACTCACAAGATCATCAAAAATACTTTTTTTTAAATTACCTTGTCTGAAAATTAGGTATAATTATTTTCTCAACAGGAACAGTTTTTAAAATTGACAGAAGTGGTACTAGGTAGGCATCGAGACTGGTCTCCAAATAGATTTTTAATAGGCGAAGAACAATTTTTCAGTTTCCCAAACCGAAATATGGAACGAGCGAAGGGCTAATAAATAAAAGGCAGCACCTGCGCTTAGTTTCGACCGTTTTGCACTATAACTTTTCACAAAAAAATTAACCTGTCACTTTATATTTCTTAGTTTTGCATTCTCCAGGAACGCAAACATAAGTCGTTGAGCATTTAGTAAGTGCCGCAGGCTGGTTTCAACACGGACATAAATTTGGTACAGTAAAATATAATATTTATTGTATACGAGAGAAAAAGAATATCTAGAAATGTGTCAAAATGGTAATGACTTATGTAATAAAACTATGTCATTAGGAAGTAATCATTGAATAAAGATGCCACGGAAGAATCATATCAACAAAATAAACGCTACCGCGATAGAAGTTTAATATGGCTCTCTTAATTCCAGTTTATCAGTGGTCCACTTACATATTTTTAACAGTTTTGAACGTGAAATAATAAAGTAGAATAGACTGGAGCAACGGCCTAGCTACGTTGAAACACCGGTTCCCATTAGAACACGGAAGTTAAGCGACGTAAGGCGATACTGGTGGATGGACGAGTGACCGGTTCGAAACTCTGTATCGTGCTGTTGTTCAAGGGAAAAGTGTAAAATCTATTGATACACACTGCTCATTCACGCCGGTTCGAGGCCGGATGAGATCGGATATCTCGTGAGTAAGAGTTGATTTAGACACTTCCTAAGTCGGTAGGCCATTGACCATGATATGGCCGAGGACCGCGCTTCGAATTCCAAGTAACAAAGTAGGCTCCGTTCAGATTAGCCCTGGCAGCAAAAAAGAAGACGTTAACTGAAATCTTTACTTTACTTTAGAATAGACTCACTAATTTACTGGTTTTGTTTTACATTGAGCCAATAAATGGTATTAGTTAATAAAATTATTGTTAAAAAATAAATAAGTAAATAAAATTATTTATAATTCCAAAAATACTGACACCACTAAGTCAAATTGACGTTTTCTGATTATTTGTGACAACTGGTATATTAAGGCGAAAATGCAACAATAAAACTTAATTATTAGTTTATTTCAAATAAATTTCCTAATAAATTGGTTTATTTACAACCACATATGTATTACTGACATTACTAACATTTAAAAAAATTGAAAGTGTGAAATTATCTACATTTCTTCCCTATTCCATTTCCCTCACCCTCGCCCATTTCCCTCATCCATTTTCCTTACTCGGTTTTTCTTATTTCTCGCCTCATTTAATTAAGCAAAATATTTTTGTAATATCTTTATTAAATACTTATCTAACATCAACAAAAATAAACAAGAAGATTAACAATAATGACTCGATTTGATGACTCGCCAACTAGATGTCCATTCATTGAAGTTCTGGTAAAGTTGGCGATACGTCCATGCTTGCCTCTCGGTGCTGGACGGCTTTCCATCCAGGCTTTTTTCTCTCCTTGCTGGAGCAGAGCTAAGAGGTTCTCACTCCCTCTCTTGCCCTTTAGTGGAGATGTGCCACGGGGTTTCGTGGTTCTTTTACTCTCCACTTTTTCAAGGAGTGTTTTCGCTTTTTCTTCCTTTGGAGTAAATCCTCCGTGGAGCAGTCGGAGGGATACATCTGCTTCCCTGAGATCTACTTTCAACGGGTTGTCCGCCTGGTTGACCCAGGCCGGGTAGAGGAAACTGTAGCTTATATAGCCTGTTGGTCGGTACGCTCCTTGTGCTCCACCCGGAGGTGGCATCTTGTATGAAACTGGCTGGTCTCGCGCAAGTGTCAGATTTCTCTCCTGTAGTTCCCTTGGGGGGTTGGTCTCTTGGAAATTGCACTGTTAATGTTTTCAGTTTTTCTAGGGAAATTTTCTTCAGCCTCACCGCAAGGTTTAGTCGCTCCATTTCTACAGAGCACCAGATTTAGAAATAAAATATGATACAATGGAGTGCCCCATGGTTGAACCCAGAAAAGGCTAGTCTTTCTATCTAGCCACGCATCCTTTTGACCTCGTCCCGCCATCGTAGGGTTTAGGTTTTTGGTTTGGTCACCAGGGTAGTAATTTTCTGTTAAGCTCCGCCCACTACATGCGTAATATCTTATCTCTGTTAATTGTATCACAGATTATATTATACTATTATACAGATTATAAACTTATCGTCAAAAGCATTGTTTTTCGTGGTTCCAATTTTCGGAGTCGCGCACTAATTAGGTTACTAGTTTGCGCACAAGCACGCCCACTTATGGCCTCTAAAATTGTGCACAGCGCCTGACCGGTCTTGTGTCCGGCACAGTTATTACGCTGTTTAAACGGGAATTTATTTTGCGCACAAGAAAATTTACTCGTTTGATCATCGTCATAAAAAACAATTTTCGTACCACGAATTAGTGACAAGACTTTTAACTGTATACTTATAGGATACCTAATCTGTGATTGTATCATGTTTCAGAAGGTTAAGCCAAGTCCCGCCCACACACAGATGAGACATGGCCACAGACAGTAGAGGGTGCCTGATATGATGGACAGGGTAGTCCAATCTAGGCATCGTTATACGTTTTGGTGCAATTCCTTGGCCACGACACTACAGCCAGGGCAATACAGCCACCTAATACGACTGGGAGCTTTCCCACCAACAACTGCAAGGTCTCGCATCTCCTAAGGGAAGTGACATTAGCTGAACACTTTGTACACACCAAAATAGGAAGACAAAGCGAGACCTTGCACATCTTATATATATTGTTTACTAGTAAAAAGTTAATCCATTATTTTTAGGTTCTTTTATCTTTGGATAATCGCACTCTATAGAAGTAAGTATTTTTGAAGTTTTGTTAACAATAAATTCACTTTAATTCGAGTCCACACATCGTCAACTGAAATTGTCAAAAAATGGCAGCTCATAACGTCAATTATTGCATTAGAGGGGGAAATGCATGAATATAAGAATAGTTTTATACATCTTTCTTAAAAAATAGTTAGTAAAAATGCAGTATTGTTTTACAAAATAAAAACTTATGTAGCCAGCCTTTTTCCAAAGATATAACCACTGAGGAATATAACCCCAAAACTTAATTTAAAAGCTTCCTGTTTTTATAAATTTGAATATACTTCATACTATTATGATCTGTTCAATGCGAGTCAAGAAAGATGTCGACAGACGACATTTAAAAAATGACAGAAAATTCAATTTACTTGGGAGTAACATGGACAGACACCAACTGTCACTCTCAAGTAACCTCTCGTTGGACAGACTATACATTTTTTTCATACACAGGAATACTTAATTAACGAAAAATATTATTAACCTTCTCTTCTTGATTACTTTACGTTTTAATTCGCCAACCATCACTAATTTCGTAGGAATAGTTGGAATAGCGTTCCGCTCATTCGTTTTGCGCAAACTGTATATTATTCAGTCCATAAAAACTAATTACCTCCGATTACTTAATGCAGCCGACAACTAAATAAATAAAGAATTGTACCACAAAGCGCGTAAATTATGAGCGTATGGGTTTAGTGAGGAATAGAAAGCTACCGTATAAGTATGCGTACATAGGAAGTAGGCTTCTTCGTCTTGAATTTTTCCTATACTCAATGCTCTTATTTGGATTGTTTAATAATACTGAACCAGGTTAAAAAATATCCCGGGACCATATACGTGACGAAAGAGGACAGATATGTTGATAATTATCTGGGAAAAGAATACATTCACTATGAAAAGAGGTCATTATATCGTCAACTCATGTCATATATCAAATCAAATCAAGTTTACTGGTGAAAAATAATAAATACACTAGTGATGGGAATACCGGTTCCACATGAGTCGCGTTACAATAGCGACCGTTCCAGAAAAATACCGCGACAAAATATCGCGATTTTGTAATCGAGGTTCCAACTTCCTAAGTGTCGCGGTCCTCGCTTATGTAGTATTTCTGGCATTGGTACCTACTTTTATTTTATACTACCTACCTAGTCCCACAAACCACTGTCAAAAAAATTCTTTATTGGTGACCGCTTTCGGCAATTCCAGCCATCATCAGACCTTAAAAATAGATATAAACAATAAAACTTATATAAAAGTATAAAAGCAAATAATATTTTCATTTTATTTTATTTGCTTTTATGTTTCATCTCTCAAACAACACTATTTTATACCAAAAATCGCTATTTCAAAAGTAACGTAGCGACGGCAACGGGAGCACCAACGCCAATAGTAACCGACCCAATCGCTACAGGCGAAAACGAAACCCTAGAAGCGCTCCAGCGACTGCTGGAACGAAGTAAGCCGCTTCCGAGGTCGAGCGTCGATAGCCAGTTACAGCAGGATGCGACAGGGAACTAAAACTCTAGGAGCGCGACGCACACTGTTGCGCTCAATGGACATAATTCAAAAATGCATGTATTTATTTTTGGGTTTGTAAATACACCTATCTTTAGAGGAATCTCTGCTGATAATAAAAATAGAATGTTCTTTTTTTATTGTTTACGAATTCCAAAGAAACAGAGATAAAGAAAACGAAAAATAATTTTGTGCGTTAATTGAAAGATTAGTGTAAAATTTATTCTATAAGAGGCACTTTGTCATTTTCAGTTTTTTATTATTTTTTAACATTAAGGAGACTATGGATATTAATTTAGAAGGTAAGCAGTCAGTTACGTTATTTGCCTTTAGTATTTATTTAATTAAAAAAAAAAAAGAAATTTCAACTTTGACTTAGAATTACAAAAAAATATATCAATATAGTCCGAAGAAATTTTGAAAATCCTCTGCTATTCCCAACAGCATGTTATACGAAAAATGGGTAACTTGTAAAAAAAATAACTTGTAATAAAAAATATAATATAATATATATATATATATATATATATATATATATATATATATATATATATATATATATATATATATATATATATATATATATATATATATATATATATATATATATATATATATATATATATATATATATATATATATATATATATATATATATATATATATATATATATAATATATATATATATATATATATATATATAGTAATATAAAATATAACTTGTAAAATAATACCTCAGTTTATAATCATCTGCTGATGATGCTAACATGGTTAGCGAAACGCGCGTCCAGTGTAAAAGTAAAAGTGTTTTGGTGTATTGTGGTGATTTAGTGTTTTTATTTTGCTGTGTAACACCGAAGGTTCCAACCCTCAACTGTAATATTGTAGAATTAAAATAATATACATCATGTTTTGCGCATTTTTGCGATTTTTGTTAATTTTCTATTTTTAAAGAAATCCTCTGCTATTTTCAATTTAGGATTTTATACCAAAAATGCCAAATATTTATTTTTAAATTTATAATATATTTTTTTAAGTTTCTAGCACATTTTCAAAAATACGTCAAATGTATTAAAACCATAGCAAATTCTTTAACCCTCTAAGTGGGGGTATCATCCCCAATTTATTTCAATGGAAATAGGGGTCAAGTAATATTTTATTAAGACGACTTTAATTTATCTATATAATGCTGGTTATTTTTTGAAAATTAATCAACCCCTTAGGAAAATAGTGGGGTTTGAAATTGGGGGATGATACCCCACTTGAATGTTGAAGATTTCTCTATGGATTTTACCCTAAAATAACGTATTTTTAAAATTTGTTTAAAAACCTCCAAATTTCTTGATATAATTTATTTTGCATTTTTTTCCTTATTATTGATATTTCAAACCTCCATATTTTCAATAGGGGCTTATCGATTTTGGAGAACTATACACCAATATTTAGGTAAATAAAAGGCCTTTTCAATAAGGTATAAATTGGCCCCTCTTTCCATGTGAAAATTTTGGGGATGACACCCTCGCATAGGGGATGACAATTTTGCAATCATTTTTGGAGCAAAAGTTGGCTCTCTTATTAACAAAATAAATAAAAATAGTCGCAATAATTAATATTAGTTTGTTTTCAAAATATGAATTTTGACCCAATTCCCCTATAAGGTGCAACACTGTGCGACGGCTGGAGCAAAGTAGGACGCCGCGCCGCCGGGGTCGAGCGTCGATGCCCAGTTACAGCAGTTACGCGACAGGGAACTACAACTCTAGGAGCGCGACGGCTGTAGCGAACACGTCGCCGTCGCCACCGAGATCGCCCGACGCTACGTACAGTTCCCCCAGTAACTACTGTAGGCGACCGACGAAATCGCGACGGCTGGAGCTAAACACGTCGCTATGCGGTTACTACGGTTCAAGCTAACTTCAAGAGCGATTATAAATAATTTATTTACAAATTATAAATAATTTATAATTTTGTCGTCATTATGATCGTCGTTCTTCAGTAACAGGTTCCTCATTCGTTGTGGAGCACGACACGGCGATACAAAAAAATACCGCTCCAAAATCGCGTTACTCAAATACCGACACATCACTAAAATACACACACAAGTAAATAATATAAAAATACAAAATTAAAGATTGTTCTTTAATTTTGTATTTGTAGTTTTAAGAGTCACATTGTAAATATTGTTTTACATGTGTCACTTAAAATATATATATATATATATATATATATATATATATATATATATATATATATATATATATATATATATATATATATATATATATATATATATATATATATATATATATATATATATATATATATATATATATACATTGACAAAATTGAAAGAACATGATACGAATATAAACTTATATAAAAAAACGTACAAATTAAACATTGAAATCACTTAAACTTACAGAACAAGACAAAAACATTAAAATCATAAAAATCCTTTTCCACTAGGTAATTCTTTATAACATATTTGCTGTAGTTTGTTAAAGAATAATACCCTTAATGTTCTTACTACCTCCAATAGGTGAGCCTACAGGTATGGCACTAAATATCTCTGCAAAACATGTATACATATTTCAACCCAGCATATACAAGCAAAATGTAACCCGTTTATTTATTTAGGTACAGTTTAATTTGATGTAAGAATTAATAGATTTTTTCAAGATGTTGAAGATTCAGAATGGTTTTGTCAGATGAGTTTCAAGATGCACGTCATTGGTGTAGCTTTATCTTAACGAAAAGAGAAAAGTGGGTGCTAAATTAATAGGCCTCAAGATGAAATCCAATAGACGAAGAATCCTCTATCAACCAAACCAAACCTAACCTAACCTAACCGTTGGAGGACACCCAAATCCTGTAGCTAGAAGGGAAGAGGTCTATAAAAATTTTGTTTACAGCATATTCCGTTTGACAAAAAAGTTGAACAGGTTCGTGCAAACCGCACTCTTTTATCTTCAGTAATAACGGAGATACCGTATAATTGCAACCAAACACCTATATTGCATCCTGTACAATAAGGTTTTTTCTCTATTTATACTACTTATTTGTCTGAGATTCAAATAATGCTAAAGATTGTTTCCTAGAGCTCTAAAGTAAATGACACAAAAATAAAATTTAAATGTTAAAACTATACATTATAATCAGAATATACAAATCTGGATAAGTTACGCCACCAATCCAATAATCTGATTATTTATGATAAGCCAAGTCTATAAACAAACCATTTTCGATTCTGTAACCTTTCACACCTGTTGGAAAACGGAAAAAACTTACCACAGCTGGTTTTTAGCAGCACTTGAACGTGTCAAACGATAATTAATTAGATATTAAATGATCGCATTACCCTTTCGGAGTTGTTAAGTGTCTTTTTGTCGGTCTGCAAGCCGATTAAATTAATTTTAAATGCAAATTGCGTCTAAACAATTTGTTTGTATATTTAAAATAATTGGTGCTTAAATTGTTGTATTTGAAGGAATGAATACCTTTTGAGGTATATTTATATTTCTTAATTTTTAATTTTCTTTAATAGTAAATTAGTTTCTTCTTTGAATTGTATTAAAAATTACACAGAAAATTGAACTGCTGATATCTAAGGTATTGATCAAATTTAAAATTTTAAGAAGAAAATTACTAAAAAATTAGTTTGTTCACTAAATTTTGAAAGTTTATTTACAAAAGTTATTTTTATTTTAAATTTACAGAAGTATACCAATTTCCAGTCTATATTTTTAATAAAATATACAGGGTGGCGCACCTCATGCGCCTCGGTTGATTATACAAAAACGGAAAGATGTAGAAGCTAAATTTTTTATGGGTATATATAAAGAGACAATATGCATAATTTAAAATTATTTTCAAATGTACAGGGTGTGTCAGAACTAAGATCCATACCAATGTTATATTTTTTCTTATGAAACACCCTGTATTTTATTTAATTTTTAGATTCTTGGGCATAAAATAAGGCATTTATTATAAGGGTTTAATATGTTTAAATGCTTTGGTTTAACACTAATTAACAAAAACAATAACGATTAAAAGACTTAAAGAACTATTTATAACTTATTTACAATTTATCTAATTATTTATCTAACAGAAATTTATTTTGAATTAGCGCGGCGATTGTAACTGTACGCGTCGATCGGTTATTTATCTCTATCCCCTTCAGGTTTCGGGCATCAGCTTATATGTATATGAGAGAAACAGACAGTCCAGACATATCTCGAAAATTCTTAGCGGCGTTCGGTGGGCGTATGAGTCATAGCCGAGTGGCCAAGCCTAAGGCCGAGTTCACACGGTACGGGTCCGCAACACTATAATAAAAAAGTTTGTCAGCACCCTGTACATTACTTTTCAGAGTTAATTCTTGTGCTGACTTTGAAGCAAGAAAAATAAACTCTACTAAAAATTGTTATTGCTTCCTTCAATGTATACAGGGATATCCAAAATTGTTGGGCTATTTTAAATATTTATTTTACATAAAAACTTCGTTATTTCAAATACAACACTATATATATTTTAAAACAAGTCGAAGCAGATTTAAATGCTCTTTCAAACTATATTAGTGTTTCCTATACCTATCTGGCTAGATTTTGAATAAAAAGCGATTTTTCAATAAAATGGCAATCAAGATGGCTGGTGTCGCCATGGCAATTTGCTAGTGACAGTTAGTAGCTATTTTCAAAATCGACATTAGTTTATTGACTTTATTTAAATTTATAACAGTTTACTTTTATTCAATTTATCTACAATAGTTTAATAAGTAAGTATTTATTATTTTATCAAGAAAAATAAAGAAGTAGTTCTTTGATTTATATTACGATGACTAGTAGATATATTGGATTTTCTATAAAAGAACCAATTAAGGCAAATTCATTTTCTTCACTTTCAACTACAGGTTTCTGCCTAACTGGTTTTTCACATGCCACACTATAAGCTCTGCGAAATAGGAAAAGTAGTTTTTCAAAGGAACGCTTGTCAAGAAAATTCCTATTTGGATATCTTTGAGCATAAACCCTTCAGGCCAAGAAGCAATTGTCCTCACAAAATAAAATCACTAGTAACATATCCATTCCTTCCGCAAGCAGATACTGCTTCATTTTGCTTGATAAAATAATAAAAACTTACTTATTAACCTTATTGTGGGTAAATTTATGAAATTATCTGTTATTATATAGAAATAACCTGTTATTATATAATGTGTATAAATTTAAATAAAGTCCATAAACTAATGTCGATTTCAAAAATAGACTAGAAAATTGCCGTGGCGACATCAGCCATCTTGATTACAATTTTATTGAAAAATCTCTTTTTATTCAAAATCTGAGCCAGATAGGTATAGGAAACCCTAATATAGTTTGAAAGAGCATTTAAATCTGCTTCGACTTATTTAAAAAAATACATAGTGTTGCATTTGAAATAACGAAGTTTTTATGAAAAATAAATATTTAAAATAGGATACCAATTTTTGATACCCCTGTATACATTTAAGGAAACAATAAACATTTTTAATAAAGTTTATTTCTCTAGCTTGAAAGTCAGCACAACAATTAATCCTGAAAAGTAATAAGTAATGTACAAGGTGTTGACAAACTTTTTTATTATAGCATGCATATTTAAATATCTTTAAATATATTTAAAACCATAGCTTTTAAACATATTAAACCCTTATAATAAATGCCTTATTTAATGTCCAAGAATCCAAAAATGAAATAAAATACCGGGTGTTCCATAAGAAAAAATATAACTTTGGTATGGATATTAGTTCTGACACACCCTGTACATTTCAAAATAATTTTAAATTATGCACATTACCTTCCCTCATATATCCATAAAATATTTTGTTTCTACATCTTTCCGTTTTCGTATAATCCACTGAGGCGAATGAGTTGCGCCATCCTGTACAATTTAATGCAAATTTATTTTTTCTTTAAAAACTATTGTCTCAAAAAGGTCAACTAAATCTACAGGGTCTTTCAAAAAACATAGTAGGTGCTTATTTTTTATATCAACATTAGGTCTAATTTTGGTCTGTTTCTATACAATATTCGCTGTTTTATATTTCATATGGTATTTTCACAGTAAATTTATATCAAAGCCACCCAATAATTTTTCTCTCGTATTTTACCGTTGAAAGAGCTATATGAATAATAATGCGTGTATCTGCGAAGCCACTAACAATTTTTGAAATACTTTAAATTAAAAAAAAAATATTTTTAATTCAAGATGCAAAAAAAACGCTACGGAGAAATGTTTGGTCAAATTTAAAGTGTTATAGTTTTGTTATTTTTAGCCCTATTTTCATGAATTTTTTAGCAAGCTGTATATAATTATCACCTTTAATTCGTATATTCAGTTTTTTTAAAAACTTTAGTATTTGGCATATTATACAGGGTTAATCGAGGGGTTGTTTTTTTACCCTAATTTTAAAACACCCTGTGCAATAATTTCGCGTGTCAATTTTCCTAAATTATAAGTTTACGGCCAAAGCCATCTATACTGAGCATTTTGTTTTTTGATTCATGTCAATACATGCTTTGGTTAATTTTTAAGAGCGAAATGAACTGATCACGATCAATTTGCAATTTTCCAATTATATTTACTTCTTGATGCAATTTTTTAATATGACGGGATGGTTTTGGTGACTATTGTCTAGTAAAACTATGACTACGAAAACGTCACATTACGCTGCATTGGATATAAATAAAAAAAACGTTAAAAACTACCAAACCAAAACGATACAGTCCGGGTTTTAATAAACATTAATAACGGTAACAGAACTAACGATATTAAAGAAAAAATCTGGAATACTCAACGTATACAAACAGAAAACAAAAATTGTAAAAAATACCTTACTAATACTTTGTATTGCCTCTCTTGGGTGCTATAACTGCCTGTATACGTCCGTCCATACTGTCATTGAGGCTGCATATATCATAATGCTATATGTTCTACCTATTCTTCTTTAAGAACCAAGTGAAGTTCATTTAATGAAGCTGGTAACGCTTCGCGACCTCTAACCCTTTTGCCAAGTATTTCCCAAACGTCGAACATGATGGTTAGTTCATAGTAGTGTATAATTCACAATGATCACCAAAGCCGCCTTGTTATGTTGAAAAGTAACTTTAAAAAGAAAAGATAATTGAACAAAATTACAAATTGTTGGTGGCAAGTTCATTTCGCTCTTAAAAATTAACCAAAGTATGTACTGATATGAATCAAAAAACAAAATGCTCAGGAGACATGGTTCTGGCCGTAAAATTATAATTTGGGAAAATTGACACGCGAAATTATTGCACAGGGTGTTTTAAATTTAGGGCAAAAAAACAACCCCTCGATTAACCCTGTATAATATACCAAATACTAAAGTTTATAAAAAACTAAGTATACGAATTAAAGTTGATATAATTATATACAGCTTGCTAATAAAATCATAAAAATAGCAACTTTAAATTTGACCAAAAATTTCTCCGTTGCGTTTTTTTTGCATTTGAGTGTATAAAATTTTGAAAACCCTGTATGATTTAAGATTACAATATTTATAGCAAATATATATAGTAAATACCTAATATAGTTTTGATTTCTCTCAATTAATATTAATATTAATATCTCTGAAATTATATTTACTCATACCTTAGAATTAGGTAGTGTGATGTAAAAGGAAGCTAAAAATGCAATAATATGTGGGGTGTTCCATTAAAAAAATCATCCCAATCCACTCACACTTTTTTCAGCCACCCTATAGAAGTTAAAATATTTTCCAGAATTACATCCTCGCACATACTTTAGGTTTGCACTTAAACAAAATTCTCATTTTTTTTATTCTAAGAGCTTCAGATGCCCGACGCACTATTGCCGGACCCTATTTACAAAAGTTGTGAATTTTCGACAATTTTTTAGAAAATATGTAGTAGCTCCCGTAATTATTACCCTTGTATCTATTACCCTCAAAATTTCGTGCTAATCAGTAAAAGTACGTCGAAGAAAAATCAAAGCCAAATTGGACCTATGTTGATATAAAAAAAAATTGGCGCCGGGAGGCACGTATAGCCGCCCATACTAAAATATGTTAATAAAAAGTTGGTAGGCAGTTCTTTTAGTTTCAAAGTAAAGGAATTTTTCCATTTTTTTTAATCTTGAAAACTGCGACTTTGACTGATTTTGATGTTATTACAAATTTTGTTGCAAATATTATTCCTAATCTTAAATTGAAAACCGCGTTTCGCTAGCTACTGTAATTTTGGAGTTACGATTTTTTAAAATTTTTAACCCCCTCCCATACACCCTTACCAACCCCCCACCCCCACCAAAAACTAATGGCCAGATTCTCGGGTGCCACAGTGTTTTTGTGCCAAATTTGGTTAAATTAATTAAATTATCGTGTTACAGATGGACAGACAGAAGACAGACTGCATGAAAATATTTTGTATTTAGGTCATTTATGACCCAAATAACTCATTTTGAGTGAAATTAAATTTTTTTTTTGCCGATCTTAATAGCCTACCATATACCTATTGGTATGGTCGGCTAAAAATTGTATGCACTACGTGCATATATTTAAAGTGAAACTTCTTCTTACTTCCGTCTGTGTGTCTGTCCGTCTGAGGACTCCATTCGGTTACCTCTAACCAAGTGGCGAGTTTGGTTCCAATCGACCCATAATTAAGAAAAATCCTGATGATTTTGTCCATTTAGAGGCATGGGTTCAAAGCGTCAAGGGTGTCATTTTGTACCCCGTCCCCAATTATGCCAAAATGCGAAACGTCGTATCCAACTTTGCAGGGTGAGACCGTGTGTACCATCGCTCACATATCCTACCCACCAAATTTGGTCGCGATCGGACGACATCAACTATTGACGTTTATTACGCCAAATATAACCGTCACGATACGTGTCGTACTCTTCGAGCCCCATCCACATTTCGGGTTTCAGCCCTCTAGTTCTGCGATTTGATTCATTGATGATGGGGTTTCGTAGTGCACGAAACGTCGTAAAAAGATCCTGAAAAGATGGGGCTTTTCGAGTCCCATCTGCATTCCGAATTTCAGCCCCCTAGCTCACATAGAGCCCGAGTTACAACACTCCAAAGACCTATGTTACTTCCTCGATTGACTCACCACTTCTTTTCTCGCTAGCTTTTCTCGTATATGTCAAGGCCCTGTCGTGTCACGGCCTTGAATTTTTACATCCATCGCGCGTAAAGAAGTTTCACTTCAATACCTCATATTTTTACGTCACGATCTGCCCACGAGAGATGATACATGTTTTTTTAAATACCCTGTATACTAAATAAATATTTGACCGAAAAACAGACTATCATTAATATATTCGCTTCTACTTCGAGAAACGGTTATTGATCAGTTTATAATCATCTGCTGATGATGCTAACATGGTTAGCGAAACGCGCGTCCAGTGTTAAAGTAAAAGTGTTTTGGTTTATTGTGGTGATTTAGTGTTTTATTTTGCTGTGAAACACCAAAGGTTCCAACTCTCAACTGTAATAACGGTTATTTGTTAAAAAATAAAAAATATATTTCGACTAGATGGATGAAAATTGGTATACATACTTATGTATAATTTTTCTAAAACGACAAGTTCTAATTAATTTAAGTTTTCTAAATCAATCAATAAAGTTCATTTTTAATCTAATTTAAAGCAAAAAATAGCATCAATGTCAAATTTCACTTAAATCAATTAAAGAAATCCCGTATAATATGATTTTATCTGATGTAAAGTATAAGTAAGCACTCATTTGCAACGTAACAGAAATCAAAATTATAAGTCAATTGCGAATATATAAGTAAAAACTTCATATGCAAATCTCTACTTATAAATATAGGTTCAATATATAACGCACAACTAAAAAATACAATAATTGTAGAGCATAAAACTACTTACAAATGTAGAAGAATTAACCATAAATACAGTTTTAATACTATTCTTGAACGGCATTATTAAGCAAATGGGCGTTAATTGATGTATGAGTAAACTTCAGCACTGACAGTGATAGTCGCTAATGTTTCTCTTAATCCTTGACAGTGTACAGTGTGTCCCATTTTCACTGTTCTTATCGGATATCTCCGTTATTGCTTAAGAGAAAAGATTGCGATTTTCGCAAAGAAGTTACTTTGAATTTTGGGAACCTCAACCTCCTTCGCATCTTAGTTATCCTTAAACTTATTGAATAGCTAAAAACTGTTTCTTGGGTGGATCTTGACACTCCAGTGGAAAAGTCAGATCGTTAGAGCTGAAATATTTCTAAAAGTATTTTTTTTAATTGGGAGACCCTCCATATTTTCTAGCATTTAGTTAAAAACATAAATGTCGTTATTGTGTGTGTTTAGTTTCATTAAGATAAAGGAAAAATCTGTTTATACGTTAAATTTATTTGATAAATATTGTGATCTTAACGCACACGATTCCGAGCTGTTAAACTCATTTAAACGAAATTTCTTATGTTTCGGTAATTGATAAAGTTGCCTTATTGAGTTACCTAAATCGACCGTTGTTTATTATTTTATACTGAGTGACAAAAAAAGGAGAACACCTATTATATTATGTTCATAAGAGTTTAATAAATCTTGGTGTACATGATGATAGCTTCTTCTTTCAGCTCAATCAGACAATTTAATAAAAAATCTGGGTTTATATTGTTTTATAGCTGACCCCCGACTTCTGACACACTTATTGAAATGCCTAGGCATAGTTCTGAGAAGGTGATCAATGTCCTCTTGGGGTATCCCATTCCAGGCTGGTTCAACTTCGTGCATAAAGGGCTACTAAATTCGCTAAAAAGCCTTCTGTTGAAGACGTGATGTGTTTCACGCCCCAGACATGTTCAATGTGAGATAAATTGGACGATCATGGCAGCTATTGTAAACTGTTAATGCGGTGTTGATTAATAAAGGCTATTTCTGAATGCTAAAGCAATATGTTGTCTGGCATTGTCTCGCTGAAAGATGGGATTGTCGTCGTGATTGGATCGTTTGAAGTTATGAAAGCTTAACAGGAAAAGGGAATTACCGACAAGTATAAAAAACCAAAGACAGCATACCTGGGCCATGTCATGCGGAATAGTAGAGCAAAGCTTCTGAAATTAATCATCGAAGAAAAGGTAGAAGGCAGAAGAGGACTTGGGAGACGCAAGCACTCTCTCAGGTAAAAAAACATACGAGATTGGACTAGACTGAATGTTCTCAGCCTTGCCCGGCCATCGTGCATCCTTAAACAGAAAAAAGATTCCATTCCTGATCCCATTGAATCCCCCCAATATTCAAGAAATAAACATAAATAAATTTAATCGATTTTTAGTCAAACCAAGATAAGGCAGCCAGCAAAAATATCGAATTCTGATAAACATACAGGGTGGCGCACCTCATTCGCCTCGGTTGATTATGCGAAAACGGAAATGGTATATCGTTGTTCTCCTTTTTTGTCAGTCAGTATATTATAAAGTACCAAAAATGGGCATTATTCTTGAACAAACCCAACACTATTTCTTTCAACCTTTACAAACACACAATATCTAAAAGTTTAAGTTTCATAACGAACACAGCAATTACCATTTAAATTATAGGAAATTTTTCAAATAATATTGGCGAACGACCTTCCCCCAGAAATATGTGAATAAAATATTCTAAAATATTCAAAATTCATTTGAATCAAATGACAGTGAACTAAATACACACTGATACAATAGCATAACCTGATTTTGTATCTATTATTAGAAATTAGATTTTATAATTTGAATTTTAACGGTTTACTTTACTTAGTTATATAAAAAACAAAATTCCTATGTTGTTGACGTATATTTTTAATAATATTAAATCTATAAAAAAAATACAGTTGAGGGTTGGAACCTTTGGTGTTACACAGCAAAATAAAAACACTAAATCACCACAATACCCCAAAACACTTTTACTTTTACACTGGACGCGCGTTTCGCTAACCATGTTAGCATCATCAGCAGATGATTTTAAACTGTGGTAAACAATCCAAATTTTCAAAACAATCCTATCACCGGTTCTCCTATTACCATCGCCGGAAAGTCAGTTACAGGAAGCGGCTAGACAGATAACTTTTAATCCATAAAGATATTTCTTTTTTTAAGGATGGAACTGGAGAATATAACCTAAGGACGCCATTTTTTTTTAAATATGGTATCTGGACAATCTGGACATCTGGACCTAGACACGTCATGATTACAAACTCTAATGGTTTTGCGTCCCCTGGTAGGTTCAGGTTCAAAAATTTGTGTCAGATCCGACAAAAATGGAAGCTTGACGTAATTTCCCGGAGCTGGATGTATGTCAGGACAGACTCCTTCAAAATTCCGGATCTACTCATTTCTAGTCTAGACTATTTTTAACTAATTGTCAATAGTAAAGTGGTTGAGGAAAATAACGCATTTTTCACGTTCCAACGTTCAAATGTTAATATTTCTGTTATGCATAAATCCATTTTAATTAATTCGATATCTAAAAAATGGGTCTTTTTGTACTACTCGTGAAGCCGTAAACTGTACTGTAGTAAGTTTGTTAATACTCGTAGTCATTAGATGGTGTTGTATTGAAATAATGCATATATTTTCAAAAATGTCAAATAGTAAATTATCGTAATTAAAGAATTGGGAAGATACGCAACCTAATGGGCGAATTCGGAACAAGGCTGATTTGATTTCCACTTACGTCTCAAGTGCGGTACGGTGGAGACACCAATCGATCTGCGGTCAACGCATAAAACACTTATTTTCTCTAATTCAACCAGCAAAGGCATATCGAAAACGGTGTGAATCTGAAAACGACAGTGTTGCCATATTAAAATGTGTAATATCTGTAATACGTTTAGCGAAAGTATCTTTGGATAACAAATCCGCGTTTATGTTTTGAAAATGTATTTATGCATGTTAAACATAGAATAAACAACAAAAATAATAATAATAGCTCCCGTATATAGCGTTTAACGCCTTGGGAGTAGCAAGGTAGAGCCGTTCGGTATACAAGGAGGGTCATGTGGCTATAGCACTACGCTAACCTACTACCTCAGGATTGTGAATCCCAAGTACTCATTTAAGGCTGAGTCGGCCTAGGTATCCAAACTATTTTTATTTTATTAAAAATAGTCGGCTGATGAAATGCCGGCTGTAAGATTCGAACCCACAACATTTGAATTGGTAGAGCTGTACCTCTACGCCACCGGGCACCACATAAACAACAAAAATAAACATTCTTTTATACGTACTGAATACGTTGTATGATCCAAAAAAGTCGTTTAGTTGGCTTGGAAATGACGATTATTGGCATTTAGGTACAATAATATTTTACATATGAAATAACAGCGATATTCATTTCCAAGCCAACTCTGACGCCGTTCTTTGTTTAATCATATAATACTATATTAAATTGTTTAATGATAAAAAATCCGTATTATTAACGTGCTGTACCCTAAATCCGTAAATCTACGAATTAATCAGTAGTTCTGGCAACACTGTGTCCGGCAACTTCTCACTCTGTCGACTGAAAGCAGAACTACGGTACAGTATTCTTTGCGTATGTCGGCACAGAGCTACACTAAATCTCGGAATTCTCGGACAGGCTGACGGTAACGCCACCTACATCTCGGACAGGTTTCGTGTCACAAAATCGCCATTAAGGTTGCGCATCTTCTTATTTCTTCAATCAACGATATTATGACTTTTATCGCTATATATTTTATAGTTAACGAAGGACACTGAGTGGTGAAACAAAAATTATAAGTCTATTTATATTAACAAAGTTGATGATAGTGTCTCGAATTTGAAACGTCGAATTAAAGAAATAACATTGCAAGTTTATTCACGAAGAAAAGTGAAAATGGCATAGTGATAATTATTTTCATCAATCATTTCAATTAAACCTAGAATTTCAGAAAAAAAGAACTCGAAATTCATAAGGTTTTTCTTTATACGAAAACTTTATTTTGTAAAAAAAACACTTAAAAGAACTTGCGATCTACTATCAATGTCAATAAATTTAGCGATAAACATAGTAAAATTCGATTTCACATCAGTATAATTGCTGCTTTTTTCTACAATTTCTATAACATTGATTTTATTCAATCACGCGCTAGAATAAATATAATAATCTGTTAATTAATTAACATGTTACTAAACATATAAATTATGTATCATCTCCCTCTGTCTCAATATACTCATTACAGCATTAAGTTAACGATATCTATGAAATCTTTAACGATAATTTTATTTATAGGATAATTCTTGTCGGGATGCTAATTATACACTTCCAAATTAAGTAATGCTACTTAAATAAAGACTAACAGATCTAGGTTATAAAACGATAATATCATTATGATCTGATGTTATTTAAAGATTTCACTTTCACTTATTTCTTAAAGAATCTCTGTAAAACTCTTACTAACTCAAAAGTTGTTCAAATAGCGATTTTATGTCCACGTGCCAATTTTTAGAAAAAATGTTTAACTAAAGAGTTTTAAAAAGTGTCAGTTTTTTAAAAAAAAGTTAAAGAAATGAATAAAACAGTTTTCAGTATAATACCGTATGATCCAAAACAAAAACAACGTCCAGTTGGCTGGGAAATGCCGATCATCACAATTCCCATATAAATTTACATATATAAAATAACAGCGATCTTCATTTCATAGCCTTTGCTGACGCCGTTTTTTCGATCATACGGTATTATTTTTTATCGTTACTGAATATTATAATATACCGTGTTCTCAGTTTTGTAACCAAGCGAACTTTGCCATTGACAGTTAAGAAAATATTAAGTGTGCTTTTACATGTATCCATCATCCGTCGTCTGTCATTGACAATTCAATTGGTTTATTTCAAAAATGACAGCTCATACTTAAATATGATTGTTCGATTTTTTATTTTAATGATTTTGAGTCAGTAGATTTTACCATATAATAAAATCTACTAATTATACCATATACTTACCATATTACTTACCATATAATAAAATCTACTGGCATTTTTTCATTAATTTAGCTGTATAATAAGGATATAGAATAAAATATTCAACAGCAATAAAAAGATACACTTTTGAAACATATTTTAATTATTGCCGAATTACTAGATATTAATTCCAAAACAAAAATTAGATAGATGAAATCAAATGCTCAAAATACTTCTTTTCCTTATTCACTGCAGATCTTCTCATGTTAAGATACATATGTGGAATTATACTTCAAAAAGCAGCCACAATCTTTTCTTGTCAAATCCAGACTTATTGTGTGTCCAAAAATAGTCCAGACTAAAGTGCAGTCACCAATTAATAGAATCAATAGAATCATAAATTCTCTCTAATGTAGGTATGTATTTAAGTGACGGAACGACGGACTACGTAACATGTAAACCCACACTAAAGCCCACGGCCATACAGAAAGCGTTTTTTGCGTTTTTAGCGTGAAGCGTCTTTAACGACTAAAACAAAATAACAGGATTATATAGGAGTGGCTACACCAAAAGCGTGTAGCATTCGGCGTGTCTCGCAAAAAACGCAAATGAAAACAAATCAGTTTGTTTTCTGTAGCGTCTTTATCGTTTTCTAAGATGAGACCCCGAAATAGGTGGACGTTATATTTAATACAATAAAAATAAATTAAATAGTATGCATTTTTTTTCATTTTAGGGTATTATCTAAAAATATTTTTATAAAGAACATCTACTGTTTAAGAAGATTCTATTAAATTCAAAAATTTGAAGGAAATGTTTGAAAAAGTGTAGTTTAAAATGTTGAAAAAGTAATAAATTAAAGGAATATTTTCTTACGCGTAAAAAATAGCTTTTTTCTGCGTAAAAGTGGTTTTTTTCTGCGTAAAAAAGGTTTTTTTAAGAGAAACAAATAGTTTTTGACGCGTAAAAAATAGTTTTTTACGTGTAACAAATAGTTTTTTACACGTAAAAAATATTTTTTTTGCGTAAGAAAGGTGTTCTACCAGAAACAATAAGTTTTTGCCGCGTAAAAAAATAGTTTTTACGTGTAACAAATAGATTTTTGCACGTAACAAATAATTTTATACGCGTAAAAAATAGTTTTCTACCAGTAACAAATAGCTTTATACGCGTAAAAAATAGTTTTATACGTGTAACAGTTTTATTCGCGTAAAATATTAAAAATAGTTTTTTACGTGTAACAAATGTTTTTTTACACGTAATAATTTGATTCACTTTTACAAAATTTGTATTAAAATAAAAGACTGCTCACAAATACACGTCGCGTCACTACGTATTTCTAAGCCGTTAACACGTTTCGTTACAACAAGCTCGTATGTCAGGGCCGTCTCACTAGCTCGTATGTCACGGCCTTGAATTTTTACTCCCAGTGCGCCTAAAGAAGTATCACTCCAAAATGTTTCATAAATCATGTCCTAAAATTGCATTAACAACTAGAAATATTTACTATTCTATTATATAATTAAAATTATTATTTATTATATTATAATTATAACAAGTACTAATTAAGTACTTATTATTTTTACACACACAACTGGCACTAGCAGTAGATTGTGTTTGTCTCCGAATATATGCCCCGGCCCGTCCACAATTCAATTCCAGCATTTTTTATCTTCGTCCCTTCAACGCTGACGGCCCCGATCTCGCCTATATCTTTCTCACAGGATTGATTGTTGGACGGGCCGGGAATCCACGAGCAAGTTACTAATTGACATCTTGATAGAAACTGCAGACCTGCCGCGTCTTTTGCGTGTTTAAAACGGTAAAATTGCAAAAAGCGCTTGAGACGCAAAACGCTAAAAACGCTTTCTGTGTGGCCGTGGGCTAATAAAGCTTGCCACGCACTTATGCGAAGCGCGGCGGAAAACCGTGCAATGTAATATAAAAAATTGGGGGTCCGCGGACTGAGTGAAGCAACGTTGCTTCGTTTTGCATTGTTTTGTTTTTTCGCCGCGCTTCGCACAAGTGCGCGGTATGCTTAATGTTGTTTCTTATAAAAATTATTTGTCTATCATCATTCACTCTGGATCAAAATATTTGTGACTATAACATACTGTATATCCCCGGATTGTCTTTACAAGAGGAAAAACTTTTTAATTATTGAGATTTTGGGAAAACTGCATTTTTCATAAAAAATTTTGCTTGTTCTAAAATGGTTAATCTCGTTTATACTTTTTTCAAATGTCCATACTGTTTTAGCGAAAATTAGAAAAAAACATGAAAATAAAGTTAAACTTTTTTCAAGTCCTAAAAATCAAAACGCGTTTCTATGGTAATATAATTTCGTTTTCATTCTTTGATAGATTGTTGTTGATAAAATTTTAATTAACGTCATATTTTTTGCTGTCTGTTTTAAAATGTTAAAGAAGCACAAAATTTATTTAGTTCAATGCTACGGAAAGGGTGATAGTAGCTATCGGAAAATGTGATACTTTAACAACAGCAAAAAATATGACGTTAATCAAAATTAATAACAACCATCGATCCAAGAATAAGATCGAAATTATATTGGCATAGAAACTACTTTAATTTTTAGGACTCAAACATTTCCCATGTTTTTTTCAATAAATAATTTTCTCTGAAACGGTATGGAAATTTGGAAAAATATAAATAGTCCAGAGCCTATACAGGCCGAGATTCAACAAATTAGAGACAAGCTGAAATTTGGCATGGAGCTTCATTTTGTAGAGCTTTAAACATCCTGAAATCCCAGCGATGAACCGTTGAGCCTGTCACCCCAAAACCACCCCTACAAGGGGTAAAAATGGCCCTTTTTTTTACTTTTTCTTCAATAACTCTAAAACTACGAATTTTAGGAAAAAAAGTCACGAGTAAAAAATTGAAGAGAAGAAAATTTTCTACCACATAGGTAAAAAACTAAAATTTTTAGAATTTCAGTGGCGCAGGTGCGAATTCTTTAATTTAGAAGGATTGTTTTAATAACCCACCATTCTGTGTTTAACTTCAAATGAAAGAATTTTTGAGATAAATCTCTAAACCAAAAAATGTATTAGGATACAAGTTCCTATAAAAACGATCTTTTTAATAAAGGTAAGTTACCAGTGGCGGAGGTAATTTTTTTCAAATGCGCGTTTTTTACATTTAAAAACATTGAATAAGAAAAATTGCAGTTTTACAAATAATTTCCCATGAAATAGGTATATTGAAAAATTTACACGTTTAATAACAAAATATGAAAAACCTTAGCTAAAAAATAGGATAACTTATCTTAAGGATAGTCCTCATTCACTTCCACATTTGTTGGGTTCATACATGCGTAAATAATAATTTACCACCGCAAGATTGGGGTTGGAATCTGAAAAATCGAGAGATGAATCCAATACATTCAGAGCAGCCCATTGCTCCTACATGGGTTTTAGAGAAATTTTTTTGCAAAGCATGTACATGCAAGCGAATAGGACTCACCTGCATTATGGCATGTGGTCAATGCGATGGCATTACATGTATGAACCCCACAAATGTGGAAGTGAATGAGGACTATCCTTAAGATAAGTTATCCTATTTTTGAGCTAAGTTATCCTATTTTTGAGCTTCTTATGTTGTTATTAAACGTGTAAATTTTTCCATATACCTATTTCATGGGAAACTATTTGTAAAACTGCAATTTTTCTTATTCAGTGTTTTTAAATATAAAAAACGCGCATTTAAAAAAGTTATCTCCGCCACTGGTAACTTACCTTTATTAAAAAGATCGTTTTTATAGGAACTTGTATCCTAATAAATTTTTTGGTTTAGAGATTTATCTCAAAAATTCTTTCATTTGAAGTTAAACACAGAATTAAACACAGGTTATTAAAACAATCCTCCCAAATTAAAGAATTCGCACCTGCGCCACTGAAATTCTAAAAATTTTGGTTCTTTACCTATGTGGTAGGAAATTTTCTTCTCTTCAATTTTTTACTCGTGACTTTTTTCCTAAAATTCGTAGTTTTAGAGTTATTGAAGAAAAAGTAAAAAAAGGGCCATTTTTACCCCTTGTAGGGGTAGTTTAGGGGTGGCGAGCTCAACGGTTCATCGCTGGGGTTTCAGGATGTTTAAAAATCTACAAAATGAAGCTCCATGCAAAATTGCAGCTTGTCTCTAATTTGTTGAAGGTCACCCATGTAAAACGATATATCGGCCCTGAGCTAAAACGGGATTAGCCATTTTAGAATAACCAAATTTTTTTTATAAAGAATGAATTTTTCTCAAAATGCCGATTAAAAAAATGGTTTTCCTCTTGGAAAGACAATCCGGAGACATGCTGTATACGAGTTGACTCTGATCAAAATATTTTTGACCATAATCTATACAGCAGCCTGAGCTTACATTAACAGTTTGTAGATAACTACAATTAGTAGTCGCAATTTTGTATAACATGTTTCCGGCATTCCCATACTGCATTTCAATAATCGATAATGATATGATATAGAAAAAAAACAAAGACAAAGAAATAATAAAGCTATATTTATTGTTATTTCCCATATTGAAATAAAATATCAGAAACAATAAGAAAAATACTGGCCGTTCTTGAGAAATTTTCCTTCAGAACATTGTTAAATTAAACGAAACTAGGAATTTTCAGATCTATTGCAACAGCGCGGCGAACAACTCTTGTTAAACTTAAGCCTAATTACGACTGGTAACCTATCGCAATACTCACGATACTTGTAATTCTTTTATATTTTTTTGTACTTGGCAAGGCTCGGTGCAGAACAATAGAACCATATATATGCAAGTTAAGAAATTTGTCCATTAATTAGATTTATTGTTTGTGGACAATTTTTAAAATATTACTAAATATTATATATGTAGAATATTACATAGCTGCTAAGACGTATTTTACTACTGTCGAGAGCTTAACTAAATCTCGAGACAGTAAAACACATTCTCTCCATTTTTGTATTTTAATTTATTTACAACTATACCATTAATAAAAAATAACAATACGAGTATCTAATATACAGTTCATAACAAATAAACTTTTAGTCACGTGATTAAGCTTGACCGGCACAGCGCAGCGCCCTTGCCCTCTTTTACTTTTATATATTTTCTTTTAATCAAAATATTTTAGGAAACAAAGTTAAATTAATTATAAATATTTTAGAAACAATTATTTACGTCAACAAAACTCACCTTCTTAACATCACTTAAGGGACGTAAAGGGCCATTAGTACCGCTTTCCCGTTCAAAATATTCTAATAAAGTTGCGATGAGTTTTTTACGGCTATTAAGCTATCTTGTACACTTTGTACTAAAAGAGGTTCTAAAAAGAACAATGTTCGACTGCAAGGTCTGGTAGTAAAAACTTTTAAGCTTAAATTATCACAATACTATTTATTTAAAACAAAAACTCGTAATAAAAAACTAAAATGTCAAAACGAATGATAATGTCAGGAAATAAATAAATAAATGCGACAACTAGACATTTTTCAATATAAAATATCATCAAAACAGCTTCACCGATTTTGATGATATTTTATATGTATATTCAGTAGGTCTGAGAATAGGTTGTGTTTTGTACCCTTAAGTGATAAAAGTCGTCCGCCCGAATTTTTTTTTTGGACAAAATTTTTTATTTTTATTTTTGTGGCATTAAAAATACAAACAACCCTAAATTTTCACCCTTCTACCATCAACCCCTATTTTTAATAGCGATATTAGTAAGTTAATAATTTGTCATAGTTTTAGTTACCATAATCCTTCGAAACGGCTTGACCAATTTGTATGAAATTTTATATTTATATTCAGTAGGTCTAAGAATAGGTCGTTATCTATTTTTTATACCCCTAAGTGACAAGGGTGGTCCACCCTAAAATTTATTTTTTTTATTTTTTGAACAAAATTTTTTATTTTATTGAGAGAATATTTCGTCGGGGAACCCCCTTGTAAAATTCGATTATTTACGGTATATAACCCTACATACCTTTCTGGATATATACCAGGTACATTACGTCTATCCATTCTGTAGCTACGGGGCATCCGTAAGGGGAAAACGACATTCTCTCGATATTCCTCGTAAAAAAATCGATTCCATTAAGAATAGCTTGCGATGCTAGAATTTGCCTCGACAATGCTTAGACGTGATATGTTAGGGAGTATATGTATATGGTTGCGCTCTAGTTGCAAATACGTTAAAGCAATTACAGGAAATGCTGAATACATATACCTGGGTATACCAGACTTTGGGCCTTAAACTGAACATCGCATCGATAAAACTAAAATCATGTGCACTTCCCTTTAAAATAATAACAGTGCTATAAAAATCGGAGAAGAACTATTGGAATATGTATCGGAATTTAATTACCTCGGCAGTTTGATTTCGGAAAAGGCAAATATCGAGTCTGTAATTCAGCACAGAATCAGCAGCGCCGCAAGAGCATTCTGGAAATTAAAAGGCAGAGTTTTCTACAATCATGACTTGAGCACAAAAACGAAACTTGCAGTGTATCGAGCAGTAATAATCACCACCATGTTATATGGAAACGAAACCTTGGTGCCGTACCACCGGCACACGAGCGCATTAAAACAAGTTGCAACAGAGACACCTTAGACAACTGTTAAGAATCAAATGGTACCACCATGTCTCAAACGTATCAGTCCTTGAGAATGCAAGCTGCAAAAGCGCTGAAGTCATGATTACTATATCTCGCTTAAGACGGGCTGCCCACGTATGCAGGATGCAAGAAAACCGCTTACCGAAATCTCTTCTTTACGGGGAACTTGTAGAGGGTAAGAGGAAACCGGGTAGACAAATCAAAAGGTACAAGGATGTTTTTCATGAAAACTTAAAGGGGATAAGTATGCAGCATAACTGGGAGGAAGCAGCGCACAATAGAACACAATGGAGGAGAATTGTAAATTCTGTTAATAACGACAACCAAAGAGTAAAGAGGCAACAAAGTAATGAGATTTTTAATGTCCGGAGTGCGGAAGAGAGATAACATCACGTATCGGGCTTTTCAGTCACAGTAAAGCTCATGACAGGAAACGCCTTCCGTAACCATCTTCTGATGCGTGTCAAATACTCGTCAGCGAGTAATGGCAGTAAGCAGTAAGTAAGTATTATTATTCTTTAACCAGCTTTATTAGTATTAAGTTTTGGTTTTCCCGTACTGGCAGTGTGGCAGTTGACCAGTTAACAGGAACGATTATGGTAAGTAAATGATCACTACCATACAATGAAAGAAAAAGCAAGCGAATGACTGGTCAGTGTCAGGTCATGATTAGAAAAGGCTGATGTGCTTGATGAAGAATAGAATATCATCATTGAATATATTTTTTATTTAAAAAATACCAGTTTTTATTGCTTGCTTTGACAGATCGTGTTTTGTCATATGGAGCAGGGCCTATTTTACCATAAGGCACGGGCCTTGGGCCCGGTGGTCTGGGGGGCCTGTTAAAGGTTGTAAGATATTCATAATTTCTTGAATTTTTGAATTTTATTGGAAAAGAGGGCCCGAATTTTTGCTTGGGCCTTAGGGCCCGACCAGGTGAAAAATAGGTCCTGATATGGAGAAAAGTAACACGAAAAGAGCTAGATGCATTATTAGTTTCAAACAAAATATTCAAAACAAATCGCATCGAGTTCATAGCACTAGGGGTTATTAAAAAAATCATTGATATGTTGTAATTAAATAGAACAAGGAAACTTAAAGTTGTTTATTGGAAAAAAACTGTCTGCACTTTCATTGGTAATTAAAAATTGAATCGAATTAACGGAAACGGTAAGTTACTTTCGACTAGGAATGTTGATATTGAACAAAGGAAATCGATACTTTTATTGCAATTTAAATGATAAAAGTTTAAAGTCTAGCGTTAAAAGAACTCAGATTATTGTTATAATTTTCGTATACGTTTCTGCCATAAATTATAGAGATGACAGGCCATTCATGAAAACATTATTTTTTATATTTATATTGCTAGTATAAATCTATTATCGCATTTTCAACTAGATTTTGGTAGTGATACTAATATAATTTCGAATTTCTATTGTCTTTTTTATTTAATATCTTAAGGCGCGTCCACATTGCTCGTAATCCTGCTCGCGCTCTTGCTTCTGATCGTGCTTGCGTTGCTTGCACTTCCTGTTTGTCGTGTTTCTCAAGATCTTTCGGCTCGCAAGCAACGACGTCCACATTGTAATGTAGTGTTTGCCTTCGTGCTGTTTGGACATGGATGATACAGAAGTATTTTTAATAGCGGCTGCTAGTATGATCATTATTGCGAAACGAAGGAGACAAAGAGAAAAAACGACGGTGTTGGATGTCTAATAATTTCAAAAGTAGATCCCAGCACAGTGAAAGTAAACATCTACGCGATTTACAAACAGACAGAATGTTTTTTTAAAATTTTTTATGGCATGTCCGCTACTGATTTTGAAAGACTTATTAACTTAGTTGGCTCCCGTATAAAAAGGAAAAATACAAATGTTAGGAAGTGTTTGGTTTGGTTAAAGAAAGACTTAAATAAAGATTGGCTATAGCATTAAGATTATTTGCAACTAGAGACTCACATACCAGTTTGGGTTATTTATTCAACGTTTCCAAGCAAAACATTTCAAAAATAATACCAAACCAAACCAAAATACAAATAAAGTTTTGAAAGATCTGATTAAGATAAGTAGGCAATATGAATATAGAGTTATATTTTATTAAAGGTACACTTAATATTATCAATATTTGTAAAAACTTACACAAATTTGTATAAACTTACACAAATATTTGTAATTCTGAATAAAATAATATAAGAAAAATCATGGTAGTATCATCGTACTGCAGTAAATACCGAATCCTATGAATGAAATCAAACTAAAAACTTAACAAACAAAGCAAACAGCTCGAGCGCATAACACCACCGCGCCGTAAAGTATGCTCGCATGACTCCGAAGCGTCTCTTTGATGTACCGCGACAGAGCCGAACAGTCGAAACAGGCATTCTATGAGATCGGAGGCATGTGGAGCACCGCGAGCGTCGCGAGCGCCGCGAACGTCTTGCTCCGACTGTTTGCCATGTTTTTCGTGTTTCACTTGTTCGTTCGGCCTACTCGCGAGCAGCGTGGACACAGCCTTATGCACCGTTTGTTTAATTTTACTTATACACACAACAAAACACGCTAGACGCTGCACAACCTCAAGAACAAGCAGGCTTTAGAAGCGGCTTCAGCACGATTGATCACATACATACACTAAGAGAAACTATCAGCCGAACAAAAGAATACGAACTTCCACTAGCCATAGCCTTTATAGACTTTGAGGAGGCTTTCGACTCGATATATCCTAAGGCCTAAGGCAATAACAGAAGCCCTAGCAAAACAAGGTATTGACAGAGCTCTGTCCCGTTGGAACCCGCTTTATAGTAAACTTTTCGATTTTTGTCTTATTATCAACTACAAACGATGCAATTGATTGTAGTAAATTCAATTTTTTTGTAGTACTAATAATTAGCCAGAAAAATTAAACAATTGTGCGCAATGTAATAAAGAAAAAAAATATTATAAAAAATAGTAAAAGATTAAAAACGCGGCTAAGACTATCAAAATGTTGATCTAATAACAGTTTGACGGTTATACTATTACGTGAAAAGCAACTTTTTTCCAAAGCCTACTATGACTTCACCGAATCATCGTTTCTCTCTTGTTCACTGTTATTAATATCTTAGTTATTACATATTAATACATCTGGTATTATGGTATTCTGGTATTTCGTCGATTTTAAAATAAACTAACTGTTTCTATCTTATTTTTTGTTAGAATGGGCATAATCAAGAGGGCTACTGATACCGTATTGTAAAAATAAGGTAATTAAGGGCTTATTTTTTGGTATTTATTATAATTTTGCTAATATCTTCGGTATGAAAGAAGATATCAAGATGCGGTTTTCGCCTTTATTTTTCGGACTTTTTAAGCTTTTACTAAGTTACATAAACTCTCGTAATTATTTTTTTTTGAAAAAACGCGCTATGTTTGTTAAATTGTAAGAAAGCGCCCCGTAGCATTTACGTTCAAAACCTTATTATTATTATTTTTATGGTATAATATAGAGTAAGAAACGCTCTTTTAAACGAGTCTCGTTTGTTGGATTCTGATTATCCAGTCCGGAGTTACTAACATTTATATAAAGATAGATCTAACCTTCCCCCACCACTTTATTTTAGCGGATAGGGGAAAATGGTTCTAACAAAGAAAATCCAAAATTTACTGAAGATTATGAAGCTATTATTTATAGTACCCATTATCTAAGCAAAATTCTGTAAAAATTCTATTTTCTTATTTTCCATAGCAGTTGCGCCCCCTAGCGGCCGTTTTGCAAACTTGAAAATAATTTCCAGCAATTTCTCATAGCCCCTTTAGTTATAAATATTTTTTTCCGTAAGCCCTACGACTAATACTTTCCGAGATACAGCCGAGAGCTATTCTTAGTGGGACACCCGGTACAAAGAGGCCAAAGCAAGAGTAATGATAATATATAAAACAACCCCAGATTTACCAACTGGCAAAAGAGAACGACAGGGAGACGCGATATCCCCAAAGCTGTTTACAGCAACATTAGAAGAAATCTTCCGTCAACCGGACTGGACCAACAAAGTATTGAAAATAGATGGAAAATATCTTAACCATAAAATATATGATAACATAGTCCTAATTGGCAATGGTGCTGCAGAACTAATACAAATTAACGGACTAAATATAGCCAACAATAAAGTAGGTCTCAGAGATTTAGCAAAAACTAAAGTAATTTACAACGAATTAGTGACAGAAAATACCTACATTCGCAATTACATTGACAACCTACATTGTAATAAATAACACAAAATTGGAAATAGTATAAAATTACATATTTGGGACAACTAATACACAACTCAGGGTCTCTACTACCAGAAATCAACCGAAAAATTAAGTTAGCATGGAGTACTTATGGAAGAACTCAATCATATTCAAATCTAGAATGCCACTTTATCTAAAGAAGAAAACATTCGACTAATGTGTCCAATCAGTCATGACCTATGCATGCGAAACCTGGGCCCTTAGAACGGAATAATAAGGAAACTGCAGGTCGCACAACGATCAATGGAACGGAATATACTGGGAATAACCGAAGAGAGACCGTAAAAGAATAGAGTGGATACGACAAAAGACCGAGGTATTAGATGTCATCCACAGAGTCAAATCGCTCAAGTGGAAGAAGACCTGGGGTGCGACTTTGTTCGAGTTAGCAACCGATCGTTTAGAAGCGATGTCGAAACCAGATCGATACTATGTTCATTGCAAAACTAGTGTCGCTCAAATGCTGCGAAATGTGGTATCACTATCACACTCTTGCACACGTGTCTAGACTGTCGCCTCGCCACAAAGCTAGAAATCAGAATATCGCTACAAATCGATGTTGCTACTAAACATAGTGCATCAAGCTACAAATTACTTTGCTATCGCTTTGAAACATGAACAAAGTTGCACCCCTGGAAGAAGACCGAACCTGGGATGAGACCATGATATTAGAAAATTACTAGGGTTAACTTGGGCCCACATAGCCAAAAATAGACAACAATGGGAACAACTACAAAGAAAGGATGTGAGGGAGGCTACACCAAAATTGGAAATGGTTGAATAGGCTGAAAATGATGATGATGAATCATCATCATCATTTGTGTATCAAACGGTGTATCATCAGATACACCGTTTCCGTCGTATGTATCATTTATCACTGAGTATTTTTTCAAATGTGAACTAATTTTAAGCTTTTTTATATTTACCTTATTTCAATGACATTTAAATCTTAATATTACTAATATTATAACAAATTATTATAATAATTTAAATTTTTTTAATAATATTTGTTCCTTAAGAAGTACCACTTTGAGTCCCCTGATCATATATTACACTCATATCATATACTTTAAATCATTGTGTAAATGCCTCCTGCACCTCTCTCTATAATATGCAAGATTAAATAGACCAAAATTTTATAATATTTCTATAATAAATAGAAAAAATATGTATTACTATAATTACTACAACGAACTACATACGGAATATAAGTATTTTTCCTTCACTTTGGTCAAAGAAAATTATAGTTTTCGTAGTAGAATTATCTAGCTTTGGAGCAAAATTAGTCAAAAAGTAATAAAATAAACCTTAAAACAAAAATACATGTTTTTTTATTTTGTAGGTTTTTGTTTTCAGTACGTAAAATGATGTATCGATATACTTACCCATTACTACATTTAACTCACCCATTCCAGCGTCATTGAAACGTCGATAGTGTAATTAAAAAATAAATGAATAAGTTGCACGAGCAAATAAATGTTATTATTTTCTACATAAATGATTTAGAAAATGCTATCATTATAGTAAATAGATTAAAACGTAGTACTTAAATATAATTGCCTAATTATTTTTACTCGATCTAAGTCGATTTAATAAGATTATTTTATTACCAGCGAAAAATTCACAAACCATTAAGTAGTGTTAATAAACTTATACAACTAAATTTTTATTGTGACTCATATAAAAATAAAGTAAGAGAGAAATAAAATAATTAATTAAAAATTTAATTAAAAAAAGTAAATAAATAAGTCAAAATTAAGTAGAAACCTACATAACTTGTAGAAATTACAATGAAATATTAATGACGGCTGGGACTGCTTGCTCGAAAATTAATCTTAAAATTTTCGTAATAGTTTAAATAAAGTAATAAAAATTGGAAATGTTGATCAACAAATTGGGAAATTTAGAAAAACTTAAGAGATTTGATTTATGAAAGTCTTGTGGACTTTTAGGAATATAAATTTACTTTAGATACTCTATACAAAGCAAAGATTTCCAAGATATCTAATTCGAATGAAACAAAAGCCTAACGTTTAAATTTTGTCAATGTCAAAATACAATTTGACATTGACAAAATTATAGGATGACTTAAGGTACGTTGGCATTTGCCTGATTTTGCATTGTTACCTGTTCCGTTTTAATTTAAAAATAAACTTTTGTTTCTTAAATTACTTAAAATCGGCTTGTCCAAAATTATTCAAATTGGGCATGTGTATTCAGCATACGCAGACCCTTTAAAAACCTATTTACAATTTCGCTGTAAAATTAACAGGGTGGCCAATATCTGGACTGTTCAAAATTTGCATGCGATTTCGTATGTTTCCAACGACGATATACAAACCGACATTACATTATATCATCACTAGCCGATTTGCTCACATTTCTACCAATTGCCCTACCTAAAACCCTAATATTCGCTGTTCTACAAGCAGGTGCACATTTTTTCAGTTAGAAAGACACCTCTTTTGGCTGTTATTCTTCTTTTTTACCTGAAAAATGGCGATGGCCAGCAAGATAAAGTGGAGCACATTAGTTGTGATGCGTTCGTTAGATAGAGACCCATATTCGACTTCTCTGATAAAGTGGCTCGGTCAGTTTATCTCAAAGATGCATCTTGCGAAAAATGAACTATTAAATTGTAATTTATACGCTATTTTTCAGTTTCGTTTGGGTTAATTAAGATATTTTTCTTTATTCTATGAAACATCGGTTGATTATAGTATGAAAATAAATTTAAGGAATATTTCTTAAGATTTTTGACATCAAAATTTATAATAATTAATACGAAAAGTTTTAAAAAGTTTCATAGTTTAGTTCAGAAAATTTAGCCATAGAATTATTTTTTTGTTAAACGTATGTAAATGTAGTCTAGAATTCACAATTTAGACTATCTTGGCCATTGGCCAATGTACAGTTTGGCCCATTAGTTAGAATGTGCCAAATGTAGATTTTGCACTAACTATTTAACATTATTTTAAGACGATTCACACCTCACAACACCAAAAGATGAAATATATTAAAACGTATTACCTGCAGCAGCAAAAAGGGAAAAATAAGATTATAGTCTATAAAATAATCGGTAGAGACTCAATCGATGTCGAAATAACGGTGCCGGAGTTAAGCGGCATTAGACGATATGAATATTTCGACGAGTGTACGAAAAGTGCAAACTCCATGCATACTCAGAGCTGCAACAAGTCAGTTTTAAAAAGACTTAAATATTAAGTCTCAAGTCCAGGAGTTAAAAGACCATACCATAACTTGGTATACTGATGTTTCCAAAAGCAATGCGGGAACAGGGATCGGAGTATTTGGATCGAGAACTAAATACTCCGAACCAATGGCCACCTACCCTAGCATCTTACAGACAGAAATCTACGCTATCGAAAGATACATACAACTTATCTTACATAGGAACTATCGGAAACAAAAAATAGCCATCTTATCTGATAGTCAAGCAGCATTAAAAGCGATCAACTCAGTATCAATCAATTCGAAATTGGTAAAAGAATGCATAGAGAAGCTGAATAAATTAGGCAAAGAAAACAAAGTCCTCCTACTCTGGGTGCCTGCTCATCAAGGAATAGAAGGCAATGAAAAAGCAAGTGATCTAGCTAGAAAAGGAGTGAACACTCCACTAACTGGACCAGAACCATTCTGCTTCCCAACTAAAGGCGGAATTCAAGAACTTAGAAGACTCCATCCGCAACCTGGAATGGGAATCTCGCAACGGTCTAAGACACTCAAAGAAGTTTCTGAGGACTTACAACCAAGAAAAATCAAAGATCTTCCTGGAGTTAAGTAAGAACAATCTTCGGATTGTCACAGTGTTTTTAACAGGACACTGTCTCCTCAATGAACACCTCAGTAGATTAAAACTAAGAAGAAACGGCGAATGCAGATTCTGTGGGGAAGATGGGGAAAATCCAGAACACCTGAGTATGCCGAGACGACAACCATTCGTGCCATGAACTTTGGTACGACTGATATTAGAGATGGAGAACTACACTCTGTAAAACCGTCCCAGACACTCGCTTTTGTCAAAGCCCTGAGACTGTATGATGAGTTATAACTCCAGGAAGGTGGACACAATAGATTTGTAAGGTCGCAGTGATTAACCCCCCTCCCACTCATTCAACTGAAGAAAGGTGGACACAAGTAGTAAGGTCGCAGTGATTAACCCCCCAGCCACACATTCTAAATTCTAAAAATTCTAAGTCTCAAGTCATTTCTAAAATCAAAATGATTTAAATCTTAAGTCAATTTCAACATAACGTTCAAATGATTAAAGTCTTTGAGTTAACTCATTTTATTTCAAGTAAAGTCATTTTTGTGCAGACTTAAATCAATTTAAGGTTATTTAAGTCGTTTTATGATTTAAATCTATATTTTTGACTTAAATCATGATTATCTGCAAGTTCAGTCAGTAAAGTGACTTAAATCAATATAATTACCCCCCCCCCCAAGTCAAAACAACCAGAATTCAATTTAAGTACCTATTTTCTAAATGTGAATATTAATTTAGTTGTATTGTGCCTATTTTCTAATTAACTAGATTATTAATTTATTGTAGGTACATAAGAAAAAAATCTTAAAATAAAAAGATTTATTTTCAGAATAACTACAAACACTAAACAATAAAAAAATAGATGCATCAAGAACATAACAGCACAACTTATATAAAATTGAACTTTGTGCTTTGTGGTAGGTACTTTGTACAAGGTGTCACATTTTTGTGTATTTTACAGGGTTTCTTGTTTATGAGCAGATATACAAAGATGCGGTTTTCACATTACTTCGCTACTTTTTTATGAAACTAAAGATGGTACACACAGATTTGTCCTAGCCCTCTTAGTTCCTGATATACAAGGCATATTTGAAAATTGTTGCATTTCTCCATATCCCCTCAATCTCGGATATCTTATAACTTATCGAAAAGATATGAAAACCCAGTTCCATAGAGTTTTCCACGTAGAATTCAGTGACGTAACTAGAAGGCTGTCATGCTGTTAAAAATTTGTCATAAAAGTATATGAAAACTCTGACTTAAATATTTTCTAAAATGACTTAAATCTTTAAAAAGCCTTTTTTAATAACTTTTTTTTGACTAAGTCTTTTTAAATTTCGGAATAAAGACTTAAATCACAAATTATTTTGAGAATTACATATACTTTAGATCTTAAGTCAGCTTTCGAAATATGACTTAAAATCAAATGACTTAAGTCATTAATATGATTTAAATCAAAAGAAGACTTAAGTTTTCTGTGAGCTTGCAGCCCTGATCATACTATTGTTCCAAGAAAAGAGTGAAAAATTATATTCAGACGTATACTGCTCATGTGCTCATTCACCCCAATTTAGAAATGAATTGTCTCGTAAAAGTTGATATAAAATTGTCGCTCACATGTGCAAACCGTACATTAGATTAATCATAATTTGAGATCTCACGAATACTGATTTTGACCGAACAATGAATTTTCGGTCAAACAGTCAGACAAAGGAATTGTTATGCCGTTATAGATAGCTAGTAAAGCTAATTTTTTTTTGTCAATCCAGTGTCGTCGGCCTTAAGATTCTGAAAAGTAGTTGCCATGAATCCAGAGTTCCAAATCTGATGATATAATTCTTCTCCATTTCTTAAGAGATGAAATACCAATGATAATGAAACATATAATAGTTTCAAGAGTTGTTTTGAGTAAATCGATACAATTATTAAAAAAAATAAGGTTCCGGTGCAATTGCAATTGAAATATTAATGAGAGTTCAATTGAACTCTATTTGAAACTTGTTCAGAGCCGGATACCTTTTACAGCATAGCCTTAAGGAAGGTGCACACTTGCTATATAACAATGCTATTATATAGCAAAGTTATATAACATGTTACATATTTTTTAGTCATATTTAGCAAACTTCGCTGCTATATAACTTGCTAGATGTTATCCATTTGTAGTCGGTAAAGATCAAAAGATGTTGCTCAACAGTGCTATTGTAACATGAAACAATGCGTCCAGACTTGCTAAATTTCTAGTTTAGCCGCTAATATTTTCAGGGACGTGCGCGACAGAATCTTAGTATGGTGAGCTGATATTGGGTTTCTTTATTTACTGGTCAATAATACCGTATGATCGAAAAAAAAACTGCGTCCAGTCGGCCTCCCGTCCAGTTGGCCAGTTGGCTCAATATAATGTTTCATATAAAATGACAGCGATCTTCATTTATATAGCCATCGCTGACGCCATCTTTTTCGATCGTATGGTTCTTATACATAGAGAAAGATAGTAAAAAGCTTGAACTTATAGTAAAGTAAAACTTTTTATTACTTTCTCTATGTTCTTGTATTGTTAATGGAGTAGAGCCAAGAGCAGACTTGTCAACTAATTAAGTTGTATAGAGATCATACAGTGTTATGGGATATCCGTAGCCCTCATTTAAAGTAAAATAAAAAAAAGCATGATGCATGGTTAAAAATTGCAAAAAGTATGTATTTGGAAAGAGAAAAAGTTGAGAAAAAATGCGTTATCTATTAGGGCAGTTCCAGAGGGAATAAAAGAAATGCAAATCAGGTACTGGTTTAGAAGAAGTGGATAATTCAAAATGGTTTGCTTTTAAGGTATTAATGTTTTTAAAAGACACCACAAGAAACAGCCGAGGCAGGTATTGAAAAGGTAAGCTTATTGAGTTCAACTATATATAGATCTATCTTGTAGGCCATGGCGGACTCAAAACCGCTTTTTTTCTTGACTTTCTTTCTCTTTCTTCAAAAATAATTACGCACGCCGCTGCTGCTAGCAGAACCTCTTTCTCGCCAAAGTGATTCATGATTACGAAAACTATAATGTGGATGGGTCCCGGTTTTTTAGCATGTGATATGTAGCTTGTTAAATAGCAATGTTAAATAACATGTTACTAAATGTGGACCCTCCTTTACAAGTGGTGGCCAGCAAATGCAAGAACCTTTATGAAGAGCCTTCGTAAAGATTTTTCTCTCTTAGTCAGAGGCATTTTCGAAAGCTAGCAACGTTTATGAGGGAATACCCAATCGCTTGTTTGTTTCCTAAAAATCTAGAAAGAAAATATTTTTATACACCATAATTCACCTTTAATAGATTGTAACTACATATGTATTTAAGTATGTAATAACTCGTTATAGAGAGAGATACAAAGGGACATCAAAACTGGAGGCAAGAAGCATACTGATGATTGAATGGCAAAAGGAGTGGGATCTAGATAGATATGGTAGATAGACACATGATATCATACCAGACATTAATACCTAGTTAGACAGAAACTTTGGAGAGACGGACTATTTCCTAACTCAGGAATTGACAGGGCACGGATGCTTTAACAACTATTTGCATAAAAGGGAGAGATCCACCTCAAATTTATGTATGTATTGCAAGGAAGTTGACAGTGTCGAATATACACTATTCCTCTGCAATGAATGGAAGCAGTATAGAGGGTCATTCCAAGGGGACAGTGGTGGACAAGTCTAATGCTAAAAATATGATGCAAGGGCTGCTAAGTGGTGAAACATCATGGAAAATTACATATAGATGCATTCGAGAAATAATAGAAACCAAAGGAAATAGAATGCGGGGCCTATCGCATAGACAGCCTTCCAGATGAAGTAATGCGCAAGCGGTTTCCAGCTGGATAGAGCGATGGAATGCGAGGAGGGTTTTTTTAGTCGGTAGGAATCCGACACTACCCAACTGTGTCTTATGCAAGATTTTTCCCCTCCTCCTCAAAAAAAAATAATAACTTGTTAAATTAATATCTTTTTAATAGTATCAATGTTTTTAAGTAAGTATTCAGAATTTGACCGAATAGGACACAGTATTATTTGGTCGAATGCCGTATATAGATAAAAACAGCCAAATACCGAATACTAAATGAATATTCGGCCTCGTCCAGATTAGCTCTTACAGCAAAAAGAATACATCAACTTAAATCAAAGAAGTAAAGTAAAATATTTTAACATTCAAATATGTTAACATCGTCTTTTGGCCTTTTTTAGAGGTAATCAGGATAAAACCTATTTTAGTTACGCGATGTCCGATCCGCGGTCCTCAGCCACAAATGGCCTACCGGCAAATCTCTAAATCGTCAAGAGATTCAGACTCAGTAAGAACTCAGCAAATATCCGATCTTGTCCGGTCTCTTAACATACGTTAGTAAGCATTGCGTCACAATAGATTTTACTCTATTGCCAGACACATCCAAATATCAATATCCCTTATCTTCGCATAACTTCGGTGATCGCTCGAAATTTCGATCCTCTATTTCCAACCATAGCTGGAGCCTAACTTAAATACGTTTAAACTACTAAAAAATTATCACGTTCGTAATTAATTAAAATATTATTATTATATAAAGTCTATTAAAATTATTACGTCAGTTTATAATAAGGTAAATCATCATTGAGTCCATCATTATTCAACACATGTTTTATATGTATAACGACGCGATTATAATCGATCTTATTACATCATGAAAAAAAATGAGAAAGAAATGCTTATGGTAATATTGAAAAAAACGCCGTCTTTTATTGGATTACAAGCTCGATTAACCTGATTTCAGCGGTTTTAAGGTCTATTGGTTGGTAGAATGTTTACTTTCAATGTCGCTTATTCTCTTTAATTTTTATACTAATTGGTTTTTATATTGATTCTTTTATTAATAAAAACAAAAGCGTTATTATTAATTGAAACAAAAATACAGAAAAGTACAATATTTAAACGTAATGTTATTACGGTTTTAGTTCTATCAGTTTTGTTTAGTATAACTATATTTTTCTCTAAGCTACTAAAAAATATATTAAAGGGAGCGTTAATTAATTACGTGAAGGGTTTAGAAGGGGGAAGGGGTCAAGCTGAATCTCACTAAATATGATACGGGGGAGAGAGCGGTTTTCGGCAAATATCATCGGCACGAAAAACGGGCACCTCAAAATATTTATATATTTTAAAATTTTATATATTTTGTTCAAAGGTGCCCGCTGGCGTAGAGGTACAGGTCACGTCTTACCATTTCAAAGGTTGTGGGTTCGAATCCCACAGCCGGCATTTCATCAGCCGACTATTTTTCATAAAATAAAAATAGATTGGGTACCTAGGTCGACTCAGCCTTAAATGAGTACTGAGTACTTGGAATTCACAATCCTGAGGTAATAATAGGCGGTTGAAGCGTAGTACTAGGCCACATTACTTTCCTTGTATACGGAACGGCTCTAGTATGGCAAGCTGTACCTTGCTACTCCCAAGGCGTTAAACGCTATATACGGGAGCTATTATTATTATATATTTTGTATTAGTGTACCGATTTTGGTGATTTTTTAAACAATTTGTAGCTAAATTATTTGAATTTTTAGTATCTCTTTCTAAATGAAAAATTTAGTGGATGGAAACTTTCATTTTTAATTTAAAAAAAGATACTAAAAAGTCAAATAATTTAGCTACAAATTGTTTAAAAAATCACCAAAATCGGTACACTAGTACATAATATATAATAATAATAGCTCCCGTATATAGCATTTAACGCCTTGGGAGTAGCAAGGTAAAAAATCATCAAAATCGGCCCACTAGAACAAAATATGTTAAACTTTAAAATACATCAAAAGTTTAAGGTGCCCGTTGTTCGTGCTGGTGAGTGTATACAGGGTGGTCCGAAATGTATTCCGGAAACTTCGGCAGCATATTCTGCAGATAAAATTAAGTAATTTATTTCGTATGAATGTCTTAAAATTCATAGTTTCGGAGATGCAGGTGTAGAAGTTTCATTTTTATTTCGGATTTTTCCAAATAAGTTCCGAACTATAGTTGATATTTAGAAAAAAAAATCAGCATCGACTTTTTTGACATAAAAAATGTCTCTTGGTAAAAATCGCTATGAATAATGGTTCTCGAGATATTTGGAATCGAAATTATCAATTGACATAAATTTGACATGTTGACTAAATAGTTATTAGACCGAAATAATAAATTTGAAATTTTTTTGAGCCAAAAGTTCGACAGAAACTATTTTATCATAATTTTTTTGAAGACATGATTTATCGATAAAAATAAAAAGTTTCCAAATTCATCACGCCAGTTAAATAACTGTCTACTCAACATATGTTTACTTTTTGTCAATAATGACATGTATTGACTATTTCCATTCTAAATATCTTGAGAACGGTTGCTCGTAACGATTTTTACCAAGAAACATTTTTTTAAAATTAAGTAAAAAATCACAGAAATGTGTATTTTTTCACACAGTAGGGGATTTTATACAGATACGGATAAGATTCTTCAAAACAGTTAAAACACACGTAGGTGGCGCCCTCTACATATAGGAGTCATACATCAAAATCAAATTTCTCATGGCAAACTCTCAGATACCAATTGTCATCCAAATATTTACATTACTTCAGAAATTATTTTGAAAAAATCGAAATAAAAATTAAACTTCTACACTCTGTATCTCCGAAACTAAGCATTTTAGGACATACATATATAGAAGTTTTTTACTGATTTTTATCTGCCAAATATGCTGCCGAAGTTTCCGGAATACAGTTCGGACCACCTTGTATATTAAATAATTTTACTGGTTAAACAAAAATAATTACATTTGTTAAGCATTAGTAAAGCATCATTACCAGAGTATAATTTTATTATCATTATCATTTTTATAGAATAACAGCTTTGTGTCGAGTTCTATTACTCTAATATCGGGATACATCATAATACAGGGCGAAAGTTTTTAAAGTAGCAATCGGGAAAAAATATACTTCTTCTATACGTCTTTTTCGTGAAGGTTGGCGATCACATTGGAAAGTTCTTCACGATTGTCGGCTTTTCTCATAACTTCTTTAAAAGTAACGTGAGTTCAATTTCTGATGTTTCTCAATCAAAATAGTTTCTTCCTGCCGAGACCTCTTTTTCCTTCAATTTTTCTCTTAACTATTAATTGGAAGACGTGATATTTTTCGTTTCTCAATAATTTTTTCTATATGCCCTAGATAAGATGGTTTTCTTATTTTTATTTTATCGAGTAGTTCTCTTTCTCTATCTATATAATATATTTTTTTGTAAACTTTGGTATTTGTGATATAAACTGTCTAAGGAATTTTTTGGAAATATATGGAAAATGTTTCGAACGATTCAAGGCGATTCATCTCTTGAACTTATGAAATGTTTTTGAGTTTGATTTGACTACAGTATTTAAGAATTACATGAATGGAAGTGAAATGACATTATATCTACAGAAATAATAATCAAAACAATGAAGAATATCAAGTTTCTCTTAATTCACATATGTTCATATGCTTTAGACAAAATATACCGGACGGTGCTACTGCAAAAACTAACTTGTGAAACATTATGTTGCATTTTTGCACGTCCCATTGTACAGAATTTGTTGCCCACTTTGCTAAAGAGATAGTCGCACAACGTCAAAGCTCAGATTTTTTACAAAAAAAAACAGTTAAGCTTTCAAAAATGTAACCAAAACCATAAGGCTATAACTTATAATTAAATAACTGTGGTGTTTTCCCATCCACGGTTGGGGTTTAGCCCTCCGTGCCTTTCACAGTCAAGGAGCTTGTGTCCGGTTGAGTTACTCTTGATATGAAGGTGGGAGAATCAGTCTCCATTTTCTCCACCTCCTTAACTTGGTCTCTTCTTAGACCTGATACAGGTGTTGTCCCCGATCTATAATAGAGGGATCTATAATAGAGGATATATCTCTCTTTGAGTTGTCTTAATATGAATGACAAACAAATAAACAATAGAGGAAATTACCCAAATATGGAATAATCTCTAATATGGAATACCGCCATTTCTCGGAAACAAATACGCCTAATCGCAAAAGACAGTGATTTTTAATGTGTTTCCATTATTATACTCAAGTGCAGGTTTTGCCTTGTCATTCAAATAATCTCTTCTTCATAAATATGTTTCCTTATTCTAAAATGGTTAATTCCGTTTATACTTGTCAAAAGAGATTTCTATGATAATATAATTTCATTTTCATTCTTTGATAGATTCTTGTTGATAGAATTTTAATTAAGGTAATAATATAAAATGGTTAATCCTGTTTATATTTTTTCAAGTGTTTCTCCAAAATGAAAAATGAAAAAAAAAACATGAAAATATGATTGAATTTTTACTAAGTCCTACAAATCAAATGGCGTTTCTATGGTAATATAATTTCGATTTCATTCTCTGATGAATGGTTATTATTAATTTTGAGTCAAATTTTTTGGTGTTGTTAACTGTTGATTAACTATTATCACCCTTCCCGTAGGTAGCATTGAACTAAATAAATTTTGTGCTTTTTTAACATTTTAAAATAGCAAAAATATGACGTTAATTATAATTATATCAATAACAATCTACCAAATGAAGACGAAATTATACAACCATAGAACCGCATTTTGATTTTTAGGACATCTTTAGGAGAAATCATAGAGAAATTCAACTATATTTTCATTTTTTTTAATTTTCTCTGTAGAATGTAGAATGTTTAGGAGGGGAGTTAATCACCGCGACCTTATAAATCTATTGTGTGTTCCCGTTTCTTGAGTTGTAACGAGTTATAACTCATCATACAGTCTCAGTTTGGTTAGGTTAGGTGATTCCCCTCAGCACCTGACCAGGAGCTTCCCCACCAACAATATCTTGCATCTCCTAGGAGAAGTTAATTTTCTCTAAAACGGTATGGAAATTTGGAAAAGTATAAACGGGATTAACCATTTTAAAACAAGCAGAAATGTATATGAAGAATGCATTTTTCTCAAAATGTCAACAATAAAAAAGTTTTTTCCTCTTGTAAAGACAATCCGGGGACATACGGGTAAATATATTTTTTCCTTATTGATGGTAAATGGTTTCAAAGCCTATTTAAACTAAATGCTCGATTTCTTGAAGAGATTGTCTACGAATTTTACGTAACACCCAACGAACGCATCGCAGATTCTCTCCTCCTCGGCCCGGTGGTACTCTATGGTACGTTACGGGCGTTAGGCGCGGATGTGGAAGTGAAACCACTGGCACTAAGCGCTACCCGTGGTGGTGGTGCCCGATCGAAAAATACCTAGAAAGTGTGCTTCTGGTACGTATATAAAGCTGCCAAGGAGATTGACACCAAGCAAAGTGTTGCACGTCTTCGTATATACGTCGATGATGAAGACCTTGGTAAGTTGATAAGGTTATGACAGGGAAAAAAAGGTTCTGTCAAGCATAGATTCGGCGCTAACAGTGATATACTAGTGTAATTCGAGGTGACTGAGTGTGGTTTAGTGCGGATAAAGGACTCAATAAAAAAAATTCGAAGTGAATTTTCTCTGGAATACTTGTATTGCGTAACTTTTGATCTCAGACATATACAGTATGTCCCCGGATTGCCTTTACAAGAGGAAAACCTTTTTGTTATTAGCATTTTGAGAAAAATGCATTCTTCCTAAAAATGTTTTAAAATGGTTTAACCCCGTTTATACTTTTTCAAATTTCCATACCATTTTAGAGAAAATTAAAGAAAAACATGAAAAGATGGTTTAATTTTAATTGATAATATAATTTCTATTTCATTTTTTGATAGATGGTTTTCACTAATTTTGATTAGTTTTTGCTGTTGTTAAAGTATTACATTTTTCGATAATTATCACCCGTTCCGTACCATTGAATTAAATAAATTTTGTGATTTAAAATTTTAATAGCAAAAAATATGCCCTTATTAAATTAAAATTCTATCAATAACAATTTATCAAAGATTAAAACGAATGATATTACCATAGACACATCTTTTGATTTTTAGGACTTTCAACTTTTTTAGGAAAACATTCAGCTATATTTTCATGGTATTTTTAATTTTCTCTAAAAAGGTATGGAAATTTGGAAAAGTATAATGGGGACTGCCTATTTTAGAACAAGGAATTTTTTTATGAAAGATGCATTTTTCTCAAAATGTCGATAATAAAAAAAATTTTCCATTTGTAAAGACAATCTGGGGAGATACTGTAAGTACTAAAAATATTAAGCAATATTTTTCATCAAATCATTCATAAACAAAATGATTTTTATTCTTTTTCATCACTAGTTTTTTTATCATTACTTAGATTTTGAATAAAACGACACTCTAGGGACTCTGGTGGCAACTTTATATAATTTACATACAAATGGGTTACTAAGCTTTTTTATTATCTCTATTTTTAATGTATAAAATGAGTAAAATTAAAAGTCTGCTCAGAAAAAAAATCTTTTAAGTAGATACTAACTTTTTATTTTGCATTTATAATTCCAATTTAAAATCCAAGTAAAAAATTATTGTTATATGTACATAATACTAAAATGAAAAAATAGATATGGCAAGTAAAATAATAGTCAATGAAAAAATGCAATAATTACATAATAATAATATAATTAAATGAAAACAATATAATTAAAAAAAAGATAAAAGAAAATAAAAAATATTATTTTTTTCTATAATAACTTCACATATTAGTTCACATATAGTTCATTAAACTTATCGAATCCATAATGAGTTGAAATTATCCTCCAACTTTTTAAGAAGATGAAGTAATGAAACAAAGTGCTTATATTATAAAATTCAATTTGAAAATATTCAAGCATAGTAAATAGGCATTGTATAATATAATAGGAACCTATAATTCCAAAATAACATAATAGGTTTTTTAATTATATTTTATGATAGCTCCCATATACAGGGTGGTCCAAACAGTATTCCCGAAACTTCGGCAGCATATTCTGCAGAAAAAAATCAGTAAAAAACTTCTATAAATGTATGTCCTAAAACGCTTAGTTTCGGAGATACAGAGTGTAGAAGTTTAATTTTTATTTCGATTTTTATAAAATAATTTCTGAAGTAACATCAATATTTGGATGACAATTGGTATCTGAGAGATTTTTGCCATGAGAAATTTGATTTTGATGTCAATATGACTCCTATATGTAGAGGGCGCCACCTACATGTCTTTTAACTGTTTTGAAGAGTAACAAATTCGTCGGTATCTGTATAAAACTACTAAGTAAAAAATATACATTTATGACGTTTTTTACTTAAAAAAGGTCTCTTGGTAAAAATCGCTACGAGTCATTGGTCAATCGAGATATTTGGAATCTAAATTATCAATAACTGTCACAACATAATTTACAAAAATATACATCTTGACTAAATAGTTATTAGATTGAAATCATAAATTTGAAATGTTTTTGTGTCAAAGGTTCAACAGAAACTGTTTTATCATCATTTTTTCATTAACAAAAATTTATGATTAATTTAAAGAAATAAAGTTCCCAAATTTATCATTTCAGTCAAATAACTATCTACTCAACATGTTTATTTTTTGTTAATAATGGCATGTATTGACTATTTTCATTCTAAATATTTTCAGAACGGTTGCTTGTAGCGATTTTTACCAAGAGACCCTTTTTACCTAAAAAGACCGTAAATGTATATTTTTTTACTATGTACTTTTATACAGGTACGAACAAAAATTTATTGACTACGGAAAGATAAACTTTCTGAAACGTGAAGCATTTTTTTCTTTGTTAGGCAAATTTGTATAACATAATGTTAAACATAACTTCTGACATGCAGTATTTTCTTGCAGTGCAGTGGAGAAATACCCATAAAGGATTTTTTTTGGAGAAAAAGTTATTACTCTTCAAACCAGTTAAAAATCTGTAGGTGGCGCCCTCAACAAGTAGGAGTTATGTTTACATCAAAACCAAATTTCTCATGTCAAAAAAAATTCCCTAATACCAATTTTCATCCAAATATTGGCATTACTTCAGAAATCATTTGGACAAAATCAAAATAAAAAAGGAATTTCTATACCCTGTATCTCCAAAACTAAGCAGTTTAGGACATATATTTATACGATTTTTTTTACTTATTTTTATCTGCAGAATATGTTTCCAAATTTTCCCGAATTTTCGAAGTTCGGACCGCCCTGTATATTTTAATTATCTCATTTGTATTCACGAATCAGTAACTTTGAGAGAAATTTACGAAATGTTTATAAGTAGGTTTCTTAAACAAATACTAGTTAAAATTAACAATTTGAGCGTAAAAGGAATAATTACAATTACTACTCTTAAAACTTAAAGGCCATATAGCATTTCTAAAGAAATAAATTTAAAATATCGTTTGTTATATGTATAGAAAAATTTGTGGGTATTTTTAAAATACTAGCTGACCCGTTTAACTTCGCACCACCTAAAGCTTGATTTTCATGCATCCGTTGTCCGACGATACGATGATACGATATTAATTTCATTGGTTTTATTTAAAGGCTTCGATTGGTTAACCGTTTCTAATCAACCGAAGTCTTTAAATTCAACCAATAAAATTAATATCGTATCATCGTATCGTCGGACAACGGATGCATGAAAATCAAGCTTAAAAATTAAAAAAAAAACATGAAAAGATGGTTTAATTTTAATTGATAATATAATTACTATTTCATTTTTTGATAGATGGTTTTTACTAATTTTGATTAGTTTTTGCTGTTAAAGTATTAAATTTTTCGATAATTATCACCCGTTCCGTGGCATTGATTTAAATAAATTTTGTGCTTTAAAATTTTAATAGCAAAAAATATGACCTTATAAATTAAAATTCTATCAACGACAATTTATCAAAGATTAAAACGAAAAGATATTACCATAGACGCATCTTTTGATTTTTAGGACTTTCAACTTTTTTAGAAAAAAATTCAACCATATTTTTTCATGGTATTTTTAATTTTCACTAAAACGGTATGGAAATTTGGAAAAGTATAATGGGGACTGACTATTTTAGAACAAGGAAATTTTTTTATGAAGGATGCATTTTTCTCAAAATGTCGATAATAAAAAAGTTTTTCCTTTTGTAAAGACAATCTGGGGAGATACTGTAGGTATTAAAAATATTAAACAATATTAATATATAAATATATATATAAATCATTTATAAACAAAGTGATTTTTATTCTTTTTCATCACTAGTTTTTTATCATTACTTAGATTTTGAATAAAACGACACTCTAGGGACTCTGGTGGCAACTTTATATAATATACATACAAATGGGTTACTAAGCTTTTTTATTATCTCTATTCTTAATGTATAAAATGAGTAAGATTAAAAGTCTGCTCAGAAAAAAATCTATCTTCTAGTACTAACTTTTTGTTTTACATTTATAATTCCAATTTAAAATCCAAGTATAAAATTATTGTTAAATAAAAATAAGATAAAAAAATCTACATAAACAAACTAACAACATCAAATAATACTAAAATGAATAAATAGATATGGCAAGTAAAATAATAGCCAATGAAAAAATGCAATAATAAGATAATAATAATATAATTAAATGAAAATAATATAAATAAAGAAAGATAATTTTTTTTTCTATAATAACTTTACATATGGCATGTTCATTAAACTTATCGAATCCATATTGAGATGAAATTATCCTCCAACTTTTTAAGGAGATGAAGTAATGAAACAAAGTACTTATATTATAAAATTCAGTTATTCAAACCTCCATTTTTCTCTACACAAATATCGGATACGTCATAAAATTCAGCACATAGTACATTATTTTTATTTGAAGGAGTATACAATGCTGGCATGGGCATTATTTCTTATTAACTAAAAATTTGATTAACAATAGTGTATCCGAGAAGTGGTTAAAACCTACAGTATACTTAACTTTATTAGTACTTAGCTATAAGATAACAGAAAAAATTCATTAAGGAAAACTCGTTTTTCTTATGACGCGGTCAACATTGTAATATTTAAAATGCCATATCTCACTTTTTTAAAATCACAGAGCAACAACCTGTATATTATTTTCCTTTTAGATGGAGAATTAAAAATGATTTTTTTTATATTTAAAATATTTCAAAATTTCTAGCGGTTTCGCAGATATTCGCGTTTAATATTAGATCTTTCAACAGTAAATTTTCAAAATCCAAGCCACTTAAATGATATTTGTTTAGTATTTTACCAGTGAAGCCTCCCATATGTATCTAATATAATACAGCAAATATCTGCAAAACCTTGGCAAAACCGCTAAAAATTTAGGAACATTTTAAATACAAAGAATGTGTATTGTCTAATTCTGCATTCTAAAAGAAAAATAATAATATAGAGGGCGTTGTATTTAAAAAATAGAGATAAAACATTTCAAATACATATTGCGATATTGGCGACGCCGACGCCATAAAAAATACGCTGTACACGCTAATGTAAATTTTCCTTTGGATTTATTCTGTTATCCTTACTGTTTAGGGAAATATAGTTAAGTATTAATAAAGTCATATTCACTCCAGTTTTTAAGCACATTTCGTATATATTGTTTTTAACTAAAGTTTTAGTAAATAAGAAATAGAATGGTAACACCGCATAGTGCTTCAAATAAAAGTAGTGCACTATATGCAGAATTTTATGCTAAATCTAATAATTGTGTACAGAAAAATGGAGGGTGCAACATAACTTTTTTTGGACAACCTGTATACAATAAAATATTTTTGGGATATGCACCATTATAAACCATGCAACATCTATATAAAACTTGTTTTCGTATCTTTGTCAACAACGACGATATTGGACTTCCTCGGACTAATCAGCCACCCTGTATACAGAGTGTCCCAGAAATAAATGCAAGTATTTTAACTGGGAGTATAGTTCAACCCCAAAAACACGCCTATTGAAAATTCGGAATTTTTTGAATTTTTTTTTGGATTTTTTTTTAGTTTTTAGTTAAAAAACATTATTTTTTGATAATATGGCAACATAGGTAGAAGATTAAATTTACAAGAAAGAAAATCCAGAAAAGATCCAGTGGTTCCCAAAATTTTAGCAAAAAAAATTTTTTTTGGAAATTTTCAAAGTAAAATAACTAACTTATTTTGCACTTATTTGAAAAACGATATAGAGAAAATATATTTCTTTTATCGAGATCTGCCACTCCTTAAAATACTTGCACTTATTTCTGGGACACCCTGTATAGATACTATTATAAAATCCAAACAACAAAACAAACAAATAAATTTATGAAAAAAAGAACTTTAATATAAATGAATAGATTTAACTTCATATTGATAAATTTTAGCCAAATATTCAATTTACTTGCCATTTTTCGAAAAAAAAAATTCTGTGCTTACTAAATTTTCTATTGTGCTAAGTAAAAACGTATTTATCTAAGTAACAAAAATTCTTAGTTGATTCTAGTTAATAACGTTACTTGTTAATTACCCATAGCTGTGTGTGCTGAACTGCATCGACTTGCGTTTTATTAGCGGCTATTAGAAATTGAAATAATGCAAAAGTATTACGTCGAATAGCATATGTCGTTGAACGAGTTAAGTTCACTTTCTTTTCCTGAAATGAAATATTTTTGCTCATTATTCAATCGGTAATAGAGGTTCTCCTGCTGCTTTTCATTTGTTAATTATTTAGGTATTTATGTGTAAGTCCTTTCTGCGTTACTTCAAAAAGTTTTTTAATTCCATCAGTGAGTCTGATAACAGTTGTGCTTATTTATGATATAAAATACAGGGTTACAACATTTAAAAAACAGCGAGGAAAACATGTCTGGTTTTTACTCACCCTCTGTATCGAGGAATTTATAGTCCAACGGAAGGATTCCTGATAGTGACAGTTGTAATCTGTCACTTTAATTCACAGACAAATTGTATTTTCTGAATTATTTTGGTTATCGACTATTTTAGTATCTATGATTAGTTTAGAGCAGACGTTATAAAAATACTTACAGTTAAATAGAAACAATAATCTTCGATTTTTTAAGTTCTTATATACAGGGTCGTCCGAACTGTATTTCGGAAACTTCGGCAGCATATTCTGCAAATAAAAATAACTAAAATGCTTAGTTTTGGAGATACAGGGTGTAGAAGTTTCAATTTTATTTCAATTTTTTCCAAATAATTTCTGAAGTAAGATCAAAATTTGGATGAAAATTATGTGTCCGGGAATTTTTTGACATGAAAAATTTGACTTTGATATCAATATGACCCCTACTTGTAGAGAGCGCCACCTACATATTTTTTAACTGGTTTGAAAAGTAATTACCCAAATTTATCATTTCAGTCAAATAATTATCTACTTCAACATGTTTATTTTTTGTCAATAATGACATGTATTGACTATTTCCATTCTAAATATCTTAAGAATAATTACTCGTAGCGATTTTTACCACGAAACGTTTTTTAAGTAAAAAACGTCGTAATTGTATATTCTTTCACTCATTAGTTTTATACAGGTACGGACAAAAAAAAACGTATTATTATTCAAAACAGTTAAAACACATGTAGGTGGCGCCCTCTAGAAATGGGACTTATATTGACATAAAAATATTAAAATCTCTCATGTCAAAAAACTCGCGGACGCCAATTTTCATCCAATAATAACACAGTAATAAAACACAATAAAAATGAAACTTCTTCACCCTGTATCTCCGAAACTAAGCAATTTAGGACATACATATGTATATACAAACATTTTTACTTATTTTTATCTGCAAAATATGCTGCCGAAGTTGTCGGAATATAGTTCCGACCACCCTCTATTTTAACAAAAATTTATTGAAAAAATTTCAAATAGAAAACATGCCACGGTGCTTTTTTAAAACACTGGGCCACCCTATATATTAAATTTTAAGCTATAAGACATATAACCAAGTAAATAACAAATGCAATTTCTCGTAAACACATTGAATTGGTTCCGTTTTAGTTCATTACGCCAATGACAACTCCCCCATCACGAAATCTTCTAATCTTAAATTCGTGACATCGTTCAGCCAGCTCTTTTCCAAATGTTAATAAGCAAAACAAAAACAACGCATTAGCGCAAAAGTCACTGGGTTAAATCGAGAGTTCAAGGAAATCCAAGCCCATAAATGAGATACTTTCTCCGAAATTATATCATAACATACGGCAGGTATTATATAATGTTATATCACAGTCAGTTTTATGCGGATGACACAACATGCAAATATGGTAAATGTGGTTCTGAATTTTCACTCATTCATATACATACAGTAGACAGAGCGTATATGTATGACCTACAAAAGAACTATAAGAGATATTAATTATTATTACAGCTCATTTACATTTATTATTTCTTGTATATAGCGTATTCAGGCTATTGTAGATGTAACATTGAGCCGTTGATGCTTGTGCTTAAATATTTATATGAGAGAGAATTTAATTGTTCATTAATAACAATCGTTTTATAAAGTTTTTCAGCTTTCTGAAAAAGCTCCCTTATTTGTATATTTTCTCCTCTACTAAACGCAGGTTCAAGCTACATGATTATTGTAGGAAATGTTTTTTGCAAAAAAATATTCTTTTCTCAGTTTCTCCTCAAGTTAGGTATAATTAGTTTATTGAAATCAGAGAAACCCCTCCAGTTTAAAAATTAAACTTCATATTAATCATAAGATTTATTGCAAGATATCAAATGATAGACATAAAAAACTATAAGGTGAATTAGAAGATTTTCGCTTGGACTGCGAAGATTTTTAGCTTTTTGTGACAATATTTTTAATTTTAACTATTTATCTTTGGCCAGCAGTTATTGTCCACTAAAAACTTTATTTCGAGCTTTTCCAAATTATCGATTTCTTACAGATCAATTATTATTACATTCACAAAAATATTTGAAGTGAAACTTAAAAACATAAAATTTTTTTATGAATGCTTTTTATAAATTTCAAAAAAATTAGAGTTAATATTAAAACCTAACCGTATACTATTCCAGCTTTATAATTTTATAATGTTTTTTTTTAATTTTTATTAAAAAACGATAATTCATCACTCGGCCGGATAGCTGTGGCCATTAAACCAAAATACTACTACATCTATATCTCTGACTATTACTAACTGCTACTAACCAACAAACTGTTTTGTGTGTTCTGTGGTCTGTTTTTGTTAAAATGTATTGTTCATTATTCATGTTGGGGATTTATTTATAAATTAATGTTAATCGTTAGGCAACCAGTAAACTCATAGAATATGTATTTCTTTTGCATAATCAAAATTGTCACTCATTGTTGTCTTGTCATTATTGGAATTCTCAGAATGTTAAAAAAGTTTCATCTTAAAATAAAATTTTAGTCAATCACAATTGTTTATCTCCATCATTTACCGGATTAATACTACATAAATTACAGCTCAGACCATTGGTACACATCAAGGTTGGTACAGTATTTATATATAAATACTGTACCAATATGTAAGTTTATTATATTGATTTTTTTAGCCGCATATGGCACAGATAGTTACTCAGTGTTGCCACAAGCTTATTTTTCATCGGAGTAGATTATCACAAGATAGCGGAGTTAAATCACAGTTTAAAGAATATAAATATATCAGTTGACCCACTCTAAGGAATTCTATTGTTATTTTGACTTCAAAGGCGACCCTTCGAGGTGATAAAAAAATTTGTACGTTTACCGGGTGCAGCGGAAGTGCTATTTTATCAGTCAGAACGCTGCCCATATACGAGGGATCAACTAAAAATACTAAGAAATTTTAATATAGCAAATAGAAAAATAAAAATACAGTACTAGTTTTATTGATTAACAGTTTTAGGCGTCTTTAATAATTTATCAATATTTATTTACTTTCTTCTTATTATTATTTAATAACATATCTCATTGTTTACAAATATAAATACGATATGAATTGAAATGTGAAATAAAAAACGAATTTTAGTTAAGTACATTATCTTATAATACTAATTTATTCATGTTAATTTTACAACAAAATAATTTACATATTTTACCATCAATGTTAATACATAACGATTATAAAATCTTATTATATACAGATAAAAAGTGAAAAATATTCAGGTGAAATGGTGAAATACTATTACAAATAAAAATATAGATAATACAGATTACAATGTTATATCAGAAGATAATATTTGTAAAGTTTCTTATACATTTTTCTTAAACTAAAGCAAACTTAAAAAATAATTATCAGACTCTACTTATACATATTATGGTGAATACATTAATATTAAAATATTAGATATATTATTCTATCCTAATTCTTTGGAATATGGAATTGTCAATAGGGTAATTATTATTAATAATTATTATGGAACCCCATATGAAAAATAAATACTAAATAAATATAATAAGTTAATTTTTTTAATATATACATTAATAATTTGCATATTTCTTAAATTATCGCATGTTTTGCTTTGTAGATGTTTGCATTTTACTTTAATTACCTACCCGGAAAGCCCAAATTTTATCGTAAGGTAATAAAAGTACCTTTGCATACAACTTGTGTTGCCATTGTCAATTTTTTTGGATTTTTTTCTAAATTTTATGATTATCATGAACAGTAGTTATAACTGTTAGTAGTTATTTGTGTAATAAATTTTACTGTTCGATAAAAATTGACAATGGCAAGACAAGTTACAAGGTAGATAATTCATGTTAAATGCAAACAGCTAAAAAGCAAAACATGCTATAACTTAAGAAATATGTACACGGGAAAAATAATGAAAGTACCAAAAAGGGGGTGTGGTTTTAAAAGATTTTATTCATAGTTAGGTTTCCATAATTATAATATACTTAATATATCTAATATTTTAATTATTATGTATACTTAATATCCTATACTATATAAACACATACCTTCCTTCACCTTTTGGGCACCTAAAGAACGTAATATATTGTCTGTCATTCTACTTTCACAACCATCCACTACACAAATATTTCTAGTAGACATTTTATTCACAATTCGAAACTAAAACATTATTTTTGTTTCACCCTATGCGTCGGACCGAAAACAAAACTAAAATAAACTTGGAACGCTGTGTACACGTCGAGCAACGGATGTAGACTGACCCAAGTCTACAAGACAGGCGGGGAGCGGCGGGAGGAATTTTGATACCGGCGAAGGGTGGGTCAACTGATATATTTATATTCTTTAAACTGTGGTTAAATTATTTTACAAAGAAGTAGGCCTACCCCGAATGGAGTAGCTGTGGCAACACTGCCTCTATCACTTTATCTCCCGCTAGCTCGCGCGTCACGGCCGTCTGGCGGCCGTCGTTCAAGGCCGCGTGTGAATTTTTACTCCCAGCGTGCGTAAAGAAGTTTTCACTTTTGATTTAACACTTAGAAAATTAGAACCTTTAGAACACTTTTGATTTAAAACGATTGTCACTAATAGACACGCCCTGTTCGAGTATAATGTTAGAGAACTCCTACTCATTGTTTTTTTGGTGTTTTTTATAGGTGATAGTACTAGGCACAGTATGCCTCTGCGCCTGCGCTTTAGCTGCCGAGACCGAAGAGAAGAAAAAAGAGGTCTCGGAGGAAAGTAAGAAGCAGGACAAAAGAGGCATCCTGCTTGGAGACCATGGAGGATACGGTGGTGGAGGTGACATTGGAGGTGGATATGGAGGAGGTGGATATGAAGGAGGTTACGGTGGCGGATATGGAGGAGGATACGGGGGTGGAGAAGAACTTGGTGGAGGTAATGTTTAAAACCAATAAAATAAATTTTAATGCTCAAAAAAGTGAAGAAAAAAAAGATATACATATAAGAAAATATATCACTTTCGGCCTTCCAAAAATAACTACTCTCGTTTGCTGTGGACTATGCCAACCCTGTATAATTATTTACATTTTTCAGGATACGGTGGTCATCACGAACACGTCAAAACCATAGTAGTAGAAAAGAAAATCCCAGTGCCTTACACAGTTACCAAACACGTACCTTACACCGTTGAAAAGAAAGTACCGTACGAAGTCAAGGTTCCAGTACCACAGCCCTACACAGTAGAAAAGAAAGTACCAGTACCCGTAAAAGAGTACATCAAAGTACCTTACATCGTACCACAACCCTACGAAGTCATCAAGAAAGTGCCTTACGAAGTCAAAGTACCAGTTCCAAGGCCTTATGAAGTTAAAGTACCCGTACCACAACCTTTCACCGTTGAAAAGAAGGTGCCAGTACCAGTAAAAGTGCCCGTGCCACAGCCTTACACTGTTTACAAAAAGGTTCCATACCCAGTCAAGGTTAGTAGACTTGTTTTATCCCAAAATAATTATTTGAAATAAGATTCTACAGAAACTTTTTATTTATGTCGCACCAAATGCGGAAATATTCATTAAGAAAATGATTACAAAAAAATACTTTTTACTACATTATCACCTAATATTAATAATCTTTTTACTTATCTCAATTCCTTTAATAAAACGTATTAAATATTAATTTTATTACATTAAAGTAAAAATGTAAAAGAAGTAATGAAAAATATTCTTATAATGGCAATTTTGTATCAGTCCAAAATTAAAACATCAACGTTACAAAAAATATTACATACTTTTTTTTAATCATATGTTGACCATAAAAAATACAAATTAAAAGTTTGGTTTACTTTTCAGTTGATCGTAAAAAAGGGGTTGCCAAAAATATTATACATTTTTTTTTTAAATCTTTAATAAATAATAATCTTTAATTAAATTTAAATCAACAATAAAAAATGGTAATTTAGTTATGATTAACACCATAATTTTTTATTAATTTTAATAATTAAACTAAAAATAATTAAATTAAACAAACTAGACAAGAAAAAAGTTCACAAAATGTTTATTTGTAGAGATAATTATTTGCATCCATATAAATTATTAGGTATATTATATTATTTCGACATATTATTTATGAATTTTAGGTTGAAGTACCAGTTCCTCAACCTTACACTGTCGAGAAAAAAGTACCCTATGAAGTTAAAGTACCAGTAGACAGACCATACCAAGTTTTTGTTCCTAAACCATACCCAGTCACCGTTGAAAAGCACGTTCCATACCCAGTAGAGAAACCAGTACCATACGAAGTCAAAGTACCAGTTGACAAGCCATACCCTGTCGAAGTACCCAAGCCTGTACCAGTACCAGTCAAGGTACAGTAATAAGACAAAATATTTTTTATATAATTTCAATTTTTTATAGAAAATACTCCTATACTTATTTAATTATTTAAGGCATATTTCATTCAATTTCTTTTTAAGATTTTTAGCAGTTCTTATTAAGGTTCTATCTGTTTTATTTACTTTTATAAGTGATAAATATAATATTTATTACTTTATAGAGTATTTGATTTATATACTTAATTATTTTCCTTTTATTTCTTAGTTAATATTTATTTTTCAATATTTCGATAATTTGTTATTCTATTCGTATAAAATATTTTTTGGAATAAAACTAACATTAAATTCAAGAACATAGATTTACCAAACTTTACTGTAATGGTAATTTACTGTTACCGGATTTTAAATAAATTACTTAGTCGAAATTGAAGAGATGGTTAGTCTTATTATTTCAATTATTGTATATTAATTTATATATTATTCTAGGAATACTTATCTTTATTTTTCTTGTTCCAAATTTATCGATTATTTTTTCTATAGGATTATTTTAATAGTTTGTTTTTTATAGTTTTTCTTTATATTTTTTCGAGGTTTATTTTTCTATTTGTTTTTCATTTCCATAAATATTTTTTTAAGAATATTTAAAATTAAATTTCAATCAATAAAAAATTTATTCTATCTAGATAATTTATTTATTTATGACTTCTGATTTGTGTTTGATGGTTATTTTTGTTAAATTAACCATCAAATTTCTTCTAGTATTATAATTATTATAACATTATGTCTACTTCATTGTTTTTACTCTTTTTATTTTCTATTTATATTCTCTTATAATAAGAATATCTTTCTCTTAACTTTGTTAAGTGTAATAGTATTTTCTCATTGCATTTAATATTAATTAAAATATAATATATTGTAACTCTTTAATTTTAATATTATATTTCAGGTCCCAGTACCACAACCATACGCCGTTATTAAGAAAGTACCAGTCCCAGTAGAAAAACCATACCCAGTACCCGTCAAAGTACCAGTAGACAAACCATACCCCGTCTACAAGGAAGTACCCTACCCAGTCGAAAAACCAGTACCGTATCCAGTTAAAGTTCCAGTACCCGTACCTGTCAAAGTTCACCACGAAGAAGGAGGTTACGGTGGAGGTTATGGAGGTGGTTATGGAGGTGGTTACGGAGGTGGATACGGAGGTGGATACGGAGGTGGAGAAGAATACCATCACTGATGTAATACTTGAGAGAATGTCAAGGATTCGATAAAATTACTTGGAGATTCAAGTGAATTTTATTTGATCTTGTTATTTTTAAGGTTAATGTTGTTGTTTGTAAGTTATGAGACAGGGAATGAGATAGTGAGATAGCTAAAAATATTGTAAATATATATTCTAGTCTGTTTTTATTGGTTGTTTTCTATCATTCTTTTTCTTTTTAACTGTTTTTTTTTATTTCAATCCTTGTTAATGTTTCTTTGTATTATTCTTTTCTTCTCTGAATTTTTCAAAAGGAAAACAACCATTTTTGGTATAAAAATAAGAAAAAATCATATTTTTAGCCAACTCAGTTTCCGGATTAAAAAAAACAGAAATACTATACTGTATGTTGAATTATTAAAAAAAATGTGTTGTTGCTCAATCGATAGAAGGATTTCGAGTTTGGGAAAGTGTGCGTGCTTGCAGTATTATTTACTAAGAATCTGTGTTAATTATTATATATTTATCTGTAATTTCTAATAAAAACGATTTCATTACGACATGGTTGCGTTTTAATTGAGTGAAGTGTGACGAAATTTGCATGGGTAATAACTTTATCAAAGCCTATAAATCCTATAAATCTATTTAGACCTTCTAGAATATGGTTTGGATTTAAATATGCTAAATTGTAAAATAAACATTATAATACAATGTTTCATAAAAATATGTACCATATTTCTTCAGAATCCATTTAGTAAAATTATTATTTTACCACTAGAATTTTTTTTGAATATAAGTTTTAACTTTGAATATTTTTGAAAAAAATATCTATTTTTCCAATACGCCTTTTTAAGTTTCATGACAGTTAAAATATATCCAACAAAAGAACGGATGATTTCTACAGACCACATGCAAAAATTGACAGAAAAATCAATTTACACTTAAGTTAAAATGACTGACAGTGTCATGAATTGTATCATGTATGTTTAACTGTACTAAATAATATAACATAATTTTCAAAATACATACGTTTGATTTTTGTTCTGTTTCTGTAGAGGAGGATCGTGAAGAAATCGTTTTTTTAATTTTTTTTTTATAAAAATAGAAAGTTTCATTGTTAAGTGTTAATTAACTATAAAAAGTGTTAAGAAGATGTATTTTATAAACATACTGTATGTATACGAAAACGATATTGAACCAAAAGTGATTGTACCAGTCCAGTTCTTTTATTAACCGTTCACCTCAATTTACTGGTGTAACCTTCTTTCTGTCAGTTATTTTCCTATTTCTTGTTTTTTTTGTTCCTATATGTATATCTGTTACTTCGCATTTGGTTCGGGCACTCAGGCACTATACCGAAACCATTACGAAAATGGATAATTATTACGTTAGCCTACAAATTGTAACTTGCGTGTAAAGTGTAGAGCGGCAGGAATTTTAAAACTAGCGGTGCGTAGATAATGGGTGTTAAGTAACTTGAGAAAAGCTTATAGTATTCTGCTATCTACATATGAAAATAAAAATACAATCAAAAAAATAGTTTGTTATTTACAGTATGTCCCCGGATTGTCTTAACAAGAGAAAAAACTTTTTTAATATTCACATTTTGAGAAAAATGCATTCTTCATAAAAATGTTTGCTTATTCTAAAACGACTAATCCCGTTTTATACTTTTCCAGATTTCCATACCGTTTTAGAGAAAATTAAAAAAAAAACATAAATACCTATAGAGTTGATTTTTTTTTCTAAAGATCCTAAGTCCTAAAGATTTCATTCCTTGATAGATTGGTATTAAAAACATGAAAATGTAGTCGAATTTTTCCTAAAGTTCTAAAAGTTAAAAGACATTTCTATGGTAAAATAATTTCGATTTCGTTCTTTGAGAGACCGTTATAATTAATTTTGATTAACGTTAAAATTATTGTTGATTTTTCGATAATTATTATCAACCTTTCCGTAACATTGAACTAAATAAATGTTGTGCTTCTTTAACATTTTAAAACAGCAAAATATATGATAATAATTAAAATTCTGTCAATAATAATCTATCAAAGAATGAAAACAAAATTATATACGATTTTTAAAATATCTGAAAAATATGTTTATTTTTTTAAAATATGGTGCCCTCTGGCGGACAAACGAAGCACTTTTGTATAGAGGTAAATTGTGTCCAATGAACTTATTTTGATTCCAAAAATACGTAGTAGTACTATGTCCACGGAATATTGGGACACCCTGTAATATGCGTTAGGTGTAGAAAACCAATCAGTTATAAAATTCACTTATATTTAACTAATTAAAATTATAATAATTAAAACATAATAAAATTATAGATACATTATTATTAAATAAAATTATATAAGGATTCTTGCCATTTAACTGCTGATATAGTAATTTAATTCTACGCTATGTTTGTCATAATGTGGATCAACCTGCTCTCACTACCGGTTTCGGAGCCCTACTCCATCATCAGGTGAGCCTGGGCAGATCTACAAAATGACAACCACAGGGCAGAGAAAGTTAATTCCGACTTGTCGGAAAGTGTCGGTTAGATACCAAAGGCTGACGACCAGGTCGCACCGGCAAGGCCGCAGCTACCTCTAAAAACATTAAATCAAATGATATAGCGCACACTAACGTCCCGCCGCCGCCGTCCGTTGGTCGTTGCGACCAGAAGACTGCACGGAAATATTATTATTTTCTGCCGCTTGTTGCCGGTTTTCTTCCAAATTAATAATTTTTCAGATGAAATCCCTCAAATTCAAGGCACAATATTTTATTTTCTATAAGATATAGTGTTTTAGTGTAGTTTTTGCACACGTGCAGAAGTACCATGCAAAGAAATAGTATACAGACTGGATTAAAGGTAAACTTAAATCTAATCCCTTTTTTTATCAAGGGTCGATTCTAGTAAAAACTCAAAGAAAAACTCAGAGAAAAAAACACTTGTTTTTTTTATTAAATTAGTTTTTTTAGTTGTATTGTAGTCATGTACAAGGAGGACAACTGTATTTTAAATATTATATTTAATTTAACGTTTTTCAAACAGGGTTCATTAGACTATATTTCTACTAGGTACATTATTTTATTACAGTTGAGGGTTGGAACCTTTGGTATTACACAGCAAAACAAAAACACTAAATCACCACAATACACCAAAACACTTTTACTTTTACACTGGACGCGCGTTTCGCTAACCATGTTAGCATCATCAGCAGATGATTATAAACGAACTGTGGTTTATAATCATCTGCAGTGTAAAAGTAAAAGTGTTTTGGTGTATTGTGGTGATTTAGTGTTTTTACATTATTTTGAAAAAAAATAAGAAAGTAACTTAAACATTCATAAAAATAGATGTAATTACTGTTGTAGATTCTTCGTTATACAGGGTGTCCCAGAATTGAGTGCAGATATTTTAACTGGTAGTATAGTTCAACCCCAGAAACACGCCTATGAGGTTTTTTTTGCGAAAAAAAAATGTTGAAAATTTTATATTTTTCTTGACATTTTCCGGAAAATGTTGAAAAACTTTTGAGTGCCACTGTTCACTCCCCGGGAAATTCGTTTACCGGGCATAGAGAGTGTCGGAGAGAATGCAACGTTGCCACCTCCTACCATACCCACATTCTGCATGTTTATAAATTCAATTATTTTAAGTTGCTACAGAAAAAAATACGAAAATTAATTTTATTCATATTAGTGTAGATTGCTATACTAATTGTAGAGAAACGCGCAATATTTTAAATACTTTTTACAGTGGAGTAAACTGAAAAAATAAATCTTAACAATTAGCTTCTTTTTTCGCCATATTAGGAAATATTTTTAATCGTTTCAATAAACAATTATAACCTTTAATGTTTAGTTAGAGCTTACCCTTTTAATGAAAGTGTTTTTTATCCAGCACATACAGGGTGTCCCAGAAATAAGTGCAAATATTTTAACTGGTAGTATAGTTCAACCCCAGAAACACGCCTATAAGGTTTTTTTGCGAAAAAAAAATGTTGAAAATTTAAAATTTTTCTTGACATTTTCCGGGAATTTTGAAAAAACTTTTTAGTGCCTTGCAGTGTTGTAACCTCCTATGTTATCCACATTCTACATAGTTCTACATTTATAAATCCATAGAAAAATTTCTACTCAAAAATTAAGAATGTTAAATTTTTATCAGTGCTCATTATTAATAATTATTATAGAAAAAAACACATTAATTATTTTTAGTACTTACCCTTTCAATGAAAACTTAACAAAAACCACCGAAAATTAACTAAAACATTACGTTTATAACGTTTACGAAAATGATTCATCATATTATTCACAACCAGGTCACAAAAAAGAAATTCCTAAAATGTTTATCGTAATTTAGGTGCTTGTCAGATATAACACCCTCCGAATTTGGCATTTATTTATATATCAGTCGAAAGCATACACTTAAATAAGAATTTTAAGCAAAAAAAAATTGCGGATGAACCACAATTTATTGAAAAATAAATTAATTAAAAGTGCATTTTTAGGTTATGGTGAAGTTGTATAAGCGTGTAATTATTGTAAAATATGACGATTATGTGCATTTTTTATTAATATAAACGTCAGACTTAATCATTGAGAATCATTAATAAGTCATAAATCAAAAATAGAGTTGCTGATATCTTTTGTAATATTTGCCTGATCGATTTACTCTTTCGATTCAAACTTGCCGCCGGAGCCGTCTGTCACCATTTGTTGTTAAGGATGTAAGCTGTGTAAGCATTGTTGCCAAAGTTATTTCTTGTTTGTATGATACATAATACCGTATGATCGAAAAAAAACGGCGTCCAGTTGGCTTGGAAATGACGATCGATGACATTCCCCATATAATTTTACATATAAAATGACAGCGATGTTCATTTCATAGCCATGGCTGACGCCGTTTTTTTTCGATCATACGGTACGTTACATGATACAAAAAAAGAGTTGAAACCGAAAGAGTTTTGATTGCGTTGGTTTCAACCTTTTCGTGAGGGTGTTAATCTTTTGTTTTGTTTTTTATTTTAATACGAATCTGATTGCTTTCACTTGATTTTACGTGCCGGTCGCCGGACGAACAAATCCTTATACAGTAGCGCTGTCACGATAAGAACAGATTATAACTTATTTTAAAATCAAGACATTGAAAACACTCAGATTCGTATTAAAATATAAAAAAAAACAACAGATTAACCCCCAAAGAAGTTGAAACCAACGCAATCAAAACTCTTTCGTGCAACTTTGTAGTTATAAATAGTCAAATCTCGTTGGCAAAATATCAGCTATGTGTAGGAACAATTCCTCAAACGATCGCCTTTTCTTGATTTTAAAATAATTTATAATCTGTTCTTAACGCGAGTTTTCTTCCGACCAGCACGTGTTTTTTTAATGAACCTTTCAAGAAGAAATGAATGAATCTGGCAACGCCGACAAAATTTGGAGGAGTTTTCGCATAGAAAGTAGCCTGTTGTAGCAATAATTAGATGTTTATATTTTCATTAAATTATGGATCATCCACACTTTTTTTTGACTTGGAATACTTATTTCGATGTATGCTTTCGAGTGATATAAAAAAAAGTACAAAATTCGGAGGGTGTTATATCTGACAAGCACCCGTAATTTAGAATTCAATATTTGTTTTCTTTCATGTTTCTCTGTTTTATTTGAACCACTGATTTACAAAACACCTTGAAAAGCGCACATTACTTTGAATACCGTCTCTTATCGCCACTTTACGAACTACTTTCAATTTAAGACATGTTTCACTAAACAATTTTAAATACGTATTTTGTTTTTTCGCTATTTTTTCGATGTATTTTGACAACCCGACCGTCGCGTGTTGGCCAAGAGTGCCACGTGTGAACTGGTCCTTTGAGCCGCGCCGTCGTGGCAGGCTTGCGTCAGACGACGATGTTAAGCAACGTTGCCGTAGTTACAACAATTTCAAATTCAAGAGATTCGAAGCAATCAAATTTGTATTAAATTTTAAAAATAAAACAGAGAAACATGAAAGGAAACAAACAAAACGAAAATGAATTGGTTATTCGTCGGGCTGTTTTCGATATATTGAATTCTGAATTACGATAAACAATTTAGAAATTTCTTTTTGTGACCTTATCAATAATCAATTCATTTGTGGTTTGTTTTTTCCTTTCATGTTTTTCTGTTTTATTTTTAAAATTTAATAAGAATTTGATTGCTTCGAGTGTCTTGAATTTGAAATTGTTGAAACTACGGCAACCTCGCATGACGCAAGCTCGACACGCCGGCGCGACAAAGAAGCAGTGAGCAGTTACCAACCAGTGATGCGTGGCTGTCTTGGCCGACGAATGGTTGGGCTGTTGACGAATTGTCGAAAACATCGAAAAAATTGCGAAAAAGCAAAATACGTATTTAAAATTGTTGAGTGAAACATGTATTTTCTTAGATTGAAAGTAGTTCGTAAAGTGGCGGTAAGAGAAAATAATTCTCAACATTTATTCATTCAGAAAGATATTCAAAGTAATGTGTAATGTGTGCTTTTCAAGGTGTTTTGTAAATCAGTGGTTCAAATAGTGATGAAGCCTATATGAAAATAATGTGTTAAGTTAAAAATGGGGACTGTTATTTTAGCAGTTTTTATAATAGCATGTACAAGTAAAGCAGCACAATGAAGTGTATTTAGTTAAGTGTGTATCGAAAAAGAGAACTGTCGCAGTTACATCGATCTGTCATAAGTATCTTTTTTAATGTTGGGTAAGATTTTTAATTTAACTTTTTTAACTTTTAAACATTTAACTTTTAATTCATTTTATGTAATAATATCACAATCTTAAAAATGTAATGCATCTCTGCAAACTCCTCAGGTGTTGTGATTTTATGACTTACTTTTAAACATATACTTTCTTGTCCATATGGCAACACAGTGCGTCGAATTAACTGAAATCCGGGCTTGATCCGGGTAATTGGATGTAGTTGGCAATATCTGCCGGCGGTTCTCAAAATGTTGCGATTATTTTTTTAAATTTTCAAAGTTAAATAACTCAGTTATTTTCAATTTATTTTAAAAATGGTAAAGAGAAAATATGTTTATTTTGACCAGATCTACCACCTCTTAAAATATCTGCACTCATTTCTGGGACACCCTGTATTGTTAAACATTGAAATAACTGGAAGCTTAACTTTCTACCTGCTTATATTTAGAGCCAGTGTCTGACGATCTTTTTTTACGATGGCCCTAATAGACCATTCCAGAACACGTGACTTTGACAGATCCGCCATTTTCGCTGGGAGGCATACAAACCGTATATAAAACATTAACTTGCATTCATTTCTTTGTGTTTTTAGTCTTTTATAGCGTTATAGACATATTTTTTTAATTCTTAATTTTCTTTAATCCTCAATTTTAATTATCCTAGAATCAGTAGGTCAACCAATTAAGGGGTATTTTTATGAGGCCGAATTACAGAAGACAAAGTCTCCTGGTATTGATCTAGTTGAAATAATGCTAGGTCACCACCAGAAAAATAAAAATAAACAAATTTATGTGAAGTGGTTAGGCTTTTCTTCCATGTTTAACTCATGGATTGATGTTTCAGATATTATTTAAAATTTATAATATTTAAACTTTATAAACCAAGGTTATACTATTAAAAATAGACACATATTTTTTTTAAATCGTATTATATTTAAATAAATCTTCATTTATTCATAGTATAAAAGGGGGAGCCTTAATTTTTATTGTATTTACAATAAAAATGACTTCATGTAATTTTTATACTTTATTCTCCAATTCTGTTTATTTCTCAATACATAACAACTAACAACACCATAACAACAAGCTACCCATAATTCTATGCTTCCAGGAAGGAGTTGTCAGCCTAATTTTTGGCGCTATATTTAAATAATTCTTACAACTCGACCATCCTGACAATTAGAACGACCTCGTTCTATCCTAACGTTAACATAATACTTTAAGTTACATAAGAGGTTACATAAGCAATTCATAATCAAAAAATTTAACATAAGAGACATAAGAATTCTGATCATAACACATAAGTATCGTAATACATAAGATTAATTCTAAACATAATATTTTTATGATTTCATAACATCATATCATAAGTAATTCATAAACTAATTGCATAACATAATCTTTATGACTAAACTAGAAACTAGTACATATTACTAATAAAACTAATTCAGTACATCATAACATAATTTTCATAACCAAAATCATAAATTTTTGCATTATATAATCATAATGTTTCATAAATTATCTCATGTGATTAAATTTTAAATTATTTTTCATAAGTCAAAATAAAATAAGTCAATCCAATATTATATGACTCTTTCAGGAAAATAAGTTAAGTAAAATCAATTTGGGCAGATTCAAAATATTAACATTGGTCAAGATTTTGGTCAATGGCTTTGTCAATAGTGTCAGATAATTTTAACCATAATTTCAAACTATTTGAATCAAAAATACCTTCAAAAGGTATTTGAGTTACCTGGAATCCTTCAATATCAGTTATTAAATATCTGTCATTTGGCAGACATTTTTTTATTACATAAGGACCTTTATACTTTGGTAATAACTTTTTATTGATACCTGGATTCACATCTACATTAGGTATCATCACATAATCACCTTTACTATAAGTTTTACCTTCTTTATGCTTTTTGTCGTAATAGGTTTTATTATATGATTGGCTTTTTTCAATATTCCTATTTGCCTTATCTCTTAGATCATCAAGGTCTGTTTCTTCTTCCTTATGTGTTAAAAGAAATTGTTTTAAATCGACATTCATTAACCCTTCCTGTGGAACTCCGAATAATAGCTTAGCAGGGGTTTCTCCAGTGGTACTATGAACACTATTATTTACAGCAAATTCAACGTCATTTAAGATATCATCCCATTTCTCTGGAGTTTCTGTTAATTTGGCAATCATAGGAATAATAAATTTATTTAATCTTTCTACCTGACCATTAGCACGTGGAACACCAGTCGCAATTAATACATGTTTTACATTATAATTTTGAAGAAATTCTGAAAAATTGTTAGAGGTGAAGGCAGAACCTCTGTCTGTGATTATTCTAAGTGGTTTACTATAATCAGCAAAATATTTCTTAAGTATTTTATTACCTCAGTTGAATTGGTAGTTTTACATGCGTATATTTTTACAAATTTTGTAAACCCATCAATTATAGCAAAAATAAATCGATTTTTCTTTTCGCTGGTTTTTGCTAAAGGCCCGCAATGATCTAAATGTAATGTAAGGAATGGTTTATTTCCCTTAGGTATATTATGTAAAAACCCTCTTTTTTCCACTTACAGGAGAATAAGTAATACATTTTAAACAGTTTTTATATATTCATCAACTTTAGTTCTCATGTTTGGAAACCAATAGAGTTCTTTTATAGCATTAATACATTTATCAATACCTACATGTCCTAAATCATCGTGACAACTTCTAATTACATTTAATTCCATAGTGTTAGGTACATAAAATAGTAAACGTCTATTTTCTTTTTATAAACAAGATTGTTATTGATTTCAAAATCTTTACTTTCAGTTTTCTCTAATTCCTCTCTAATTTTGTTAATTTTTGAATCTTGATATTGTCTAATGCTAAGATTTGTTTCAAAGGTGTCTCTTCTAGTACTAAAACATTTTGATAGCATCTACTTAAAGAATCAACATGTTGCATATTACTTCCACTTCTATGTTCTAAAGTATAGTCATAATTTTGTAAAAATAAACTCCATCTCATTATTTTCGGGTTAATGTCTTTCTTCTTAAGTGCTAAAGTGATACTATTACAATCTGTATAAATTTTAAATTTAATGCCTAGTATATAGACATGAAATCTTTTAATGCTATTTATTATGGCTGCTAATTCTAAAATAAAACTATGTTGCTTAGACTCTGATTCTGTGGTACGTTGGCTATAATAAAATACTGGATGGAACTTTAAATCTTTTTGTTTTTGCATTAAAATACCGGAATAACCATGCGAACTAGCATCACAATGAAGCTGAGTTTCTGCTTTAGGTGAGTATAATGCTAAAACTGGTTTAGACATTAATATTTCTTTTAAATTATTAAAACTAGTAAATTGCTCAGATCCAAAATTGAATTTACTGTTTTTTTTAGTTAAATTATATAATGGGCCAGCAATGGTTGAGAAATTTTGAACAAATTTTCAAGTAAGAGGTCAAACCAATGAAACTTTGAACCTGTTTTACATTTTTTGGCACTGGGTAATTTTTAATTGCTAATAAATGCTCATCATTCGGACGAATTTCTTTTTCATTAATAATATATCCTAAATATTTTATCTCAGTATATAAAAAAGTACATTTATCTATTCTCAAAGTCAAGCGATTTTCCACTAATAGTTTAAAAACATGCTTTAAAATTGAGATATTTTCTGGTATAGTTGTAGTTGGTATTAAAATATCATCAAAATAAATAAAAATTTTATTTAGATCAATAAGTTCTTTAAATATTTCGTGAATGTACCTCATAAATACAGAAGGAGAATTTTTAAGACCAAATGGCATCTTTAAAAATTCGTATTGAGCTACTGGGGTTACAAACGAAGTATATTTTATCGAATCGTGTTCAATATCAACGTGATAAAAAGCACTTTTAAGGTCCAGGGTTATGAAATATTTTTGACCTTGTAATTGAATAATTTGATCTTCAATCAGGGGAATAGGAAAGTTATCTCTTACAGTAATTTTATTTAAAGCTCTAAAATCAGGACACAATCGATAATCATTAGTTTTCTTTTTTAACTAGAACTATTGGAGAGCTGTACTCCGAAGTACTTTTTTTGTATTACATTGTTTTCTAACATGTCGTTAATCAAATCTTGCACTATATTTTTTCATAAAAAGATAAACGTCTAGGTTTAAAATAAAACGGAGTATGATTTGAATTAACTACTATTTTCATTTTAATTTTAGATTCTATTTTTCAGGTCGCTCAGGTTGTATATAATCTTGAACAAAAAGATCAACTAATTTTTGACGATTTTTGCATCAATTTCAGAATTTATATTTAAATCAACCTCATTTTGATCAATGTAATCAATTTGTAAGATTTCATTATTTTCTTGATTTTCCAATAAATTATCATTTAATACTGATTTTATTTTGACTTTTTCCAGACTCAAAAATTAAAGAAATATTTTATTTTGTCATAAAATTTCTACCTAATAGACATTTAACAGGTATAGCATCATCTGGTACTATATAAAATAAAACTTGGACATCTATGCCTTCAACATATACTTTAAACATTATTGAACCTATAACATCTAATTTAGATTTATTAACACCCTCAAAATCTACAGATGGGGCTTCTGAGATTTCAAAATTAAATGGTCTGATTATGCTATTAGTAATAATAGAAATTACACTACCTGAATCAAGAGTACCTTCGATAAATAATTGTTTACTGTCTTTACAAGACACAAAGGCAAGGTGAATCTATCAGGGAATTTGTTCTCGACCATCAATGCTTCTTTCTCTTCAACTTCTTTCTTGGATGTAGAGGCTCTTTCTCCTTTAATCTTTGGACAGTCTCTTATTTTATGTTCCATTGAGCCACAATTGAAACACGAACCCTTCACTCTAGGCATCTTTTTTGCATTGCGACGCCAAATGTCCTAGCAAATTGCAATTGTAACACTTAATGGTTTTATTATTAACTTGATCTAAACTGGTAAATTTCTTCAGAGATGCTTCAATTGTCTTCTGTGGTTTTTTATTTCATTTTTTCTTTCAGGCAATCTATTTTTTCCTCGCAGTAACAATTCTCTCGTATGCTATAATGTCCTGGTATAATGCATCTTCATCTATATGGAATTTGGACATGACAAAATTACTTAATTCTCTGGACCATAATCCAATAGCTATCTGCTCTTTCTCTTCTTCGAATGATAAACTTAACTCTTTGCATAATGATGCTTTGGAATGAAAATATACGCTTACATTTTCATTGACAGACTGTACCCTCTCTTGCATTCTTTTCCATAATTCGGTTTTATTCTTGGTAAATACAAATGTTTTAATAAAAGCCATGCGGAAGGATGACCAATCTACAACTTCACTGCTTCGCCCTGAATACCAATGGCGTGCAGCACCAATCAGATTACTTTTGGCTGTTTGGAAAATAAACGCATCTGGCCAATTGTGAAGTGTTGCGGCAGTTTCCAACTGCTGTAACCATAACTTAGCTTTACTTGGCTCTTCTTCAGCACTGAATATTTCTATAGTTTTCGAGAGATCTGGCATTACGTTATAATTTCGAACTGGAGATTCTTGATTTGGCGCATGTAATGGCTGCTGCTGTTGTTTTGTAGCATTTGCAACATCTGAGTATTTTGTTGCAATAAGGTTGTTATCGTATTCATAAATTGATTAATATTAGCATTACTGTTTGGATTTTCTTCAGCTCTATTTTGCACAAATCTTTCAAAATCATCAGCAGAAAATTGGTGACTCTGGTTTTCGTCTTGATCTTCCATTTTATTTATTGCCGGTAATCTTCAAACTATTGTTATAACTTATCACTCTTCTTCTCTTCTTGGGGACTACGCAGATTTAACCCCACACCTGAAGTTATAAAAGGGGGAGCCTTAATTTTTATTGTATTTACAATAAAAATGACTTCATGTAATTTTTATACTTTATTCTCCAATTCTGTTTATTTCTCAATACATAACAACTAACAACACCATAACAACAAGCTACTCATAATTCTATGCTTCCAGGAAGGAGTTGTCAGCCTAATTTTTGGCGCTATATTTAAATAATTCTTACAATAGTAATAATAATAATAATCTTTACTTCAAGGAATGTAACATACAAATGTAAAAATACAAAATAGTATATACAGAAAATGAAATGATGTCACACAATATTTATTGACTTGTCTACAGGAAATCTGAGAGATATGGCTCTATATCAAATTGACAAATTTTTCAATTGTGCAACTACTCTTTACTTCTGTCTCAAACTACTCTTTACTTCTATTAACTTGACTTGAGTGGCAACCTATTAAACAACTTTACACTCATGTACCAAGGACCCTTCTCATAGAGGCTCAGCTGATATCTTAGGATTCCAAAATCCACAGTTCTTGTATTATAGGCATACTCAGCCAAGACTTCACGAAAAATATTCTTGGTATATATTTGATCTGAACACAGCCCTGTTATCGTTCTTATTCAGCTGATCTTCCAGAAGTGCAATCCTTGTCGTGTATTTGGGTTTATCGTCTTCTATCTCAGACGATTTAAATTGAATAAAGTTGATTAACGATTGGAGGATTATGAAAATTTACTGGTCGATTTTCATCTTTTATAGCAACATCTTTAACTAAAAATAAAAATACTTTATACGCTTGTATATATCTTAGTTATAGTATAAATAACAAACCTCTGATTCATTTTTTTCTTAATATGCCAAATCTAGAATATGACTTGTAGTGTTGAAGACAGGAAGTAGTTGGAGACAGGAAGAATATCCCAAATTTTGGTTGAATTAGACTTATCTCCTAACATAATTCGTCTTAAAAACAAAAACGTATTTTTCGCTAATTTAAACTCAATAAATGATAATTTTGCAAAACGGACTTAACAGTTATAAAGTCTTTGGAACAAATTCGTGGAACAATTTCGAATTTAATCTCACTTTCATACAGGGGCCTTTCATTTCAAAGCTTTTAACCACACTTCTCTTCGAACATTAGATAATGCATTTAAATTATTTCCTCTGTTGGTCAAAGCAGCATGATTTGGGAAAAATTAGACATTATCACGCATTAAACACTTAATAACACAACAAAAATGAGGCATTTTTCACTGTTCGTTTAAACCATGGATTATTGTGTTTACATATGGACAACGTGAAAATTAATTGGTTTGTGTGCCTCCCAGCAAATTTTGCGAACTGTCAGTCACGTCATTCTGGAGTGGTCTCTAGGTTTACTTCTAAAGTCGATAAGGTCGCCATATCAGTAGAAAAAAGAAACAGAATATCTCCCTTTTTGTCGGTCGCGCATACACAATGCTTTTTGTTTGTTGTGAATAGCAACTTCGCTTTTTAGTTAACTCGGATATTTTAACATTTCTGAAACAATATTTTCTAATTGGTAAAACGTAAAAAATCGTTAGATTTGACAACTCTGTTAAAACTGGTCGTTCATCTGGCCGCAGCTAAAAACGCAATACATCCGGCCAGCCGACGGCCAGGTCGTTGCGACCTGGTCGTCAGTGAGTTCGAGCCCTAAGTCCCGAACGGGAGATATCGGCCTGCGTGCAATGGTAGTACTTTCGTACCGCCGAGGCGAAACTATCGACAGTAAAAGGATGGTAAAAGGCTTTTTTCAGGCAAGCCAAATTATAAAATAGAAAACAAATTTCTTGCAGTATAGGTATATAATAAAATAATAATATAATAAAATATATATAATAAAATTATATCAGGATTCTTATATAATTATATTATATACCTATACTGCAAGAAATTTGTTTTCTATTTTATAATTTGGCTTGCCTGAAAAAAAGCCTTTTACCATCCATACTTTACTATCGATAGTTTCGCCTCGGTGGTACGAAAGTACTACCATTGCACGCAGGCCGCTATCTCCCGTTTGGGACTTAATATCTAACCGACACTTTCCGACAAGTCGGAATTAACTATCTCTGCGCTGTGGTTGTCATCTGTTGAGTGGTTGCCATATTGTTAAAATTTCCAAACTTGGATTGCTAAAAATTTTATTATTGTTAGAAATTAATACGGTCTTTTTAAATTTGCGCTTTTTCTAATCACTTTTTTCTATGACATGATGTTGGGAGTGTGGTTGGACCGCGGTCTGCGTATGACCACCCACGTCCGCAGGATAGTGAAAAAGGCCACACGTGCAACTAACACCCTATTGCGAGTAATGCCCAATATTGGCGGACTTAAGGCTATGAAGAGGATATGGCATCGGCCGTTACTTCTATGATATTGTATGTTGCTCCAATTTGGAGAAGAGCTATAAGATATAAACACTATAAAAATATGCTACAATCTATGATTAGGAGACTGGCTTTAGGTATTAAGAGCACCTACCGTACTGCGCCGACAACGGCAGTAGTGGCATTGGCTGGTGTCATGCCTATGGTACACCAGATAAAGGAAAGTTGCGACAGCTCTAGGCTGGGCAAGAAACATGAGGACCAAAATTCAGGAAGAGTTGGCACAACGGGAGGCACCAAACGAGTTGGCATATAGGATGCACACATAAGACAACCCTCTGCCTTGAAATAATGCCCCGGGCCGGGCGGTTCCGAGACGGAGACTGAGATTAGGCAAAGATGGGTTTTTAGTGGGTGGGCCTCTGGGTAGCGTAGAGAGGGAGATCCCCACGCTAAAGGGGGGCCCTAAAGGGGTTTCCCATTTATAAAAAAATAACAATGTTTTGACTATAACTCTTTTGGTTGCTTCAGAATGGCTCGATTGAAAGAATTTAAATAATGTCCCGTATGTCCAGTAATGTCCCGTATCCATCAAACAATAAACATATCTTCGGATAGGCAAGCCGCGTTGAAACCTCTTGAAGCAACAAAAGGCACCACGTTTCTTCAATGTAGAAAACTACTCAATTTATTAGGAGATACGAACAAGGTATCGCTAATATGGATACCGGGACATGTCTGCCTAGAGGGAAACGAACGTGCTGACTCCTTCGCCAAAACAAGTGCAGATTTGCTCTTGGGTACAGAACCGCGTTTAAAAAAACTCGCAAGAGACAGGCTCTGTGAATGGGATGGGACATAATGTTTCGGGACTGGAATGACAGTCCCGGAATGGAACATGCCAATAAAATCCTGGCAGGGTCATCCAAACGTAGAAGAGGAGAACTCTTACAAGCCGGCAGGAATGGAGCGTGTACGCTCACTCTAGTGTACATCCTCTGCAAGCTGAGATCACTCCTGCAGAGGATGGGTGGTGGAAGGACTGGTGGAAGACGCCTAATACCGACTCTGTATGGAAATGACGAAATTATAAAGCATGTTATGTGTACCTGCCCTACTGGGAGCAGCACCAGGTTTGAGGTGTTTGACCAAACCATGCTAACGGCAGACCTAAAAAACATATCACCCTCGGACATAACAGCCTATGTTAATCAAAAGTGGATAAATATATACTACAATAGTTATACAGTGTGTTGCAAAAATAAAACAATAAGTTTATAGACTTTTTTGTCTATCTTGCTTACTTCTTGCGAAAAAAATTAAATTCATTTATTCACTCCACCCTGGACAATAAATTAAATAATAATGGTTAGGTTATAGACAAAAAAGTCAGGAGACAAAAAAATAATATTTTTAATTACTAAATCCAAAAATAATATTAAAGTTCAAAAAAAGCAGTGGCGTCCCTATATTTCCTTTAAAATAATTTAACCGTGATGCCCCATCGCCGCCCCTGGCCATTAAACTTAAATCTAATTACATCAAATTAAGTCCCATAGTAAGTATTATAAACGGGTCAAGTTATATCAAAATCGATTAAATAGTTTTTCAAATATCTTAATTTTTTTTCTTTTTTAAGTAACTTTAACACCCTCTATCTCGAAAAGGAAGCTTTAAATCTTACAAGTTGGTATGAACTTTTTGTTTTATTTTTGCAAGTTCTATCGTGTATTAAATTTTCCCGATTAAAATCTGAGACACCCTGTATATCCAATAGATAATTATTAGTGATGGGAAAAAACGATTAATTTCAATAATCGAGTACTCGAGTATCAAGCGATTGCAATAACCGATCACTCGAGCGAAATATCACTCGTATTTATAAATACAGTTTTCACCCATCGCACGTTGTAAGTACTCGTTAACTCCAAGCGCCAAGCAGTAAGTTGCGGCGCAGGGCGCAGGGCACATATTCTTTCGGTAATAAACGGTAAGTAATAAGCGGCACTTGTGTCTAGCCCCAGCAGGCAACTATTAAGCCCGACCAATCATGTTAGAGTTTTTGACCAAACACAAATAAATTAACACCCTCCAAATAACCACGCTAACCAACCTGATTGCTCAAGCTTAAGAGTTGCCTGCTGGGGCTAGACACTTCTGTAAGCGGGGAGCGATTCACTTGATCGCTTGATGGCTTGATGGCTTGATTTAGTTTATTTCGAAGCATTGTCATATCTATTGTCATATCTATTGTCACATATCTGTAGTTCGTAAAATTTTGTCCCTCAGATACGCAACGGATAAATATACCGGGTGCGTCTCAAAAGTGGATCACCCCTATAACTTTTTTATTTTTTCAGATAAAACAACGAGATTTGGTAGGTATGTTAGTATATGACATAAATTAAGATTGACATATTCAATTGTTTTCGGTCACTTCCGGTTTCACCGGAATTGATAACAACTTTTGATTTTTAAATGGCACCCTCGGTATTTTTTTACTTTATTCGGTAGAAAATGACACTCTGAATAGAATGACATATCACATGCCAACTTTTGACATTTCCGCATATGGTTTATTTGAAATTGTAACATGCGGTTCATAACGACAGTTTGACTCGAAGTACCAAGTGTGTGGTATCAAATTATTCGTGAAAAAATTCTTTTTCGAAATATGCTAATGAGCCACCCTCGTTCCATTTGAAAAAGATTGAGATATGATCAAAAATACTATATACTATCAAAAATACGATTTGGGCATCTTTTAAACCGGCCAGGGCAAGACACTAAAAACATTAGACGATCAAATCTTGGGGTCGCACCACTCTGGAACTTTGTGCCATTGTATCGGTTTTTTAATCGCGGTGCGATCCCTTTAGACACACATTTATTAATACTAATATTATTCTGTAAAACTTAATGGGGTCTAATAAAGAAATTTGAATTTGAATTTGAATTTGAATTTGAAATCTATTTTCCCAAGGCTCCTTGATTAAAAATTAGTGTTTTTAACACAGACATGGCACTCTAAATTGAAATTTAAAATACAATTTGTTTTTGAGCGAATATGTCAAAAGTTGACATATGATACGTCATTCTATTTAGAATGTCATTTTCTATCGAATAATGTAAAAAAATACCGAGGATGCCATTTAAAAATCAAAAATTGTAGTCACTTCCGGTGAAACAGAAAGTGACAGAAAACAATTGAATACGTCAATCAATCCTAATTTATGTCATATACTAACATACCAAATCTCTTTTATTTTTTAGATAAAAAAATGAGATTTGGTGATAGGGGTGAGCCACTTTTGAGACGCACCCGGTATATACGGCGTCGTATAAATTTGCTACCTGTAATGTATGTAGAAAATTCGCTCGGCTTTTTATCGAGTATGTCACATTAAAATTAATTATTTTTTTAAATTTAATTTAATTAAAAAAGTCCTAGCTCTAATTTTCATTTATGGATATTATTGAATATATAAGGGTAAAAGAAGTACCACCAGTAGTACTAATGGTAGTCTACCCTAATGGAAAGTACCCTTTCAGGGCTGTTACGGAATTTTACACTATCGCCATTCGCTTTGGCATTAAAATGTGTATAAGTGTACCAAATTTCAAGAAAAACGGTTTACCAACGTTCTTAAAAATAAACAAAATATTATATTATTTTTATTTGTCCTTTCGAGAGCTGTAACTTCTTCGGGAAGCATTTTAGAGCATATTTTCATAGGAACTTTTTGTTTTATTTTTATATATATATACATATCTGTAGAATCACCTACTGAAATTAGATCCATTATTTTCTTGACACCCTGTATAGTATATTTTTTTCGATATGGATGCATCTTTTATAAATTAATATTGGTCCTTTAAAAGAACGTTTTACTCTATTAAAATGTTTATGGTAATTGTTTAAATAGTAGACAGGGTACTAATAAAAATATGATAAAAATTTTATTCATAAAATAATTATAAAAAGGAAAAAACTCTCTACGAGTATTTATTTTGAATTGGGTTATAGGTTATATCTTTTATTTGGCCGATTTCCAATAAAATTGTACCTACTAATAAAAGCTTTGTGAGTAATTTCCTGCAAAATCATTGAAAAAAGTGAGCGGTGGTACTTATTTTAAATGATCGTTCAATAGAAGGTTTATTTCCCAACAATTAATCATCTGGCGAACGGGCTCAACGTTTTAATTAAATGGATTACTTGGTTTCGAAATGGGTTCTTATACTTTCACTTACAACGATGTGATACAGTTTTTTTCCCTTATATATACGCATATATCCTCTCCTAAAAGTGGTTTATCATTTTCTCTAAGTATGGTTTTATACGTATACAGGGTGTCCCAATTTTCCGTAGACATAGAATCTATACTAATATATTGTTGCGAGCCGGTGTGGACTCGACCTAACCTCACAATATGGCCCGCCCTCGGATGACCTTAACATCGCATAGACACCGCAATGATTCATTCGTTCGAGAAGAATCGAGATCCACTAGAATGGACTAGTACATACGAGAACATTCGAAAACCTTCTCTATGCGCCTAACGATCTTTGGACTATTCTAGATTTCTTTTACCTGTCGGTATAAAAGCCGGCGGCAGTGGCCTAGAGAGGGCAGTTATAAATATACAGTTGACGCGCTAAAATTCAAAATAAATTCTTAGTTATAAATCGTTTGTAAATAGTTCTATAAGTCTTTTATCTTTATTATTTTTGTTAATTAGTGTTAAATAAATAGTGTTTAAATAAATTGTGACTTTCTATCCACACGGAACCGACGAAAAACGTAACAATTGGTGTCAGGTGTGGGGTACATGGGCAAGAAAGGACCGACATGTTGCTGGAATTGCGGCCAGGCAGGACACGTAAGAAGTCACTGTAAAGACAAGGACGTGGACCCGGTTTCGCCAAGTGTCGAATCAAAGGGACACATATCGAGCAGTACCCAACAGGTTCCAACGAAAACTGCTCAAGTCGCATCGCTACAATACAAGTTCAACAGCATTTTTGTGGATGGTTTCGTGGATAGAGAGTTACGGACCATGCTTTTGGATACGGGTGCGACCAAAACGATCATCAGGCCGGATATCCTTAAAACATCAAAAAGGATTAAAACAACACAATGGCGACTACGTACAGCTACAGGAAGCTCCGCTCTCATCCATGGAGAGGTAGATCTTAATTTTGTTATCGGAAGCACCTGTTTTAATCATCGAGTGTTAGTAGCAGACATCGAAGATGAACTTATTCTCGGAATGGACATCATGACCAAGAATTATTATTCTCTATCCTTGAAGAAGGGAACCCTCTTAGGGTACTGTTGTTCGGTCTCCTCAGTCGTTCGAAGCGTGGAAGTCTCCAAAGTTTCGACTTCAAAAATTCCGGACAAAATGGTGAAGGAGTTAGTAAACGTTAATGGATTATCTCCCGAAAATAGTAGAAAATTGAGAAACCTGATAATCAAGTATCAAGATGTGTTTGATAAAGGAGAAGCAGGACAGAGAGGTCGTACCAATTTAGTACAACACAAAATTGATACCGGAGATGCACGACCAATCAAACAAAATCGAGAAGACTTCCGCTCGCCAAACGTGAAGAAGCTGATAAAATCCTTCGAGAAATGAAAGAAGAGGGTGTCATCGAACCATCTAACAGCCCGTGGACATCGCCGGTAGTATTAGTAAAGAAGAAAGACGGTACCACCAGGTTCTGTGTTGATTATCGGCAGCTCAATAATGTTACCAAGAAGGATAGTTATCCCCTGCCGAGGATAGACGATACTCTAGACACGCTGGCGGGTTCAACGATATTCTCTACGTTAGATCTGAAGAGTGGATATTGGCAAGTCGACATGGCGCCGAAAAGACAGAGAAGACAGCGTTCTCGGTGGGCTCCGGACTGTGGCAATTTACCGTCATGCCTTTTGGATTGTGCAACGCGCCAGCTACCTTTGAGAGACTAATGGAGTCTGTGTTAAAGGGACTATCCTGGACTACCTGTTTAGTGTACCTGGATGACATCATAGTGGTTGGGAAATCCTTTGACCATCATCTGAAGAATTTGGAAGAAGTTTTCAAGCGACTAGGGAGTTCTGGTTTGAAACTTAGCCCCAAGAAATGTCATCTGTGTCAAAAAGGTACACTACTTGGGCCATGTAGTCTCCTCCCAAGGAGTTGCGGTAGATCCACAGAAGACCAAGACAGTGGAAGAGTGGCCGATACCTAAAGATAAACAAGAACTACAAAGCTTTTTGGGACTATGCACATACTATCGACGCTATGTACAGGGTTTCGCCACCATCGCAAAACCATTGACCAGACTTACCGAAGGCGAGAGGCGTTTCTCTTGGGACTCAGATTCTGACGAGGCATTCCGAAAATTGAAGAAGGCCCTGACTAGTGCGCCCATACTTAGCTACCCTCTTGGCAACGGAAACTTTATATTGGATACCGACGCTAGCAATGTTGCGTTAGGCGCTGTTCTGTCTCAGATCCAGGATGGTCAAGAAAAAGTCATTGGTTATTTTAGTAAGACCTTGTCAAAACCGGAAAAGAACTACTGTGTAACCAGACGAGAATTACTAGCAGTAGTTAAAGCAGTGGAACACTTCTACAAGTATCTCTATGGAAGAAAGTTCTTGTTAAGAACAGACCATGCTGCTTTGAAATGGCTGTTGCAGTTTAAGAATCCTGAAGGGCAGGTAGCTAGATGGATTGAACGATTACAAGAATTTGACTTCGACACAGAACATCGAGCTGGGGCAATCCATCGGAATGCCGACGCACTTTCCAGAAGACCTTGCGCTAAGGACTGTAAGCATTGTTCCCGAGCAGAAGAGAAAGAAGTGAAACTCCTAAGAACAACTGTTGTTAATGATAGTTGGCAACCCGAAGATCTTGCAAATGACCAAACCAGTGACCCAGAATTAGGTTTAGTAATTAACTGGAAAAACACAGGCCAAAGACCAACGTGGGAAGAAGTTTGCAGATATTCGCCGAACGTAAAGTCGTACTGGGCCCAGTGGAATTCCTTGGTAATAGATAACGGACTACTTCGCCGTGTGATCGAGCGACCGGAGGGACAAGAAGAGAGAAGGCAAATCGTCATTCCAAAGAAGAGGGTCCCAGAAGTCTTGGAGGAAGTTCACAATGGAACCAGCGGTGGACATCTTGGTGTTACCAAGACACTTGGCAAGCTGCGTGAACGGTTCTACTGGGTGAACTGCAAAGAAGATGTGAGGGCCTGGTATAAGAAATGTGACACTTGCGCAGCCCTCAATGGGCCATAAAAGCGTGGTAAAGCCCCTATGCGCCAGTACAATGTTGGCAGTCCCTTCGAACGAATACCGATCGACGTGGCTTGTCCTTTTCCGGAGACGAACGATGGCAACAAATACATTGTGGTACTAATAATGGACTAATAACTACTAATGGATTACTTCAGCAAATGAGTCGAGGCCTACGCGTTGCCAAATCAAGAAGCGTCCACCGTTGCTGATGCCCTTGTTAAAGAATGGATCTGCAGGTTTGGTGTTCCCATGGAGCTTCATTCAGATCAGGGAAGAAACTTTGAATCCAATCTGTTCCAAGGCGTCTGTGAAATCCTGAACATCCGAAAGACCAGGACGACTGCTCTACATCCACAATCCGATGGGATGGTTGAACGCATGAACAGAACTATCAACCGTTATCTGGCCAAAATAGTCTCTGACCACCAAAGAGACTGGGACAAATTTCTTCACCTGTTCCTGTTGACCTACCGTTCATCCATCCAAGAATCTACAGGGCAAACTCCAGCCAGCATCGTTATGGGACGGGAAGTGCGCCTACCTTGTGATCTGAAATTTGGTTGCCGACCGGGAGAAGAAGTCGCGGAGAAGATTATGTCCACACACTACGTCAAAGGATGGACGACATTCATCAGAGAGTCCGCCTAAATATTCAAAGTGCTAGTGACCGAATGAAGGAACACTACGACATTCAAGCTGAGCATGGAGGATACCAACCAGGGAAGTTGGTGTGGCTATATAACCCGCAGAGACGTCGTGGGTTATCTCCGAAGCTACAATCCTCGTGGGAAGGGCCATACGAAGTCATGGATAGAATTAATGACGTCGTATACCGTATCAGAAAATTGCCAAAAGGAAAACCGAGGGTAGTCCATTTCAACCGTTTGAGCCCCTACCAAGGCGAAATAGAAGATCGTGCTGGGACCGTGAGAACCTGCAGCTTTGATCCCCCTGATTCGGAGATGTCCTTTGACGATTTCATGGCCCGATACAACAGCAGTGAGAAGGCTCGCTATGGTGTAACCAAAGAAGATCAACGAGACCTCTTTTCCGTGCCTCCTGATTATTCGCTCGCTCATTGTGTGGCTCGAGATTTGCGGATGTCCAGAGGAATCGCTGCGACGTTCAATGAGAAGTTTGGGCGTGTCGGAGAACTACGCCGACAGGATCCAGAGGTTGGAAGCGTCTTGAGGCTAACCGACAATGCACATGGTCAAGCAAGGCACATCTTCTACCTGGTCACCAAGGAATGGTCCCCGAGTAAGCCGACTTATCTCAATCTATGGAAGACCCTGATTGAACTGAGAGAAGCCCTGCTAAACAACAACATTGCACGATTAGCCATTCCGAAGCTGGCGTGTGGACTCGATGGTTTGAGTTGGCGTACAATCCGGAACATGATTGAAGTCTTGTTCAGATTTACGGGAATCGAGATCCTCGTTTGCTGCTACAACCCAAAGCTGAGATCGGGAGAGAAAACTGTAGACTGCTATTTCTACCAGACTTCGCAATGTACCAGGGGCCAGCTTTGCAAATACCTTCATTCACCGTATAATCTCGGGACGAGCATGTGCCTAAGAAGGGGCAGTGTTGCGAGCCGGTGTGGACTCGACCTAACCTCACAATATGGCCCGCCCTCGGATGACCTTAACATCGCATAGACACCGCAATGATTCATTCGTTCGAGAAGAATCGAGACCCACTAGAATGGACTAGTACATACGAGAACATTCGAAAACCTTCTCTATGCGCCTAACGATCTTTGGACTATTCTAGATTTCTTTTACCTGTCGGTATAAAAAGCCGGCGGCAGTGATGACCTAGAGAGGGCAGTTATGAATATACAGTTGACGCGCTAAAATTCAAAATAAATTCTTAGTTATAAATCGTTTGTAAATAGTTCTATAAGTCTTTTATCTTTATTATTTTTGTTAATTAGTGTTAAATAAATAGTGTTTAAATAAATTGTGACTTTCTATCCACACGGAACCGACGAAAAACGTAACAATATGAAATCCTTAAGTGACTGACATACTGATTAATCACGATCCTGCTCAAACCACTCAACGTAAGAAGCTCAATTTTGGCATACAGGTTGATTCTAGGGTGTAGAGGTCGATAAGAAGGGATTTTTCGAAATTCCAGTTCCAAGAGGGTGAAACCACCCCTCAAATATTACAATATTTTACTATTGAAAATACTTCTGGCCGCATTTATATGGGACCCATCCTTGAAAAAACGACATGCTCGATGCCACACGAGTTCAATAACTTGCCTAATCAACTTGTCAACACGTAAGTCGATAGTTTAGCCGACGTTGTTCATCGAATAGACCAAGGATGTTTGAGGGCCGAAATGAGGTCTTATTAATTTATCAGTGTGTGTGTGTGTGTGTGTGTGTATGTGTGACCATATTTGTGACACCTTGTGTGTGCAGTAGTAGTATTTGTGACATACGTCTCAATTATGGTATACATACACGCGTATACCACAATTTTCTGATAGCAAATTCGATATCCTCGGGTCAAAATTAGTCTGGTCGGCTAGATCCGAAAAATTACGTGTGTAAGTTTCCACAAATCATAATATTTATTGGTATCACACACTTTCAGAATTGTGGTAACCTAAACTTCCCTGTATCGCAGCGCCATCTACATTTTTATACACACTCATATTTGTGGTAAATCCGGCGTTTAGATGCGTACATTCCCGAAACGTACCGATTCAGAATACACACCATATTTAATTTCTATTCTTTTATGTTTTCTGTTGCGTTCCAAATTTTTAAGAAATATTTTGGAATGTACAGGGTGGCGCCGTGGCCTCTCATACGCCGCGGAGGCTCTAAGGAGAACGACAGTTTGTATTGAAATGAAATTTTGTGAGCATATGTAGTTTAATTCAGAGCACTTTTTAAAAATATAGAGACTTCTACAGGGTGTCCCCAAAAAAAGTTACATATCAAAGTTGTATTTTTTGTAATGTATTATATATGTACCCTATATATTAATCGATTTTCGGATTCTGGGAGAAAAATAAAGGTGAGTTTTATAAGAGAAGTATATGACTAAAATGTAAGGTTTTTGACATATTTAACATTTTCTAGAAATAAAGAACAATTTTTAAATTACAATAAAAGCTACCTAAATCGGAATTTACCCGGTATAGCCTAATATATAGTTAAATTAACTATTGTACTTTAAATCAAATTAAAACTTGATCCAAAAAGTTATACAGGGTGAGACAAAATTAATACTGAACACTGGTCACCTTTAAAAGAATGTTACTCTTTTATTTTAAATGGAACACCCAATGTATTATTCAGATATTCAATGGAGAATTCATGTCTCTTCAAAATACTATTAAGGTTGCCTACCCCTCAAACAAAAGATTTTCCTAGATATTTTCATTTACATGATTTGATCTAAGTAGATCTTTATTATTTAGGTGTAAAATAGCCACCTAGATAAAATCTAGGTGGCTCTGATATAATCTGACGTTACTTCAACATAGCTGTCTAATTAATCAAACTTTAACAACTAGTTATCATTTTGTGTCAGTTAAAACAAAAAAATTTCTCAGAAATTTGCCGAAAATGCAAACTTATCCTACATCAGAGAGAATTGATATCATTCTATTAGTTGGTGTTGTTAAGTTAGGTTGTATTTGCAGTGTGCATTCACCAATTAATATAATACTTAAATGTTTCTGATTTTATCAAGTCTGGTTTTTTATGGGGATATGTTAAAGACAGTGTTTACAAAACTCGACCAACTATTGTCGACAACATGAGAGAAATCATTGTAGCTGCTCTTCTAGGCAGAACTCCACATATGCCTTTTTAAATGAAAAGATCCTTTTGAAAAGACAATTATTTTATGCAGTTAGGAAGCATTTTGAGCATTTGATTTCATTTTTGTCACATAATTATAGGTTTATGTCTAGTTTTAATTCTGTCATAATTAAAATATGTTTTAAACGTGTATCTTTTTATTACCGTTGAGTATTTTACTCTACAATCTTTAATTTTTGTTAAATTAACAAAAGGTAGTATCACACAGCCACCCTAGATTTCTTCAAATAATAAAGATTTACTGACGCAAAATCATAAAAATAAAATATCTAAGAAAATCTTTGTCTAAGGGGTTGGCAACCTTAATAATATTTTGAAGATATACAAATTCCCAACTGAACACCGGAAAAATATGCTAGATGTTCCTTTTAAAATAAAGGAGTAACTTGCTTTTAAAAGTGGCTAATGTTCCATATTAATTTGGTTTCACTGTATAACTTTTCGAGTCAAATTTCAATTTGGTTTAACATACAATAGTTATTGTAAAAAATATCAGGCTATACAAGATCAACTAAAATTTAGGTAGCTGTTATCGAAATTTAAAATTCTTCGTTTTCAAAAAATGTGAAATATGTCAAAATCCTTAGATTCTTTAATGAAACCCACATTTATTTTTTATTTGCTAGAATTCAAAAATCAATTAATATATAGGGTGTTCCGTTAGAAAAAACATAACTTTGATGCCAAAATCTCATTTCGATATAAACTACCGTCTCCTTGGAGCTTCCGCGGCGTATGAGAGGAGCCATCCTGTATAAGGTAGATTTTCAATCATTTAGCTGCGCATGGACAAACACAAATGCATTTTTAAATGGAGCACCCGTATTTTGATATATTATGATTTTAATTAAAAATAAGTATTATTCATTTAACTTAATATTATGAATAATTGTACTGTTTTTAATTAATTACATTTAAAATTGACATTTTCAGATTTTGAAAAGCAGTTCATGTGCCTTATGAAAGACTTTTAAATAATGATATAAGAACATAGACACAACCTGGTTTGGCTGTTAATATTTTAATGGTATAGACAAATCTAAAAAATACTAAAAAAACATAATTTTCTAACATGAATAATTCAAAAGTAATTGAATCAGTGTATGGTACGTTAAATGAAAAATTCCAAAAAAATTTGATTAGAATCAAATCAAAAATTTTTTTTAGAATCAATATCTGCTATGAGTTTCTCCATTTAAAACAATTCAATTTTGATCGGTTTTATCTTGTCTTTCGGGTACTCCTTTGTATAAATATAAATGCGCCAAAAAAACTACATAATAAATCCTAGAATATTTAATAAAAATATATATAGGGTGTTTCTTAATGATATAGTTGGGTTCACGAGGGGAATTATTGGTTAATTTTAAGTAAAAAAACTTCACAGAAAACTAGTTCCTAAACCTATCAACTTGACAACTGAGATACAGAGTGGACAAGGTTCCTAGAATCGTTTTGGCGGAAAATTAACTCAAGAGTCGCCTCTAAATCTCATTGAGGAACACCCTTATATCATAATATATTATTAAAAGGTTAATTATACAGTAGGTCCCCGGATTTGTCTTTACAAGAGGAGAAACTTTTTTATTATTGATATTTTGAGAAAAACGCATTCGTCATAAAAAAATTTTGCTTGTTCTAAAATCGTTAATCCCGTTTATACTTTTCCAAATTTCCATACCGTTTTAGAGAAAATTAAAAAAAAAAACTGAAAATATGGTTGAATTTTTTGAAAGTCTTAAAAATCAAAACGCGTTTCTATGGTTTTCGTTCTTTGTTGTTATTGATAGAATTTTAATTAACGTCATATTTTTTGCGTTTTAAAATGATAAAGAAACACAAAATTTATTTAGTTGAATGCTACGGAAAGGATGATAATGGTTATCGGAAAATGTGATACCTTAACAATAGCAAAACATATGTCATTAACCAAAATTAATAATACCCATCTATCAAAGAATGAAATCTAAATTATATTACCATAAAAACTCGGTTTCATTTTTAGGGCTTAGAAAAAATCAACGATATTTTCATGTTTATCATTTTCAAACGGGATTAACCATTTTAGAACAAGCAAAAATTTTTATTAAGAATGCATTTTTCTCAAAATATTAATAATAAATATGTTTTTCCTCTTGTAAAGACAATCCGGAGACATACTGTATATTAGTTATATATTATTACCATAACATATTAAAATGTACCGAGAGGAAAATCCCGAACATATTCTAAATGATATGATAGTCGGTCGCTTAGGGTTACCAAACCGGGTGCCCGGTGCATATTTATCCCCGAAATACCGATATTAAATCCCAGGATTCCGAAAATGTCGAAAAATTTTAATGCCCAATCTAAAATGATTCGAGTTAGTCTTTCAAATATCATATTTTATTTATACTAACAGCGCTTTTAGATGGAGCGGAGCGTCCGCGCGTACCGTCCGCGTGTTCCACTAGTTCAAATGAACAGTTTTACATGGGTCGCGCGTATGCTCCGTCCGGATGAGATCGTCGACGGCTATCTTATCTTGAAAAAATATCCGTGCGGACGCTCCGCGCGTACGGTCGCGCTGAGTCCTGAAAGCGCTGTTACAGCGTTTTCAGATAGAGCGAAGCGTCCGCGCGTACCGTCGCGAGTTCCATTACATGGCTTTCAGATGGAGCGGAGCGTCGCGCGGACCGTCCACCAGGTCCATGAATTTAAATGAACATAATTTCACATGGGTCGCATATGCTCCGTCCGGATGAGCTATCTTGAAAAAACATCCGCGCGGACGGTCCGCTCCATCTGAAAGCGCTGTAAGCCGAACGTCAATATCTAAGTGTTATATTTCCGTGTTTGCTATATTTTTTTTTGCAACAAGAATTTTATTTTTTTTTACTAACTACATATGGAATATTACTTTGTTTATTCTATTTTAATAAAGCTCTTTCCTCATTTTCTTTTTGATATATTATGTAGCTGCATTTTTATTAAATATTTCTTTAGATTAAATTTCTCATTCTGATCCCCACGATTCCGAGATTATAGGTTCTTATTCCGAGATTTGAAATAATTGGAAACCCTACTTACACTGAGTGAAAGTTTTTTTTATATCGTTAGTTGTATTGGCTAAATATTTGTGCACAATGGGTTAGAAATACCGTTTGATCGAAAAAGAAACCGCGTCATAGACGCCTGGGGAATGACAATAGTTGCTAGTTTCGGCGAGGTCAATCTCAAGATGCCAGTTTCTAAAAATTGACATAAAACTTATCAAAAATTAATACTAATTTTCTAACATCTAAAAATGATTGAATGTTTCCAGACTCACAAATCTACTTCCAAAAAAATATTTTTTCTCGAATTTTAACTAACATTATTAAAAAAATAATTTTTACTAATATAAAAATAAATTACAACCTTCTTAAAGTCAATTGGCAGTAAACGCCATGAAAAAATAAAGAATAGTACGGGGGCCAAGTAAATGGAGATCTAGGGCTTGACCTCGCTCATAATAATAATTATTGATTGTCATTCCCCAGCCGTCTTTGACACCGTTTTTTTTTCGATCGTATGGTACGTTACGATTTTTTTCGGTAAATATGTGATAATATAATATAGCTGCTTGAACGAAAACAATGATTCCAAATAGCAATATGTAGCATCCACAAACACTAATTCTGAATCAGCGTACCTACCCTACACGGAAATTACTAAAATTTTTATATTAAAAGGTTAATTGATAATTACTCACATTCGACAATAGTTGTGGAGTCCTTTATACAGGAAGTTGAAATTTGTATATTTGTGGTATCTATATTACACACTTTTATGGTGCAAGGTATTTGTGGTAGCACAAATACACATTCTAGAATTATAATATTTGTGGAACAGGTTTCCACAATTAATAAATGCCAATAACTTTCTTAGGGTGGAGTGTATAGACATATAAATTATATTTTTAGGTCGTGGACAGCGAGTTCGTATCATGTCGTACAAAAATAGAGATGATACCACAAATGTCTTTACTGCACGGTTGTCACAAATATGGTCATACGTGTATAGGTGTGTGTGTGTGGGCCAACTATTTTATGGATATGGATGTTTGTCTGGGCCGGCGGATAAAGAAAGCCCATAATATTATAAAAAAGAATGTGCGTCAAGGCATATGGGTTGTTAGGTACAGTTTGGCTATTTTAATCTAACTCATTCCGTATGAGAAGCAAGGGGCAAATTATACGTGAAAGAGTGGAATCGCATAAATAATAAATTTAGAATAATGCAATATTTTTTCTTGGCGCGTAGGATAGGTAAATGCATTAAAGGGAATAATTAATTAAATCATTAAGTTCCAAAATATAATAACTCGGATCTCATCGGATCTGCTGATACATTTTGCTAAAATTTAGGCTATTAGGACCTACATTTTTTATGATTATTATTTTTTTAATTAACAACTTAGGCCAAAGAAAAAGCTTGCATGGTTTCCACCGCCAGGCGTAAAAACACATGAATCCAAGGCGTTGCCAAATATTTGTTGGGATAAGATTTTATCCTGTGAATATTGTTGTAAATAATAATTATCATTTAATTAGTGCTAACTTATCAAAGTTCACAACATGGCAAAATTTCAACAAAATCGGCCAACGGATCTTTGGGATATTAATAAAAAAGGTCTATTAGAAAACACCTTGACACCCTGTATCTTTAAAATTATACATTTCCGGACACATGTTTATATGAACTTTTTACCTTAAAACACTCAAAGAATCACCTCCTGAAGTTTGGCCAGATACTTAATTAACACCCTGTATTTAAAAATAGCTAGCTAGTGATCTAGTAAGCTATATGTTTATTTTAATGGGAAAAAAATACATAAACTCATAATACAAATACTATATACTAATTAATTCATTTTAAATGTATCTAAATAGGCACTTTAATAATTTTAAAATGGCCAGGAGCACTTAAAATCACTTCATAGAATAAGCAAATATGCAAAAAAAATCCAATAAAAAAACCACAAATGGCACATTAAAATTTGCATTATCTGAAATCAAACTATACCTAAACGGCTAATAAAATAATACTAACAAGACTAAATAAAAGTGACAAGACGCCGACGTCGATAACGCGATGAGCAGTTTTAAATAATTATTATATTAGTTATTATTACATACGTGTTTTACAATTATTGTAATACAGTAGCATTCCTTCAAATAAATTTTAATTTAAGTATTGTTAATATAGTCATACTAATTATTATAGCCTGTATGGTTCCTAAAATAAAAAAATCAAGCGTGTTTTTATCAGAATTATTAATTGATTAAAAATGAGTAGAAATAGTTAATATTTATTAATTTCGTCAGTGTTATATTTTAATATAATTAGGGACTATCTTAAGTTTAAATTATGGTAAACTTGTGTAAAATCGCTTATTTCTGGGACTTACTCAACCGGGTCTCACAATGCAAATTCACCTCAAATATCCATTTAGTTGGTCATTGGCATGCACGCTCTCATTGTACATGAAAATAACAAAACAAACATTTACTGATCTGGATAAAATTGATAGTTAAATAGTAAAACTCACCCGGAGGTACTCCGCCCCCTAGCCACTGGTATTCTATTCAATATATCCCATTCCATATCTTCCATCTAAATCAAATATTATTCGGATCTATTGGTTAATCTTCAACAACTAGCTGGTGTCACCTAAAATAAGTATAGGGGCTTTCCCCGGACGCAAATCTACAGCTAAACTCGTATCCTTAATACAAAAAGTATCTTAATACACTCGTATCCTTTATACAAATATAACAAAAAGACTCGTATCCTTAATAGTCAATAAGACTCGTATCCAGATAGTCAATAAGACTCGTATCCTAATAGTCAATAAGACTCGTATCCAAATAGTCAATAAGACTCGTATCCTAATAGTCAATAAGACGCGTATCCAAATAGTCAATAAGACTCGTATCCAAATAGTCAATAAGACTCGTATCCCAATAGTCAATAAGACTCGTATCCAAATAGTCAATAAGACTCGTATCCAAATAGTCAATAAGACTCGTATCCTAATAGTCAATAAGACCCGTATCCAAATAGTCAATAAGACTCGTATCCTAATAGTCAATAAGACTCGTATCCAAATAGTCAATAAGACTCGTATCCTAATAGTCAATAAGACTCGTATCCTAATAGTCAATAAGACTCGTATCCAAATAGTCAATAAGACTCGTATCCTAATAGTCAATAAGACCCGTATCCAAATAGTCAATTAGACTCGTATCCTAATAGTCAATAAGACTCGTATCCTAATAGTCAATAAGACTCGTATCCTAATAGTCAATAAGACTCGTATCCAAATAGTCAATAAAACTCGTATCCTAATAGTCAATAAGACTCGTATCCAAATAGTCAATAAGACTCGTATCCAAATAGTCAATAAGACTCGTATCCTAATAGTCAGTAAGACCCGTATCCAAATAGTCAATAAGACTCGTATCCTAATAGTCAATAAGGCTCGTATCCAAATAGTCAATAAGACTCGTATACTTATAGTCAATAAGACTCGTATCCAAATAGTCAATAAGACTGGTATCCTAATAGTCAATAAGACTCGCAACCTCCAAATGTCAGCTCTGTGACAAAACACAACACAACACTACTTTACAGTCGGCCGTCCCGTCTACTGCTGACTGACCTGCCGCGCGTCGGCAAGCTAAGCCTCCTCTTACATCACATTTTTACCTGATCACAAATATTTATATCGCTTGCCAATGAATCATATTATTTTCTCTAATCGACTTTCAAATTAATAGAGTGTTCTAGCATTGCTAGATAAATAAATAGAGAGTTTCCGAATTATAAAACCATTATTATAACCAACTTATTTTCCAAGTTTTACACTTGTATAAGTTTCAATCATTTATATTTAAAGTGTTAGGAAAGACTATTTTCAGCACAACAAAATCCGTTATGATGAAACGAAAAAAAAAATACCGCTACTCATATTATGGGCACCTATGTATTTTTAATTTCATAATGATGTTTAAAAATACATAGGTACATACTATGAGTAGTGGTTGTGACGGTTTTTTATTAGGTATGATGAAAAGAAGCTGCAAACTAAAGGCGGGTTCTCACTTGTCAGTTTCGCTGACGCAGTCTGACTGATTCATTATCAATGAAAAATAAAAAACAACGATTGTATTCACACGTTTCATGTTTTGCTACATTCAGTATTCAGTTGGTCCAAACATTCTAATGTGGTGATTTCGTATAGACATGAAAATGGTTAAAACAAAATTGAAACCAGGTGTTCGCGAAGTTTGTTTACAATTAGCAAATGAATTACAGAATATTCTGGTGAATCAGAAAAGAAAAAAAAACGTCGTAGGTGGTCAGGTCCTGGATATTGCGAAGAAATAAACGGGGTGCTAGTGAAACTATATTAAAAGAATTAATTAACTTAACTTTTAAACTGCACAAATCACGAAAATGTAGTTTTCACGCTTCAGTTTCTATTCATTATTCGATAATGATCAGTCAAAATGAAAAAAAGTAGAACTGGTTTTCACTTTAACTGAAAGTACGAATGTACTGATCATTTAACATGAAAATGTGTTCTGACGTTCATTGTTTGTTCAGTATCACTGAATCAGTCAGACTGCGTCAGCGAAACTGACAAGTGAGAACCCGCCTTAAATTATCGTTGGAGCCACGATACACTCACAACGGTATGTTCTTGCGCACGGTTGCTCGGCCTGTGACGTCATGTGGCAGACAAACTTCTGAGCGGCGCCGTAACTTTACATTGAATTTTTGATTCCGCACCGATTTTTTCAAGCGTATTGGAATAAATTAATACTTTTTTTCATTCAAAATATGCTTTATTGGTACAGGATGACTTATACATATATTTATTTGTTATAAAATTACACAGGTTAGTGCCAACAGTTTGATAACTGACCCGAAAAATGGTTTAGCGCAAAAACAAAATTAAGAATCGGCTTTTTTTGCAATATTTCATGGAATGGCGTGATATAACAAAAATATTATAATAGGTAGCCGAAAAAAACTGGGACAAACAAATTTAATACCTATTTACATATTATAGACAGAGATAAGAGGTAAACTTTCGGTCTGTGGGTCAGTTTTGGTTATTTCTTAGTGTCCAAAAAAAATAAAAAATATTTCCCAACAATTTTTTCTGGAGTGCGAGTGGGTTAGTGTCAGTGTCAGTCAGTCATTGTTCATTGGTTTTAAGCTATTTTACAAGATGCCTCTCCTCTACTTAATCTAATAATAATCCATTCGAAGAATTGTCCATTCGAAGAACTGTCCTTCGAAGAATTGTCTTTCGAAGAACTGTTCTAAATCCATTTTCTTCCTGGTGGCACCTACATACAGTGTTTTAAAGCTAACATTTATTTAAGTTAACTTATATGGTACATTGTTATTTAAATTAAACAAAACTTAATTTAAAACGTTTTTATTTAATTATACAGGAAATTTCAAAATTAGTGTTAGATTTTAGGTTGAATTTGGGACACCATGTATTGCTAATAATTTTTTTTTCAAAACCTAATAACTATAATATGTAATTATAACAACAAGAATATTATTTTTTTAAATGAGTAAATTTTGACATTTTTTTATCAATTTTCCTCTGTGAGTTTTTAAAACTTATTTTTCGATTTAAGTCTCTCAGTCTAATATATGTTCGAGTTCGACTGAGACACAAAGCCACCTCATATGGCATACCTAAATTTACTTTAGACAACGTTCTTTCAGCTAGATCTTTAAAAATATTTTTGTCTCTAGAAAGGGATGTACCATGCATCTGAAAAAAGTCTACTTCCATTTTCTGAGCCAGTTCCCATAACTCACTATTTGGACTAAATAAAGAGCCCCTTGAGATTACTTGCAGCCATTCTGGTACCTGTTGCATATTCAAATAATTTTTGGTTTGTTAGCCCAAATTATATTTATTCTTAAATTTATAGGCTACGAAACCAGCAATATATTTTAGTGACTAGGTGTGAATCTTCTCTTTAACTTCAAAGTTATCCAATAGTGACAATACTTCACCCTCAGCTGTATCTTCCTCTTCAAGATACAGAGGTACTGTAAATGACTCTGAGGTAAATTGTTCTAGTTCTATATTGTCTTGTTCTAGATCACATTCAGTTTTACTCGCAATGTCCTGTTTTTCAACCAGACAAAAAAAACAGCAGGTTTCATGTCCAACATTCAATTGTTTCCATAAAGAAATATTTCCTGTACCCATGTCACTTGTAACTGCAACTACTGTAAAATGTGACTCATATAATTGAGATATTATGTTATTGAGGATAACTTTAGTCATTGGCTGATCAAATTCATAATATATGGGCTGCTTCCAGTTAGAAAAGAGTCCCCTTATCATAACTGTTTGGCAAGCTTTGTGAGGTCTTATAACCTGTTCAGTTTTTTGTCTATATCGATTTTGTTTGATATATAAATCTCGTCAAATGTTAAAACACACAACCTATCCACATTACTGAAATCTGCTGCTTTTTTCTTCATAACTGAGATAACACTTGTCAAACAACCCCGACTGACATCAATATTTCTCACCCATTTTCTTAAAGTTGACATTGCTGGTAATGGAAAATTGTTAGCTTTTAAGTACCTATACGCCTTAGGGCTGACACTGCGTAAAGATATAGCTGAGGCTATATCTTCTGCTGACCAACACACTCGTTTATTACTTCCTAAATTTTTTAATTTTTTTATTTGTCCCCGAGTGAATACCTTCGACAATATTTCTTCATAGTTCTCAACTGTCTGTTCGAGTTCCTGGAATTTTTTCTGTAGCTCACTATTTTGATTTTCCAGCAGTTTAACTTTTTCTTTAAGCTGAATTATTTCAGTGTCCATTGACCTGCAAGTAATAAAATTATAATTATCAGATCTGTGTGAGAATGCAATTTGTTCACACATTAAAATATTAAAACTTAATCTATTCTACATTATAAACAGCATTGTTTAACTACAGGTAAATATGTAAACTCACTCAGTTGTGGACATCAGCTTCGGTTGACTATTATTGTTAGGTTCAGTTGAGTTCATATTATTTTCTGATTTCATGGTCACAACAACATGGGTCTCTGGCTCGGTCTCTGGTTCATAAAGAGCCGTAGTAGAGCTATTCAGAATCAAAATATTCTGAACTTGCTCTAGGCGTTTTCGTTTAACCATACGCATCTCTCTGTCTATAACACTGGTAGATCTCTTTTTAGTCCCGGGAAGATGTAATGTTGGCACAGAGTTGGACTTCAAATGATGGGTATTTCTTGGGGTGTAATTTAATAGTCGTTCCCTTAAAGGTATTTCGAAGCAGTCATCTTCAAAATGGATTGAACACAGACGTGCTAAAACGATTCAATGTTATTACAACTGTAGGGTGACCTACTACTAAAAATTTGTTTATTTACATTTGGTATCTTATTTATTTAACTGTTCTAAACCCTGGTTAACTGTGCGTATTATCAAACATTTTAAACACTTACCATTTTTTACATTTATTTCATCTTCTCTTCGTCTTACATGTAGCCACGGAACAACTAGACATTTTAATGATCGTGGACGAAACACAATAAACAATTAATTAAAACTCGTCAATGCACAATAAATCGTAAAAACTCGTCAGAAAATATAATCAACAAACTAACAAACGCCAACGTCAATGCAAAGAAGCGAGATGATATCGGGCGCTGTCTGCCAGCCTACGTCCCATGCGCGAAAGGAACCAATTTACGCCGGTCAAGGAACATACCGTTGTGAGTTTACCGTGGTTGGAGCCAACTATATTTTAATTTATTTTTATCCACAATAACTATGCACGGTAGGGGTTCAAAATATGCCTATACTGTGAGACAACTCCATTCGAGTATAAATTAATATTTACATTTCAAGTATCTTCTTGGTCTACCTGCACCCCGTTCACGCTTATTCCCTAATTTCTATAAAAAATATTATGATTTATAACTTTTTATTTTTATTGTGAAAATTGGTGAAAAGTATTTTTTTTTTGTACGGCGAAGATAAATTTATGGGCCATCCATAAATTTAAATTTACACCTAAGTTCGAATATTGGTTAAACCTAGGAATACCCAGGTAATAGCCCGAAATATGCAAAAGAAGAAGTGAGTTTAGGTTAGATTAGAATTAGGTTTTAGTTGGTTTTGCATTAATAAAAAATATAGACCTGATATAAACTTAAGCTAAACTGACCTCTTTTTTGCATATTTTGGGCTCCTACGTGGGTATAGGAGCCCGTCATAGTGTCGTGACCGTGATCGTGACCAATCGCGAGTCCGCACACGTTCATATCCATCATCATTAATATTTTCCTCACTAAATTCTTCACTTTTACAAAAAACCATCACGATAAAAATCAAATATCAAAATTATTTCACGTTGCGAACGTTAAACTTGTTCACTATACGTATCTGGAATATATTTGTGAATAGCGATCAATGATACGTTTACGTTAGACTGCCGGAGTGCTGACGTCACGAATGTCAAATTGCTTTCCAACGAACAAGGTTTAGTTCTTTTATATTTCTATTGAGCTCTTCCAAATGACGCCACAAGTTAATATAAAATGTAAAAAAAACAGGTGATTGTCGACAACCGCCGACTTGTGTCTGGTATGTTTTTTACATATTTTAAGATTTTTTAAAAATGTATACAGGGTGTTTCGAAAAATCTGGTCATTAATTAATCACGATCCTGCTTAAAGCGCTTGACGTAAAAAGCTGATTTTTGGAAAACAGATTGACTTTAGGGTGTAGACACAGATAACACATAATCCAGATGGCTCCTTACGTGTTAAAAATTGTCACCCCAATTTCACTCCAATTTGGAAAAATATTGGAGTGACGTTTGAATAATCTGAAATTTTTAGATTCCTTTTCTAACTTTTTTGGGAGGTTTTGCTTCTCTTGCACAGATGTCGCTTGCACTTCAGTTGCGTGGTTGCCAAACGTTATATCGAAATATATTTCATTTCATTATGAATATATAAAATTAAAAAAATTATGTAATTTATAAACATGAAATAGATATGGATGTTAGGTAATACCGGATGTTAAATTAATATATAAATATTTAACTTAATACGTACATTATTATTTTATTAATTTATCGTCACACGTCATTTACCAGTTGCCTAATTACGAAAAGTTTCATATGATATTAACCTCAAAATGATCTTTGAAAACAAACAACAACAAATAACTCAAAGAAATAACTACATACTACATAATAATAACTGATAATAATGACTTTTAATGGTATAAAGGCTGATGAAGGTAATTATAAACATTATTTTGAGTTTGTTTAATAAAATATAGGATACAATATAACTAAGCAAAATGAAACAGTTTTAGACAACCAATACAAGATTCAGAACTCGGCATCGCGATAAACAAGTAAAATTGTACATTCAGGAACTCGTTTAAATATTATAGGTAAGTAATATTTTCACAAAAAGTAAACATAAAGTAATATAGAATATTACCTGTGATAAAATGTTAATTAGTGACGTATATTTATTCTAATCACATTTAAATTTAAACTCAAAATTTTCATAAAGAAAATGATAATTTTTCATAGATATAAAGTAAATAATATTACATATTTCAGGTTGATTGAAGAATAATCTACAATTGATTAGAGCCTATGACGATGCGAAGATAATTAATCACCTAACTTTAAGAAACCAGCCTAAAGAAGTTTACATGCATCTCATCTAACCATTATAGGTAATAATTTACAAAATTAGTCATTTTTGATTATAATATTATGGTACTTAGGTACATTTTATCTTCTAGATCAGTAGTGATTTTTCATAATTTGAATGAACTCACAGATAGCAATGGGGCACCGCACCCGAAGCAGTATTACAAAATGTGAAATAAAACTGTAGTACATATTGCTCTATAAAATTTAATAGAAATAAATTTATTTATGAAAATTAATGAAGTTTTATCTTTCCTAGGAAAAAAATAACAATTATATTTTGAACAATTAATTTAGAACATTAGAGTTAAAAAAATATATGTGTTAGAAATTGTAACAGATATTTTTTAACTCTATGTTATTCTAACTTAGAATAACATATTTTTAATAAAATTGCGCTTATAGTTTATACTTTTTTGCTATTATATCAATAAGAACTAACGTAAGGAGCAATTCATTTATACTATAAACACACATGCATATTTTTTGATCTTTTTAAAACCAGTGAATGATGTTGAAATATGCTACACCTATTAATTCTTATTAACTAACTTTATAGCTAGACAGTTGAAAATTTTACAGATAATTAATGTATCTATGTTGCCGCTATAAGAACAAATACTAAAAACAGAATTAAATAAATGTTTATAAATAAAAAAGTACTTTCACTAAACATTATCGTTTAAGTAAGAATTTTACACAGAATATTCAAGTCCTCGAGTGGCCGTGTGGTTAAAGGCGTTAGGATTTGAAGGCGTTGAGACGTAGTGAGGCAGGTTCGAATCGTAGGCAAGGTGACTTTTTCTTAATCTTTTTTTTTATTTTTACATATTTATTTTTACTTATTTATTATTGATTAATACAATTTTTAGCAATGTATTTCTTCATTTTTTTTAAATTACTTACAAGCGCATTCAAAATTTCAGCTAAATCGGAAAAAAGTTTACAATAATATAATGTCTGATGTTGTATAGATAATGTGTGAATGGTACATTCAATGATAATGAACCCTTCGTGCGCGAGTCCGACTCGCACTTGGCCAATTTTTTTTTGTTAATTGAAACGTTTAGAATTTGAATATTCGTTCAAAAATTTTTTTTTTAATAAATTTATTTATGATAAACAATTTATTAATGAAAATAATATGACCGAATTTCCTGGAAAGTTTTTCAAATTTGTACATATGAAAACCTAGCTTTACCACTTATCATAGAAAATCTCTATTCCTTCCCTTATCACGGAATAATAAAGGAACGAACCATATGCGACAAAAGATAGAAGATTTAGATATGTCGTTACTGTCTTTTGTTTTTAACGGATATTTTAAAAGGCGGGTAATTTACCTTTGACTGTCTTTGATTATAACTGTGTGTGATTAGTGATAATAAAATTATTATTAAAATGTCTGGTAATAAGTGCCAATTTATAATTGTGGGATTTCTCGGAAATCAGGTGTACATATGTTTAAGTTTCCTGCGTCAAGAGATCCTAATTTATGTACAAAGTGGATAGAAAATTGTGGTGAGTTCATTCATATAGAATTTTTTGCACATTTTGTATGTAAAAATACGGCGTTAAGTTACCTTAGAAATGGTGATCGATGGCTTTTACCATATACCGTATGATCGAAAAAAACGGCGTCAGCGATGGCTATGAAATGAAGATCGCTGTCATTTGATATGTAAAATTATATGGGAATGTCATCGACCATCATTTCCAAGCCAATCGGACGCCTTTTTTTTGGATCATACGGTATAATTTAACACATTAAGAATTGTCCATCGTTATTTCTTTATCTATGCAAAGTTTATGATGGATAAATCAAGTAATTAAGTGGATATAAATTATAAATGAATCAGTGAACATAAACTGTTATAAATTATAAGTAATGCAATTATTGAATATACCATACGATCGAAAAAAAACGGCGTGGGAGTGGGCTTGGAAATGAAGCATATATAGATTAATTGAAAGCATTTTATAAAAATATATAGTTATACAGGGTGTCCCCCAAAAAAGTTATACATTAAAGTTGTTTTTGTAATGGAATACCCTATATATTAATTGATTTTTGGATTCCAGGAAAAAATAAAGGTGTGTTTTATTAAAGAAGCATGTGCCTAGAATGTAAGGATTTTGACATATTTCACATTTTGTGAAAATGAAGAATAAAATTTAAATTTCAATAACAGCTATCTATATTGTAATTTATCCTGTATAGCCTGATATTTAGTTACAATAACCATAATATGTTAAACCAAATTAAAATGTGACGGAAAAGTTATACAGGGTGGGACAAAACCTATATAGAACATTTATCACTTTGAAAAGCAAGTTACTCCTTTATTTTAAATGGAACACCCAGTATATTATTTCCGTGTTCAATGGGGAATTCATATATCTTCAAAATATTATTAAGGTTGCCTACCCCTCTAACAAAGATTTTCCTAGATACTTTCATTTTTATGATTTTGCGTCAGTAGATCTTTATTATTTGAAAAAAATCTAGGTGGCTGTGTTAATTTATCAAAATTAAAGGATGTAGTATAAAATACTGTAATAAAAACATACGTTTAAAACATATATTAATTATCACAGAATTAAAATTAGATATAAATGTATAATTATATAACAAAAATTTGAATCTAAAAGTAGAATCATATCAAATTCTTTCTGATGTAGGATAAGTTTCTATTTTCGGAAAATTTCTTAGATTTTTTTGTTTCAACTGACGAACTGACACAAAATAATAACTAGTTGCTAAAGTTGAACTAATTTGACAGCTATGTTGAAGTAACGTAGACATATCACAGCCACCCTAGATTTTATCAAATAATAAAGATCTATTCACACTAAATCATAGAAATGAAAATATCTAGGAAAATCTTTGTTTGAGGGGTAGGCCGGCAACCTTAATAGTATTTGGAAGTGACATGAATTTCCCATTGAATATCGGAATAATATTCTGGGTGATTCAATTAAACTAAAGGAGTTATACAGGGTGGGTATTAAAGGAGTTATACAGGTTATACCAATGTTCAGCATTAATTTTGCCCCACCCTGTATAACTTTATGGGTCAGGTTTTAATTTGATTAAAGTGCAATAGAGTAAATTCCAATTTAGGTAGTTTTTCTTGAAATTTAAAAATTGTTCTTCAAAATCTTAAGTAAGTCTAAAACCTTACATTTCAGTCATATACTTCCCTAATAAAACACACCTTTATTTTTCTCTTAGAATCTAAAAATTAATTAATAAAGGGGGTATTCCCTTACAAAAAAATACAAATTTGATGTGTAACTTTTTTTGGGGACACCCTGTAGAACTCTCTATATTTTTAAAACGTACGCAGAATTAACTTACATATGATCACAAAATTTCATTTCAATACGAATTGGTCGTTCTCCTTGGAGCCTCCGAGTCATATGAGAGGCGCCACCCTGTATAATTTTTATATAGTTGCACTTTAATAAATTGTTAGTTAAAACTAACAGTCCTACGAGTGTGGAATTTTGTACAGGTGGATTTTGGACATTCATCTCTTAAGAGAGTGAAATAAGGGATGAAAATTTGTACAAACATTTGTTAAAATCGGGTTTAGAAGTATGAAATTCTGTTTGTTCCTTATGTAACGTAATTTAGTAATAACAAGCAATTTTTTTTCAGAACGTCCACACCTCATTTCACCCCGTTAGAGGGCGAATTTCCAAAAATTGTTCCTGAGTGCTAAATTACGTTACATAAGGAACGTCTGCGCAAAATTTCATACTTCCAAAACCGATTTTAATGAATTTTTGTACAAATTTTCATCCCTTAATTCTTATGGGGCGAATGCCTAAAATTCGCTTCTGAGTACTCACTTTCATCACTTGAGGAACCTCTGTGCAAATTTTCATACTTCTAGGACAGATTTTTTTCAGAAAGTTCACCCCTCATTTCACCCCCTTAGAGGGAAAATTTCGAAAAATTGCTTCTTAGTGCTAAATTACCTTATATAAGGAACGTCTGCGAACAATTTTATACTTCTAAAACCGATTTTAACAAATTTTTGTACATATTTTCATCCCTTATTTCTTAAGGGATGAATGCCCAAAATTCGCTTCTGAGTATAACTTTCATCACTTGATTTTTGGACAGATTTTTTTTCAGAACGTTCACCTTCATTTCACCCCCTTAGAGGAAAATTTCCTAAAATTGCCTCTTAGTGCTAAATTAAGTTACATAAGGAACGTCTACGCAGAATTCATACTTCTAAAACCGATTTTAACAAATTTTTATACCAATTTTCATCCCTTATTTCTTAGGGGATGAATGTCCAAAATTTGCTTCTGAGTACTCACTTTCGTCACTTAATTAACAATTTCCAAATTTCAAACTCCTCGGACTAATTTTAAAAAAGTATGCAAAATTTCACCCCCAGTTTCACCCCTTAGTAGAAGAATTTCCTAAAATCGCTTTGTATAATCGAACTGTTAAGTTACGCTACTTAAGGCACCTCTGTGCAAAATTTCGTAGTCCTAGGACATGCTTTTTTTTGTATACAAAAGTACCCCCCATATCACCCCCTTAACGAGCGAATTTCCAAAAATTGCCCCTTAGTGTTCAATTACGTCAGTCAAGGAGCACTCGTGAAAAATTTCATACTCTTAAACCAGATTTTAACAAATTTTTATGCAGCTTTTCATCCCTAATTTCACCCCCTTAGCGGTCGAATTTTCAAAAAATCCCTTCTTAGTGCTCATTTACATCACTTAAGGAACCTATGTGCCAAATTTTATTTATTACTATATAGATAACCTTTACCCTTATTTTCAGCTAATGAATATTAAGAGACAAATAATAAAAATAAAATCTAAATTATAAATTTCATGGCTATAAATAGAATATATATGCATCTAGAAATTCTGACTTTCAAACATCCACTGCGACTAGTATTTTCATATCCAATTGTATAGTATTAAAGTCCGAATATACATTTTCCCTGGGTTTGACCGGGAATTTGCTTATAAATATGAACAACCGGCTACGTCGCTTCACATCGCGTGGCCGTGGTGTGGCTCGAAATTTGTTCGTTTTAAAAATATTATTAGATTTGGCTATAGGCGCCCTCTGTGTCATTAATAGGGAACTGTCTCATCGAAAACATGCTGTTCCGTAAGCAATGGCCATCTGGATTATGTGTTATCTGTGGTGTAGAGGTTCGATAAGGAGGGGTTTCTAAATATTACAATATTTGTTATTTAAAAAACTGTTAGTCTTTCGGGAAAACGCTTGGATAAGCATAATTTATTTGTTTTTTTTACATATTTTGAAATTTTTTAAAAAATCATACAGGGTGTTCCAAAAAGTTGGGTAATTTCTTGACCACGATTCTGCTTAAACTGCTTGACGTAAAAAGCTTATTCTTGGCAAACGGAGTTTTCGAAAGTCAAATTCCAACGAGATGAAACTACCCTTACTATACTACTCTTTAAAGCTTATTTTTGGCGAACAGATTTTTCGAATGTCATACTCCAACGAGATGAAGCTACCCCTCAAATATTACCAAGTTATATAATAATATCGCCATATTGTTTTTTCTCATGCTGACATAAATGTGAGAAAATTTTATCCAGTATGTATGTCAATGGAAATTCTTGCTTTGCTTTATCATCACCATTACAAATGATTAATTCGACGCGAACGAAGTCGCTGGTACACGGTAGTTATTACATATTTCTGGAATCAAGATAAGTCCATTGGACACAATAACTAAAGAATACAAGAACTGATAACACCCCAGACTCCCACACAAAATTGTTAGCATGCTTCCAAACAGTGCTGTGGCCTGTGGCACATATTTTTCTTAGCATAGCTGCTTGAAGAGATATTTATATTTTTGATAAATGTTTTGACTACACCTATGGTGTATTACAGTTGAGGGTTGGAACCTTTGGTGTTACACAGCAAAATAAAACACTAAATTACCACCGCGTTTCATGTTCCATGTTAGCATTATCAGATGATGCTGGTTAGCGAAACGCGCATCCAGTGTAAAAGTAAAAGTGTTTTGGTGTATTGTGGTGATTTAGTGTTTTATTTTCATCATACCATACCAATTAATTACGAAAAAAAACGTATTAAAATGTTAACAAAAGGTAGAAAACTAGTATCGACGAATAGCACATATCAGAAAAATAATTATCGAATTCAATAAAAAAAAACGCTAAAAAGGTGGAGTGAGCAGTTAATCTATAAAACGTAACTCCTGGCTCTCTCTTATCGCTGCGGCTTTTACTTGAAAACTGAACTTTTACTTGAAAACTGAATAACTAATCACCGTTGTAATAAGGTTTATACAAAATTCACTGCACACATACTATTAAAAATCGCTAAAATTTTTGTTGGTGACCAGCTAATGACACATTTGTTACTTCCAAAAAAAATGGCATAAAAAATAACAAATTCTGCTGCAGCCCGATATGGGCGTTAAATTGTTGTATTATTTTTTAGTCATTGATTGGACACAATTCACCTCTATACAAAAGTGCTTCGTTTGTCCGTTAGAGGGATTCAAATTTTAAAAAGATAAACACAATTTTTCAGATATTTTAAAAACCATTAGCACGTTTTAGAGGTGATTTTGGGCGTCTATCATTTGCTAAGTGCTTTAACAGTTGATTTTCACAAAAATCAAGAGAAAATGCGGGAAGGGTAAAAACTGTCCCCACCTCTACATAAATTTTACTATAAAAATTTGCCAACTCAACGGACGACCGATTTTTTTTTTTTCGTAAAATTGTCCTTCTAGTATTTACATTTTTTATCTCTTGTAAAAAACGCCAACGCGCACACTTTTTGGGGAAAAATATTTTTCCGAAGCTGACTTCCAAAAAATGTTTCTTCTCACATCAGGCTATGCATCTATTATGCTCTTAATAATTTAGTCGGCGAAAATATGGAATGTTACGTTAGTATTGCTAATTTCCTTTCACAATGAGCTTCATAAAAGCTTACAAAAAATTAACGTTTGGGATTATTTTTTATTGATGCCTTATAACGGACATACGAGGGACTTTTGTATAAAGGTAAATTATATGCAATTAATTTGTTTTATCCAAAAAAATCCTTTATGGGTATTTCGCAACTGCACTGCAAGAAAAATCTACAAAATAAAATAGTTATTTTTTGTAAACACTTCTGGCGTTAAACCTAAACGGACGCTGCTTGTCAGAAGTTGTGTTTACAGTAATAAAAATTTGCCTAACAAAGAAAAAAATGCTTAACGTTTCGGAAAGTTTTCTCTTTCCGTCGTCGGAAGCAAAAAAAAATATAAAGAATCAAGAAAAAAACTATTTAAAATATTTAAATTGAACTATTCAAATTTTGCAGAATATTTAACAACTCAAACTACACAGTGTGAGTCTTAAATAAGTGCAAATATTTTGAGGGGTAGTATATCTCAGCTCCAGAAACACGTCTATGAGGTTTTCTTCGCGAAAATTACATTTGAAAGTTTGGAATCTTTTGAATTTTTTTTGATTAATTTGTTTTGATTCAAAGAATACGTAGTTGTTCTATGTCCACAGAATATTGGAACTCCCTGTATATTTTGTAGGTCTGTTTTGGAAAAATAAATTCTCCAATTTTTTTTTCAAAATCTATGCGACGCGCGACGTGGCATTTTTTACAAGAGACAAAAAATGTAGTAAATACTAGAAAGACCATTTTGTTTAAAGAAAATCGATCTACGGTTGAGTTGGAAAATAGTTTATACTAAAATTTATGTAGGGGTGGGGGTAGTTTTCATCCTTATCATACTTTTTCTTGATTTTTGTGAATGCCAAATGTTAAAGGCACTTAGCAAAACATACATAACAAAACAACAATAAAATAAATCAACTTTTAATTTCGTTCTAAAAAATCTCCTACTTTTAGATAATTTTATTACTTTATTTATTATTTTATTAATAATCATTGAATACTTTGAATACTCTAACTGTACTTTACTATTTTTACTCTAACTGTACTTTACTACCAACTAGTATAGGTGTCTGGAGCTGAATTTTCATTAAAAACATAATAAAAAAACCGCACATCTAAATCTGTTACCGTTTCAGAGTTAGAGGGTGTTTTTCGAAAACGTGCATTTTAAAAAAAAATTCTGTAACTTTTTTGTTATGGAATGTGCGTTGTATCATCTTAGAAATACACAGTTTCTAAAAGTTTCAGGTCAAACAAGAAGGTTTTGGACCATGCTACAAAAAAAACAAATAATTACTGTCAACAATTACAACAACTAATATTTACAATGATAGATGCAGAATATTTAACAACTCAAACTACACAGTGTGAGTCTTAAATAAGTGCAAATATTTTGAGGGGTAGTATATCTCAGCTCCAGAAACACGTCTATGAGGTTTTCTTCGCGAAAATTACATTTGAAAGTTTGGAATCTTTTGAATTTTTTTTGGAAATTTTATAATTTTTAAGTTAAAAACATAATTTTTTGATAATATGATTGATAATATACATAGTAGTAGTAGATTAAATTTACAAGAAAAAAAAACTAGAAAAGATCCAGTGGTTCTTAAAATTTAAGCAAAAAATTTGTTTTAAATTTTCAAAGTAAAGTAACTCGGTTATTTTGGACTTATTTGAAAAATGGCAAAGAGAAAAAACTCGAGAAAATATATGTTCCTTTTATCGAGATCTACCAGCCCTGAAAATATTGGCACTTATTTTAGATTATTAGTATAAAAGGGGGAGCATCAATTTTTACTGTCTTTTCAATAAAAACGACTTCAAATAATTTTCGTTCTTTATTCTCCAATTTTGTTTATTTTTCAATAATAACAACTGATAACACCCAAGATAACACCATAACAACCATAACTAACTACCCATAATTCTATGCTTCCAGGAAGGAGTTGCCAACTTAGTTTTTGGGCGCGAAATTTAAATAATTTTTACATTAGTTATATTTATGTTATGTTTTATAGGCATTTGCATTTTTAATAGAAACTGTAAGGTTTTTTTTTTAAATTTAGTTAAGTTGGTTTATGTTGTTTGATATAAATGTTAAGTTACGGAGTAGTTTAATGTCTACATTGAACTACTCCGAACACATTTTTAGTTAGACAATTATAAATTTTGACGTCCCACCAAAACTATAATTGTTTTAGATCCCATACACACAAGGGATTTTTAAGCGATAGGTCCCGCAGTTCAGATATGACATTCCATATCCACCGATCCGGTCGTTCAGAGTACAGATATTTTGGTATTCAGAAACGTGCATATCTGATCTTTCATCAGGTTAGAACTCACAATAATTGGGGCTACCATGCACATATCCGATATTTCTCCGAGGTAGTCCACTAACGCGCAGATATAAAAATGAGAGGTAAAAACCGCGGCGGAAAAAATATTTTAAAAATCCCTTACGTTTATAGGCGGCTAGAGCAGGGCAGTCCTGAGGGGTGGAGCAGAGGAGCAGTTGCTCTAGACGGCCAAATTTGAGGGCGGCCGTTTCGGTACAATTGTACTGAATTCGGTACATTTTGACCAAATTCGGTACGTCAGTACTACATTTTGGAAAAATGGTCATTTTCGTCACGAAATTTCCAACAGTATAAATGCAAATAGTAAACTGCTTCAGAATGAGAAACTCGATATCATTGAGTCCACAAAAGCTCTAAAAGCTATCGACGACTATTTTGTCAAAATAAGGACTGACGACCATTTTAGAGAAATATTAGTGGATGCTGCAGAGCTGGCAGAAGAGCTGGAAATTGAAGCAGTTTTCGCCCCAGAAAAAAAAGACTAGGCAGTTTTTGTATGAATCAGTGGATGAGCCAATTTTAGATCCACAGGAAAAGTTTAAAATCGAATTTTTCTGTGTTGTCCTGGATACAATCCATGAGGCTCTCCAGGAAAGGTTTGACCTGTTAAAAGCTCACTCGGACTATTTTTCGTTTTTATACGACTTCACAGTTCTCAGGAATATCAACCGAGAGGAAATAACAAAGCATTGTATGGATCTTCATCTCTATTTAACGGACGGAGACAAACATGATATTAATGGCCTAGAGCTTCGGGACGAGATTTTAGCTCTAATTGCTCTAATACCACCAGATAATGCCGAAAACTTCAGTTGTCCAAAACAAACACTAAAATATTTAAAAATTCACGATCTGATTGGAAACTTTCCAAATATTTACATCTCCATAAGAATCTTATTAGGTGCCGGTTTCAGTGGCAACCGGAGAGGGAAGGTTTTCTAAACTCAAAATAATTGAGAATTACCTGCAGATTATCTTTAATAATATGTATTGAGCACGAAATAGCGAACAGTCTAAAAATCGACGATTTTATTTCAGAGTTTGCCGAAAAAAAAGCAAGCAAAAAGTTATGTATATATAAAATGTTAGGAATTTTGTTTCTCATGATTATGTCTATGTATTTATTACGAATTTTGTTTTGTTAATAATTTATAATAATTTATATTACCTAGTTTTAAGTGTTAGTTTGGCTAATGTACCTTATAATGTTTTTTTTATTCTTGTTAGGTACCATGTGACGCTCTTTTAAATACAAAATTTAAATGCTAATTCTGAAAATCTTGCAATATTTATTTCCTTTTTTTTCGGACAGCGTTTGATTATTTCTGATCATCTGTGGCGCAACTTTCATATTTTTTTTTTCACACCTGATTCTTCGAATCAAATTTCGCACTAATAAAAAAAAGATTGTCTGTAGGGGGGGGGGGCGCATTTTTTCGGGCTTGCTCCAGGCGGCCAACAGTCTAAGGACGGCCCTGGCTAGAGTACAGATATTATTTTCATTTAAAACTCAACAATTTTCTATCGGTTTTACTTCTGAAAACCATCCCTCGCTTGCTGATTGATGAACTGCACAATCCTTTAACAAAAATGTGCTGGTACCGAAAGTAAAATCTCCTTTTCCTTAGAGGCATTGTACCGAAATTCCCGGTTCCGAAAAACAGACCCGATTCCGAATTAGCTTTCGACGATAGACTTGAATTAAAAAACGCTTTCTTGAACATTTATGGTTTTTGGACACTCGTCGTTTTTCCCGTGCATGCGCTCGTCATATGTTTATTAGAAGGGTTTAGTTTAGTGTTAGTATATATTTATATACTTTTTTGTTTTCAAAATTATGCTCTTTCATTTTAATATACTTTAATATACTGATAATGACATTAGTTTTTGTCTATGCCCTTGAGCATGGCGATCTTCCCTGTAAAGGAAAGATTCCAATTCAGTCCACCAAGACTATCATAACAACTAGGAAAAGCTGGAAATGAGGAAATGTATTTTGACATAACAAATGTTATTTGGAAGTTTTTGTTAGATTAATTGTATTATTCCTAGAAAGTTCAGTAACCAAGTACTAACTATCCTAGTAAATAAATTATTATCTTTATGAATAAATGAAAATTTACATAAAATATATTTTTCAAAATATTCTTTGTTATTATGATGTTATTGATATAGTATAGTCTTATAAGAGATGAAAGTTGATAAAAAAATATACACAGTTTTACAGGTGCACTAAAGTAAGTATATACATGATAACAAAATAGCACCTATGGTATACTACTTGCAATTAATTAAATTGCTATTTATATTAATGCATGTTGGTTTCTATTCTTGATACATTTTTATAAGTACTATTTTTTCTAAGCTAGACAAGCTGCTACTTCAAGTTTACAACAAAACTTACTTACATTTTAACATTTTACACCTTGGCTTGAAATTTATAGGTCCAGTGCGTAAGGTGCACGCGTTTAAGGAAAATTATCCTAGATAAGCATTGCCTAGGAGTACTTCTGTCGATATTTTTCTCTTATTTTCGATGTATAAATATGGTAATTTTTCCACGGATCTGGTGCAGAAAAATATTCTGCTGGTACCATGTGTGGTTCTAGTGCTAATACCCATTCTCGTTATATATATTAGATGTTTGTTAGAAAATGTGCGACTACTGTTAGTGTAATTACAGTAATATATAAAACATTTTAATTATTTTAAGAAGAGTTGCTTTGACCGTTTTGTACACTAATAGCATTTTATTTTGTCCCACTTTTATACTTTTGTATAAAAAAAATTTTATAAGTACAAAAAAAAACAAATTAATGTTTTTAGTCAAGTTTACTTATTACCAAAAACATCATACGCTGTTAAATGCTCGGTTAAATGTCACATATTTTTATATAAATTTGAAAAAAATGTGTAAAAGTTGTGTAAAGTAATCTATACTAATATAATATAAAATCCTTAAGTAACTGACTCACTGATTAATCACGATCCTGCTCAAACCACTTAACGTAAGAAGCTCACTTTTGGCATACAGGTTGATTCTAGGGTGTAGAGGTTCGATAAGAAGGGATTTTTCAAAATTCCAGTTCCAAGGGGGTGAAACTACCCTTCAAATATTACAATATTTTTTATTTAAAAAAAGGTCAAGTTTCCGAAAAAAAAACGCTTAAACACGTATATTTTATTTTGTTTTTTTTACATATTTTAAGATTTTTAAAAAATGTATATAGGGTGTTTCGAAAAATCTGGTCATTGATTAATCACGATCCTGCTTAAAGCGCTTGACGTAAAAAGCTAATTTTTGAAAAACAGATTGACTTTAGGGTGTAGAGGTTTGATAAGAAGGGATTTTTCGAAACTCGAATTCTAGGGGGTGAAACTATCCCTCAAATATTAAAAAAAATTTTATTTAAAAACTGGTGAGTTTTTCGGAAAAAACTCTTAAATACGTATATTTTATTTTGTTGTTTTACATATTTTAAGATTTTTTATAAATTTATACAGGGTGTTTCATAAAAAAAAGATTATTATATTACTAAATGGTCATAACCATTGAGTAATCACGACTCTGCTTAAACTGCTTGACGTTTAAAGCTGATTTTTGGCAAACGGATTAACTATGGGGTGTAGAGGTTCGATAAGGAGTGGTTTCTCGAATCTCAAATTCCAAGAGGGTGAAAAAAAATGTTATTTAAAAAACGGTTAGTCTTTCGAGAAAACGCTTGGACACGCATAATTTATTTTGTTTTTTTACATATTTTGATTATTGATATTTTATTATTTTATTTTACACTTATTACACTTATTTTGATTTTTTTTTTAATTATACAGGGTGTTTCAAAAAGTTGGGTAATTGATTAACCACGATTCTGCTTAAACTGCTTGGCGTGAACTGAAAAGCTTATTTTTGGCGAACAGATTTTTCGAATGTCATACTCCAACGAGATGAAGCTACCCCTCAAATATTACCAAGTTATATAATAATATCGCCATATTGTTTTTTCTCATGCTGACATAAATGTGAGAAAATTTTATCCATTTTGTATGTTAATGGAAATTCTTGCTTTGCTTTATCATCGCACCATTACAAATGATTAATTCGACGCGAACGAAGTCACGGGTACACACCGACGCTAGTGTAATATAAAACTCTTGTTAAATTATAAAAATATGTGTACATTATTTTCCTTCTTCTATGGAAAGGTTCTATGCTCGGTTCTATGACTCTGGGAATACCGAAATCCAGATCCAATCCACTTTTCACAACATTTTTTCACAACAAATCAAAGATGTAAAAAATAATAATCGTCTATTCCAAAATGCTTAATAAAATTGTTAATTTGGCATGTCTTTCGTTACTCCCACTTTTAAAAGTGTTTTAAAAAGGTTTAAAAGAGATACTTATGTACCAGAAATATTTGAGGAAGCTATGCGTGTTTAGCTTTTATTCTGTTTAGTTACTGTTCGGTTTTGAAATAAAGAGTTTTGTAGAAAATTGATTGTTATATTTTAACAAGTTTTGAGTTTTGAGTATAAATATTTTTAAGAAAACAAGAAAGACCATCAACCGCATAACGTTTACATAACTTTTGGGTAAATTTTTGACATTCGCGTAAGGTGTTAACAAAAAATGTTTCGCCTGCGGAGCTTTTTTAACCCCTCATCCTCTATTTTTTATTTTGAAAGTTGGCAAACCTACCTTACAACTGTGTTACAGCATTCAGCCAGCAGTAAATATGTCCACATTTATGATAGTACAAGACCCGACTTCAGGATTATTACACTCATCATATTTTTAATGACAACCTAATTTTTATAAATATTTACGAATAGGCTTATTATTACTTTTAACAGGCATCGTTGAGAGATGGTGCAGGATTGTCGGGCTTAGTATTAACTCAGATAAAACCGCGGTAATGCCATTCACCAGAAAGCGAAGTTTGAAAAACTGGAAAAGAATCCATCTAGATGGAAAGGAAATACTGCCATCACAGGAAGTGAAATATCTGGGAATAACCCTGGATAATAAACTTCTTTGGAACAGGCATATTAAGAACATTATCAACAAAGCCACAAAGGCTCTCATGATATGCAGAAGACTGGCGGGAAATAGGCGGGGCTGCGCCCCTAACATTTTACGCTGGATGTATACCATGATAGTAAGACCCATGATTACTTATGGAGCAGTTGCTTGGTATACAAAACTAGAGCAACGTACAGCAAGGCAAAACCTGTGCAAAGTACAGAGAGTGGCATGTATCTGCATCACAGGTGCCATGAGAACATGTCCAACAGCAGCAATGGATGTCATTCTAGACCTAACACCACTGCATATTGTCGTCGGTAGTTATACCAATGCGACGATGATTAGAATGGTCATTAACGGAAACAGTACTGGGGGAATTTTCAGGTCAGGGCTTGGAACACCCTCAAAAAGAAAATTCCACTTCTCCAACTCCCAGTGGATGATATACCAAGAATTTACAACTTTGAGAAACACCTCACTGTAGAGTAATAAAAGGATTATAATAATAATAAGAAGAAGAAGACCATACCATCATGTGGTATACTGATGCTTCCAAAACGATTTGTGCCGAAAAATAAATACCTCGAACCAATGGGCACCTACGCCAGTATCCTTCAGGCAGAAATTTACGCTATCGAAAGATGCGTTCAATTTATCTTAGATAGGAACTATCGAAAACAGGAAATTGCCGTCCTATCCGATAGACATGCAGCACTAAACGCGATCCACTCGGTAACCATCAATTCGAAGTTGGTCAAAAAATCCCTATAGAAGCTCAACAAATTAGGCAAAGAAAATAAAAGCCCTCCTACTCTGGGTGCCTGCTGGCTATAGGAAAGGAGCGAACACTCCACTAACTGGACCAGAACCGTTCTGTTTTCCAAACCGGAACCAACTGAAAGCGGAACTGAGGAATCTGGAAGACTCCATCCGTAACTTGGAATGGGTGTCCTCCAACGGTCTAAGACTCGAAAAAGTTCCTCAGAACTTACTACCCAGAAAAATCAAATGTTTTCCTTGATTTAAGTCAGAACAATCTTCGGGTTGTCACGGGGTTTCTAACAGGACACTGTCTCCTCAACGAACACCTCAGTAGGCTGAAGCTGAGAAACAACGGCGAATGCAGATTCTGTGGGGAAAATGGGGAAACACCAGAAAACCTTATCACTGAGTGCGCCGAGACGACGACCATTCGTGCCATGAACTTTGGTACGTCTGATGTCGAGGATGGAGATCTGGCCTATGTGAAGCCGTCTCAGATACTGGCTTTTGTTAAAGCCCTGAGACTGTATGATGAGTTATAACTCCTTATAACTCAAGAAAGAGGAACACACAATAGATCTATAAGGTCGCGGTGATTAACTCCCCTCCTAAACATTCTACATTCTACTTTTAACAGGGTGTCAATCAAAGAGTTGCCGCAAATAGGGTGCCACGGTTCAAAATGTTTTTCCACTACATTATACGGGTCCGCCAACAATGCGTCGGGCATCTGTAGCTTCTAAAAATATAAAACTTAGGAATTTTGGATAAGCGCAAACCTAAAGTATATATTAGGAAAATATTTTAGGAAAATACTTTAAATTTTACAGGGTAGCTCAAAAAAGTGTGAGTGGATCGGGATGATTTGACACTTTACATAATCCTAAGATATTATTAAATATGTTTTGATAGTTTCAGAAATATTAATAAATAAAAAAAAATATTTTTTTCAACATCTCTAAAAAATATATTAAAAATACAAGAAATGTCGTGAAATCAAAACTATACCAGGTATTTACTAATTTATAGTTAATCTGTATTTATACTCTGTTTTTTTTCTCAGGTAAGATTTCGACAGACGATGACAGAAGAAAAGCAGATGACGTCCCATACCAATCTATTTATTTTACTAAAAAAAGTTTCTAATAATTTTTAAGTTAACTATGGATGGGTTTAAATATAAATTCGTCATGCGTCGTCACTCGTTGTTTTTAACCAGTTTTACTGGTTTATTTCAAAAATGACAGATCGTATTTCAATTTTATTGGTTTGACGGAACGATGAACGACAAACGGACGCTGATGCGTATGAACTCGCCTTTAGATTTTTGACGTTTGTCAAAGTCTTGCCAAATTATAGGTTATAATTTTGTGACAACTTTTGTCAAATACTCTGCGTTTTGGAAGATGATGCATTTTGATTCGTGTTATTACGTGTTTTGTGTCTTTTGAAGTCAAGTGGAGGAAAAATCGAGTGAAAATTAACTGTAGAACCCAGAGTACAGTTTATGGTTAATACTCGCCGCCCAGGCAGAAAGTCTACAGATACACTAATAAAGTTACTATCAATAAAGTTCGTATACCATCTCGTCGTCGTCGGAGATAAGTGCATCTCGAATATGGTAGAAGGACCATACTAAACACATACTAAAAACTGGAGTAGCTGTAAAATATCGACATCACACTATAGGTAAATAATGGATTTTAGTACTGCAGAAAAATAATGTCAAAAGGTACTGGTTTAAAAAAAATTAAGATTAAAGTTAATTAATCAACCTGTGAGGTATAAAATTTGGTAAGTGTTATTCTTAATAAAGTAGTTTGTTTTATTTATGTTGTTTTCTTTATTCCTGCGGAATATTACAAATTTGTATTTGTACATAAGTTATATTGATAAATATAATCATAAATGCGGGAAGTTTCATAAAGCTTGACAGTAAGAAATAGTTCTTTTTTATATTTTTTGGTATGTGGTGTCTTGTTTTTGTTTGTTTTGTATTAACACATACCGTTTTTTATTAAATAAAATAACTCGATTACATTCTTTCAGTTTTATACAGTTTTTTTCACAATATTTTGAAGTTACTTGTCAGTCAAATTTTAAATACATATATATTAATTTCCTGCTATGCGTTCCAGTTGTACCAACTTATTTCTTTGTAAAATAAAATAAACTACTTTGAAATTAAAATGACAGACACATCTATCACTGTCAAGGATCTTCTCGTTGGACAGACTATAGTTTGCTATAAATATCGCAATCTTAAACCATACAGGGCATTCAAAATTCTATGCCAAACTTCCTAAAATATAAAATATTTTTTCTTAGTTTTTTTATATGAAACCACTAAAAATTCTAAAATGCTTTAAATACAAAAAAAGTTAATTTTTTAATTCTCCATTTGACAAAGAAATAATAACAATTATTCGATTTAAAAAAAAAGAAGAAAAACTATTTTATATTTTAGAATAAAGTTTGGCATAGTATTTTGTAAACACCCTGTATGGTTTAAGATTACGATATTTATAGCAAATTATGTAAAGACAAACTATGGTAAATACCTAGTATAGTTCTGACTTCAAGAATTTCTTGTATTTTTAATATATTTTTAAAGAAAGGGCATTTTTTTATTTAGGTATTTATTAATATTTTTATTTATTAATATTTCTGAAACTTAACATATTTAATAATATCTTACGATTACATAATGTGATCAGAAAGGAAGCCAAAAATGCAATAATATACAGTGTGTCCCATTTAAAAAAAAACATACCGATCCCTCGCACTTTTTTAGCCAATCTGTAGAAGTTAAAAGATTTTCCTGAATTACATAGGATGTATAATACATACTTTAGGTTTGCACTTATTCAAAATTCGTAAGTTTTTATTATAGAAGCTACCGATGCCCGACGCGACGGACCCGTATAAAGTACCTAGTAGGAAAAACTTTGAACCCTGGCAACCGGCAACCCTTATTTGCGGCAAATTTTCGATTGGTTCTCTGTTAAAAGGGTATTTCCTTATAATTATTACATATATAAATATACGTAAAAATTAGGTTTTGATTAAATATACGAGTACGATGTGGGTGGGTCAAATTCGATACTTTTAAAGGGAAACACCCTTTTCTATAGGAGATACACGAAAACTAATGTCGGTGTCTGCAGCTTAATTTTCATCAAAAACATGATGGTGAAAACCGCACATCATTATCTGTTACCGTTTCGGAGTTACGAGGTGTTTTTTTTAAATGTGCATTTGTAACAAATCGCTGTAACTTTTTTGCTATGGAAAATTTTGCATTTCTATGAAAACATTTCCAAAGCACCTTTTTACATAGAATTTAATGGTTTAAGTATAATTTTTTTAAAATTAATAATTTAAGAGTTATCAACAGAAAAATTGATTTTTTATTTGGGACACCCTCTATGTTTTTAATTAACTGAAAAGAATTTAAAATTACCTTTCCAAAAATATAGCACACTTGATATTTTGTTATAATCCCCTTCAAAATACAGAATTTTTAAAAGTGCGCCACTTGTAATAATGGAACTCGAAAACATATTTTTCCAGCAAGACGACGCACCGCCTCTGATCGCTGAAGTTATCAGCAAATTTTTGCAGCCAATTTCAAGAATAATTGAATAGATCCCAGCCGTTGGCCATCGAAGCCGCCTGACTTAGTGCCCATGGATCTAATCATATGGATATATTTGCGGAAGAATAAAGGTTCCTTATTCTTCGGTATAATCTAGATAAGAATTAGAAAAACTTAGCAGTTATGACAGGGTATCTTTCACCTCCTACTGAGTTAATGAATTCCGCTAGAAATGTTCGAAAACGGCCCCGTTTGTCCATAACAGAAGACGGTCGATATGTCGAACACCTGTAGCAAAATCTCATGTCTTGGTTTGCTATTTATTTTTATTGCTATTAGATATAGTTTAAATGTGTGTTAATGTTGGTTAAATATATTTTAAATAGTTATAAAATTCTGTATCTCTCATTGCAAATATTATTTTCGTTTTAATTGATGCTCACAGCTAGTATTTTTTTGCATTACAGCCGGTGCCGTTCAAAGCCTACCTATTTAAAGCGAGCGAATTTTTATATACTCTATATTTCGAAGAGGGATCGAGTAAAATATCAAGTGTGTTATATTTTTGGAAGGGTAATTTTAAATTATTTTCAATAAATTAAAAATATACAGTGTGTCCCATATAAAAAATCAAATTTTCTGGTGATAATTCTTAAATTATTAATTTTAACAAAATTATACTTAAACCATTAAATTCTACGTAAAAATGTGCTTTGGAAATCTTTTCATAAAAATACAAAATTTTTCATAGCAAAAAAGTTACAGAGATTTGTTAAAAATGCATATTTTTGAAAAACACCCCGTAACTCCGAAACGGTAACAGATATCGATATGCGGTTTTCACCATCATGTTTTTGACAAAAATTGAGCTCCTGACACCGATATTAGTTTTTGTCTATCTCCTATAGAAAAGGGTGTTTCCATTTAAAAGCGTCGAATTTGACCCACCCTGTACATCGAACGGTTTTTGGGAAAAAAATAATCATCTACATTGAATATCTCAGAATCGCTATAGAAAACTAGCATATATGAATATCGAGGCTGGCTTTATTAGGCTGGATTTTTCTGGAAATCCGTTCAATATACAATTAAAACTCAAGAGACCAATTTTGTTAAAAAAAATTTGGCAATCAAAAAGAAGTTGTTTTTAAAAAAAGCAGTGGCGTACCATTTTTTTTTAATCCAATTAAAGTCGATTTTTTTAAATTTTTAACACCAGTGTAGATCACAAAAGAAGTACTCTAGAATGCATGTTCATATAAATGTTTTTCTTAAGAACATATGAGGAATCACACCCTAATTTTTGTAGACTATTTACTGAAGAAACACCCTGTATATTTTTATTATTTTCGCCGTATTAGAACAATGCTTTATTAAATTTATATGCATAATGCGGACTTTATCAACGTATTTCATTACTGCATTAGGACAAAACCCACCGCATATTATATTAAACGTTCGACTTCAGTAATCGCTGCTGAAATAAATCCGTCCAATAGGACCTCTTTTTTCTTTCCGACTGGAGCCGTTTCAGCCAGGAATCCCGTAAATTAAAACCAATAGTCCAGATTGATTTTTGCTGGATTTGCTGTTGTTGCAAACGGTAAAGTGTCTATTTGGTCGACTGGATTCGGATTGGAACGTTCGATGCCGATTATAAACGGAATGACACCGAGCCTCGTTGTGGATTTTCCATTTTTCGCGCTTAATTGAAAATCGGAGCGTTCCATTCGGTTTCGTTTTTGACGTTAATACTGTGTGAGCCGATAGGGAAGGAAACTGAACGGTTTTATTGAAAGCGTTATAAAGCTGTTATAAAAAAATAAAAAATAAAAATCATCATAATTTCCAGCTTATTCAACCATTTCGAATTATGGTGTAGCCTACCTCACATATTTAGATACTCTCTTTGTAGTTGGGCCTATTTTTGTCTATTGTTGGCTATACGGGCCCAACTTATCCCTGCTAATTTCCTAATATCATGATCCCATCTCATGTTTGGTCTTCTTCGAGATCTCTTCTTCTAGTCTCTCTATTCCTCGTGGGTACAATGCTGTAATTTTTGTGGTCCATCAGTTGTCTATTTTTCTTGACAGGTGTTCTGCCCATGTATTTAATTCTGTAAAAATTAAAAAATTAACATTTTTTGTATTCAGAGTATACCCCAGTCAAAATAAACAAAAAAAGGGGGTTAAATAACAATAATTCGCATAGAGCTGAAAATTGGTACAGGTCTTAAATACACTATTATAAATGATATCTAAAAATCCTCACCCCTCACACGTCTGCTAAAAAAATTATTCAAGGTCAAAAGTCAAAAAAATATGTTATTTTTCCTTTTTTTGTCCTAAACGGTAAGCGCTATCGCAAAAGTACCTTAAACAAATGTTGTAGACCATTAAATTTTCTACAATAATGGTTCTTATACTTTTTTCTTACGAACCACCATTCCTGAGATATGGCGATTTCAAACATCGAAAATACTAATATGCACACGTACTGACATACTCGGCCGGTATACATCATAGGAGACTCAATTTAATAAAAATATTGTAACGGGTTTCGGCCATATAAATTGAAACACGTAAGGATTTAATTGATTGCGTAGACATATTCAAAAAATTGACTCTTCTCCACAAGTCATCATCACAAGTGGAACTCGCTTGCTTCTTGCTATATATGGTGCTCTAAAAAATTGATTCTATAGACAAGTATAGATATTTAAGTTTTGTTAAAAATACTCGGAACAATAAAATGGTACAACTTTCTTGTCTTCCTCCAACATCTGCTTCTGCCTGTCAACACTTATATCGTGTATACCTGGTGTATACTATCAAGTTCAATTGTGGCTAGGTAATCAAGTGAACCCAGAAGACTGGGGTTGGAAATTTATAGATCATACTTTGGAACCTATTAAAACTTTACTTCCACCTGCTCCAGAAAAACTACTTAACACAATTTTTTGCAATTGCAAAAAGGGTTGTAGCGCAAACTGTGGTTCTAAAAGAGTCGGATTGTTTTGTACACCAATATGTACTATTTGTCAAGGTCAGTTTTGCTCCAATATTGACCTAAATACAAATGAGGATTTTGATGAGGAGACAACTGATGCATCTGTCATAGATGGATTTCCAGATATTCCGCAAGGAGATGAGAAAGAAGAAAGCAAAGAAGACATTACTGTTGAAGTATCATTTGAAGGTTACCACTCAGATTAAAATTCTCCCAAAATCAACAATAATCCCTTCGACTATAATCATTACCAATAGCACCGTTTTTTAAAATGAATAGTATAATGTGCAATAAAACTTAACCACAATAGATCGTGGACTAATCCTACAGGGGAAACCACGTTAAAAAAAACGCGTCAAATACACTACCTCACAGGTGGTGCGCAATGTGTGCATATTATGAAAAATACTAGTTTTTCAACTTTTGAAATCGCTATATCTCAGGAATGGTAGTTCGTAAGCAAAAAGTCCACAACATTTGTTTAATGTACTTTTGCGATAACGCTTACCGTTTAGGAGAAAAAAAGCAAAAAAACATATTTTTGTCAAACCTTGAATATTTTTTTTAGCAGACGTGGGAGGGGTGGGGATTTTTCAGATATCATTTATACTGGATTATATTTTATACGTATTTAAGACCTGTGCCAGTTTTCAGCTCTATGCGAATTATTGTTAATTGAAATGTCTATTTTGACTGGGGTAGTATTTTAAAAATTTTAATGGTTTCGCAGATATTTGAATGTAGTGACCAAACGCCAAAATTCTTGAAGTTTCCACGCTTAATTTCTACCTTAACACGTTAAAAATTATTAAGAATCATGAAAAAAGGCCCCATAAACAACTCACGGGATTCAATCGACTGGACGAATTGATATCGACCGGATTAATTGTACTTATTTCTTGCTCAACAAAAAGAAGCCACCTCTGTATGTAAGGGTGCGTTTTACGATACGGTATGTAATAAATTGTATTCAATGTTAATAAATGTTAAACAAACCAATTATTTGCCAATTCGCTATTTTTTTCAGTGTTCTAAATACAATCCACAACCAAACCAAACCAAATTCAAAAATTATATTAAAAATATTTACGTTAATGTATATTTCTTTACCAAAATTCCACTTAACTTTATATTTTAAGTAGTTTTAATAATTTCTGTAAATAATTCAGTATACCAGGTGTTTCAAAAAACATGTGATATCTCTCGTGGGGAGATTCCTCAGGTAAAAATAAGATTTATTTTTCATATCAACATAGGTCCGATTTTGCTTTGTTCCGTAGCTACACGGTGTTAAAGTCTTAATATTATTTCGATTTATTATAATTTTCCCAAGTACTTTTAGTGATTCGAATGAAATTTTGAGGGTAAAAGTTACTGTGTGCTACATATTTTAATGCTAAAAAAGTGGAGATAAATTTAATGGAATATATTTCACAAAAAAACATGTGCGCCACTGACTTTTTTCTTTTGATATCAAAATTGTGTAGGCCGTTAATACCAATTTAAAGTTATCTCTTGATATGTTGTCGAATTCGGCCTCCTTGATGAGATAAACGCAAATTTATTAATCACAATTAATAAAATTAAAATAAAAATAAAATTAATAAATTATATATTTTACCTAATTTAGTATTAAATATTATTACTATTAGACAATCTCATATAAAAAAATAATGGTATTTAAGATAATTACAAAAAAACCTAATTTTAAAAAGTTTTAACATCCTGTAACTCTAAAACTATGCATTTCCATACCCATATTTATGGAAACTTTTTTTATATTTTTTGATGAGGAATCAATGAGTACTTATTTAAGACTTTTGCAAGTTAATGTATTACATTTTTTTAAAGGTTGCTATTAGACTTGGATCAAAGCAAATTCATAAAATTGCGTTTATCTCATCAAGGAAGCCGAAATCAACAAAATATTAAGAGACAACTTTTATTCGACATTAAATTGCTTATAATATTTCGCTAACAAGAGAGAAGGGTCAGTGGCGTTCATGCTTTTTTTAGAAAAATATTTCAGTGATAACCCATATGCACGTCCCTGGTGAATATGTCGACACTTTAACACGCTGTAGCTAAAGTAGAATCGGACTTATGTTGATATGAAATATAAATCTTATTTTTACGTGAGGAATGTCGAGGGCAGGAGAGATGGCACATGTTTTTTGTAACACCACACAATAATAATGCATCCTAATCGATTAGTGCAGAAACCCTTACTATAAAATACGAATTCCTTAATAAAGCCAATACGGCCAAGGGCCACGTTCCCTTGCCTCACCGACCCCTATCCACTTTCGCTGGACATTTTTGGTTAAAACAGATAAGACGGTAGGCTTTGTGCTCTTATAGCCCGAAACAGGGCCCTGTAGCAGCACGCGACCGCCCTCCGCATTGCCCTTTTCAACATTTGCTCGTCAGTTAACCGGTTACTCCCTCGAGTCCCTAAACGTCCGCAACTGATAAGGGCGGGATTAAGCGGGATCGGCCGTGTAAATGTACGCTTGAATTGAGAGTTCTTTTATTGAATATTTTGAAGAATTGTTGTAAGTAGATTTCAGTGTGTGTAATCTGAGAGATGATGGGTATGTCGTAGGTATAAAGAAAATTTAGGCAACTAGTCTTTGCCCAGGCATATGCTAAGTGCCTTTTAAAGCAAAAATAGTATAAAGGATCAATATTTTTAATCTGGGCATTTAACAATGCCTGCTATGGCCTTCACAAAAATTTATAACACACTATATTTATTTCCACTATTTACTGCAATAATTAAAATATATAATTTTCTTATTAGTAGACCATGATAGATAACAACAAAAAAAAAGAAAATGGTATTTACTAAAATAGTTCATACACATATCGGGTGCAAGAGGTATTGAAGCGATAGATATAGCCTAGCTTATCCAAAAGTCAACTTCACCTTCACGTGGTGCACCCTGTTTACACAAACGAGGCTCTGACGTCCGAGTTTGTGTTTTTGTTGTCTTTCTTGAGCTATAACGAGTTATAACTCATCATACAGTCTCAAGGCTTTAACAAAAGCCAGTATCTGAGACGGCTCCATAGAGGCCAGCTCTCCATCCTTGACATCAGCCGTACCAAAGTTATCCCGTGCTACAGTTGCAGCCAAAACTGTGCGGCAGCGTAACCGTCACAGTTAAACCTCTTCACGCAGCTTACACACATCAATGATGGAAAATTCGAGTGGGACAAAATCATCATCCGGAGGTTAAATACGCCCTCAATCGGATCTCCGGGAGGGGGTGCCTACTCGAGCATATCATCGGAGAAACAAAAAACATCAATGTTTTACGTTTGCGGCGTGGAACGTCCGCACTCTATTGGACAAGATAAATTCAAATCGACCAGAGAGAAGAACAGCACTGGTCTCACAGGAACTCCACCGGCTAAATATAGATGTTGCCGCTCTTAGCGAAACCCGCTTTGCGGATGAGGGTAGTCTCACTGAGAAGCATTACACCTTCTTTTGTAAGGGTTACCCCGCAACACATAAGAGAATTCATGGCGTAGGCATTGCAATCAAGAACGACGGCCTTATGACCCTAAAGTATCCCATATCAGACAAAACTTACGTCAACATCATTAGTGCCTATGCTCCCACCCTAGACCGAGACAAATTAACAGAAGTACCTATCGGTGTCTTCGAACGCCTTATGACCCTAAGGTATCCCATATCAGACAAAACTTACGTCAACATCATTAGTGCCTACGCTCCCACCCTAGACGCTAAAATTGAGGATAAGGATAAATTTTACTAAACTCGCCAATTCCGAAGGACGAACGAATTATCTTGCTAGGTGACTTTAACGCCCGTGTCGGTAAACAACATGAAATATGCTGACGTATTGGGAAAACATGGTATGGGAAACGTAAATAGCAATGTTGAACGCTTATTAACAACATGCACAGAGTATAATCTTTGCATCACCAATACGTGGTTCATGTTGAAAGACAACTTTAAAGGTACCTGGAAACATCCCAGATCAGGCCACTGGCATCAATTGGACCACGTAATCGTTCGAAGGACGCATCTAAAAGATGTCAGACTCACAAAAGCCAGAATAGATGCCGAATGCGGCACTGACCACCGACTTTTAATTTCAAAAATTAAAATCCAGTTAAAACCCAAACATCCACACTGTAAAAAGCAAAACAACATGATCAGATTGAAACGTAGAAGTACGGGGTCTAGAGAACAACGATACCGCCGACGCCCTCCGGGAAGCCATCAAAGAATCACTTCCACCGATAACTTCAATCTCAATCTTGGAAGCTGAACAAGGCTGGACACAATTTAGGGATGCGATTCATAAAACCAGCGAAGCTGTACTGGGAAAGTCCAACAAAAAGAAACAACCAGACTGGTTTAACGAAAATCAACCTCATATACAGGCTTTGTTGGAACAAAAGCATAGAGCACATCAAGCAGTCACTGCAAATCCACACAACCCAAGGCTGGTAGACAACTTTAAAGCAGCCAACAACACGCTTCGGAGAAAACTACGCCAACTAAAGGATAACTGGTGGTCACAAAAACGATCACGCATCACGATTACCGTAAATTCTTCGAGGCTGTAAAAGAAGTATACGGCCCAACCAAGAAGGCAAGCTGCCCAATCATGGCACAAAATGGCGAACTTCTAAAAAAGGAAGAGCAAATCAGAACCCGCTGGAAAGAGCATTACAGCCATATCCTTAACCAAGAAAATAACCCCAATATGGAAGCACTAAACACAATACCTCAGTATAACAGCCTCGATGTATTAGATACCCCAATAACAGAACAGGAAATAAAGATCTCCGTAAAACAGCTTAAAAACAACAAATCAGCTGGCTGTGACGCGATTCCGGCGGAAATCTATAAGTGTGCAAGTAAAGAACTTATTGGTCATCTTAAGGCTCTCTTCGATGTCATATGGGAAAGCGGAGAGGTACCTCAGGACTTTTGCAACGCAAATATAGTGAATATATTTAAGAACAAAGGAAGTGCATCAGACTCCGGAAACTACCGGGGAATTTCACTACTGGTTATCGGAGGTAAAATTCTAGCAAAAATTATGTCAAACCGCCTGCACCCACATATAAAAAAATCCTTCCAGAATCGCAAACGGGTTTTCGCACTAACCGCGGCACCGTCGATTCCATATTTTCCATCCGCCAACTACAGGAAAAAGTAAAAGACCAGCAATCTAAACTTTATGTTGCATTCATCGACCTAACAAAAGCCTTCGACTCTGTGAACAGAGATGCACTTTGGGCAATTATGACAAAGTTCGGAGTACCCATCAAATTTATTACAGTGTGTAAAAGCCTCCATAACAACAACAAGTCAAGAGTGTCACATCATGGATCGCCTGAGCGATCCCTTCTTAACAAATACAGGAGTTAGGCAGGGATGTGTCTTAGCGCCTCTCCTATTCAACATATTCATGGCAGCTCTCTCCATTATAGTGGACAGCAAACTGCAGAAGGATTGGGTATTAGATACAGATACGACGGCGCGGCGGTCTGTTCAACATAAAAAGACTCAGGGCAAAAACACGTACAAAATTCATCACAGAACTTCAATACGCTGATGACTGCGCTCTAGTTGCAAAAACTGTACAGCAATTACAAGAAATGTTGAACACATATAGCTGGCCATACGAGGCTTTGGGCCTTAAGCTAAACATCGACAAAACTAAAACCATGTGCACTCCCCCGGAAGATCACAACAATGCTATAAAAATCGGAGAAGAACTACTGGAATATGTGGCGGAATTCAATTACCTCGGTAGTTTGATTTCGAAAAAGGCCAATATCGACTCTGAAATGCAGCACAGGATTAGCAGCGCCTCAAGAGCATTCTGGAAATTAAAAGACAGGGTTTTCTACAACCATGACCTGAGCACAAAAACGAAACTTGTACCGAGCAATAATAATCCCCACCATGTTATATGGGAGCGAAACCTGGGTGCCGTACCGCCGACACATGAACGCATTAAACAAGTTGCAACAAAGACATCTTAGACAACTCTTAAGAATCAAATTGTTTCATCATGTCTCAAACGTATCGCTTCTTGATAAAGCTAACTGCGAAAGTATTGAAGTCCTGGTTAAAAAATCCTGACTAAGATGGGCTGGTCACGTATGCAGAATGCAAGAAAACCACATACCAAAATCACTGCTTTACGGTGAGCTTGTAGACGGTAAGAGGAGGCCAGGTGGACAACTCAAAAGGTACAAGGACATTTTCCACGAAAACTTGAGGGGGATTAACGTGCAGAATGAGTGGGAAGTAGCAGCTCACAATAGAACTCAATGGAAAAGAATTGTAAACTCAGTTACCACGGAGAACCAAAAAGTTAAGAGGCAACAAAGCAATGAGATTTTTGAATGTCTGGAGTGCGGTAGACAAATAACATCACGTATTGAGCTTTTCAGTCACAGAAAAGCTCATGAAAGAAAACGCCTTACGTGACCATCTTCCTGATGCGTGTCAAATACTCGTCAGCGAGTAATGGCAGTATGTATGTATGTATGTAATACACATATTATATTTTTATTTGGGACTGAAATGTTTTACTTTTAAACTGTTATTACTGAATCTCTGAATATGTTTTTCTTCTTTTTTATAACAGGATTTATTATAACGGGATGGGATTCCAAATATCTAAAAGCTTGCCTGATAGCATTTTCCAGGTCTTTGACATTTTTGTAGTTGCCACGATAAATTTTATAGTTCAAAAATAATAATAATATCTAAATACAAAAATTGAGAACGGACAAATCCGATGATCAGGGAAGCCATCGAATGGGTCCTTTGGTCCCAATTCATTGATATGGGAAATAGTCATTTAACAAAATTATAATGCTTTCAAAATTGTGAGGGGTTATCCAATCTTTCTGAAAGTATGTTTCACGTAAATTGTCTAAGGGAAATATCTAAAAGTTCCGGTACGATAGCTTCCAAGATTTGCAACTAGCGGTAGAGAGTTACGGTTCTATGATATATAAAGAATATATTAGTGGCTCTCAATATACTTTTAATATAATTTTTAAGTTTCTTTTATTATCAATCATAGCCTACTAATAAAAATGATCTTTTAATCAAAACTTTTAAATATTCCTGTAAATTGTGAAAATAAATATAGAGTTATATGTATTTTTGAGATGCTTATGGCAAGCCAGAACATATAATTTTTAAATATACAGTGTGTTCCATTTAAAAAAAACATAACTTTAGTTCATATCTTCAAAACCATTTTTTTCGTAGAGTAACAGACTATGCCACTGCATTCTACGTAAAAAGTTCTACGATAAACAATTTTCACCTTCTCGATAACTTTTACTATAACAGAGATACGAGGGGGGGGGTCCCAAATGGCAAAATTTTCAAAAAGAACCCTGTTGATTAGAAACGATCAGGGCTATGAAAATTTTTGTTTTCAGCATCTTCCGTTTGACAAAAAAGTGGGATAGGTTTGTGCCAACCGCACCCTTCTATCTTCACTAATAACGGAGATACCGTATGATTTCAACCAAAATGGGACACCCTGTACACCCGCCACGATTCGTTTGAACGAACCGCATTTTAAGCGGTAAATCGATTCTCAGGAGTCATTTTTAATACTCCTTCAAATGAACGATTTGTTAAATCTTTCTCCACCTCTATAGCACAGTTTAAGGCATTTTCCTTAAACTGATGTGCCTCTATAGTATGTAATATACTGTATGATCAAAAAAAAGCGGCGTCCAGTTGGCTGGGAAATGACGATGGATGACATTTTTCATATAAATTTACCTATAAAATTACAGCGATCTTCATTTCATAGCCATCGCTGACGCCGTTTTTATTCGATCATACGGTACTATTCTCTAGTATACTCATGTAATAAGTCCATCTTAAAGACTTTGAACTTTCTCATTTGTTAGGGGACTACTTCTATGACCGTAATGAAATAAAAGTATTTTATCCTCTCTGGCCTACCATCTATTAAAAATTAAAACGATTACGCTTCTTTCCCACGGGAGACGCCCGGAAAGCGAAACGTCGCGCCATTTCTCCAAGCGCCTCGGCGCTGCCGCCGTAACTGTGGGCGTATCGGTCGGCGTCGGGACGCGGCTGCCTGGTGCCGATAGCATTCCCAAGGGACTCCCGCTCGTTACAGCTCGAGAGAGGTCCGCCTTTTTGCTGCTAGAAGAAAAGGACCGAAGGAATTAAGCAATGGCGTAGGGATAGCGATATAGAGAACATATTACATTACTTACTTTATATCACTGCATTAAAAAACTAAGGAAGAAGTATATCAAAACAAAAGGAGTACAATACAATCGGCAAGACCGCGAATTATTATAATAATAGCGGATGCGTCTCAAAAGTGGCTCACATTTATAACTATTTTATTTTTCCAGATAAAAATCGAGATTTGGTATGTTAGTCATGACATAAATTAGGGTTTGATTGACGTATTCAGTTGTTTTTGGTTACTTCTTGTTTCACCGGAAATAACTACAATCTTTGATTTTTAAATGGCACCCTGGTTATATTTTTACTTTATTCGACAGAAAATAACACTCTGAATAGAATGACGTATCATATGTAACTTTGACATTTTCGTTTAAAAACTGTATTTTAAATTTCAATATAGAGTGCCATGGCTGTGTTAAAAAGACCATTTTTTAATCAAGGAGCAAGGAGCATTGAAAAAATAGATTTGATCATCTAATGTGTTTCTGCCTTGTCCTGGCTTGTTAAAAGATGCCCAAATCGTTTCTTTAATCGTATCTCATTTTTTTCAAATGGAACAAGGGCGTCTCATTAGCATATTTGGAAAAAGCTTTTTTTTTACGAATAATTTGTCAATTTCAAATTGTCGTTAGGAATCGCATGTTACAATTTCAAATAAACCACTTGCGAAAATGTCAAAAGTTGACATATGATATGTCGTTCTATTCATAGTGTCTTAGAAAAAAAATTAGAAAAATCTTGTATGCAACACGTTGGACACGTTGACCATCTATTTTTTATAACGCATGTCCAATCGTTAAAAAAAACTCCATTCGTCACACAAAATTGTCTGTTACTATAAACTACAAATATATATCATATCATTTTGAACGTGGTAAAATATAGAACAGGGTAGACAGAATTTTATTTTAGTAGCTTTAATTTACATTGGGTCAGTAAATTTTAATAGTTATTAAAACATTTTTATATTTTCAATAAACATATATAAGTTAAAATACTCGTATTAAGGTCCGTTTTCACGTTCAAGCAGCTTGCGCAAATTGATTTGTGCATGCAAATTTGCACAAATCGAACTGAATTGCTGTCTTCGTTTTAACGTTCAGTTTGAACTGCACAAACTAATGGACAAGTGAACCAATAGAGTAGATCTGAATAGCTGCGATTCAACTACATATTGCGAAGTGTGTGCAGAACAATGGACCAAGAAGACGAACTACTGGCAGTAGCAGGTGTTTTAATAATTAAAAAATTAAAGGAGCAAAAAATCGCAGAGCCCAGTGATCTTGGATCGACACCTATTCCCATATTAATTTTATCTAATTAAATTAAACTTTTTAATTATTATTTTAAGGTCTTATAAATAAAATAACAACAAATATTCAAAACGAAAAGTCGGATACAAGTAAATAAGGCACGAAATACGCTGCTACAGACATGCGCGGAAGTAGGCGATTGAGTTAAAAAGTTGGAGTGTCGTTTAAACGTTCATGCATTTGCCCCAACCACAAGCAAATTATCTGGCCGCTCCAGATTCACTCAAGTCAAACTTTTTGGCTTGTGCAAGTTTGCGATTTCGGTTTTCATGCAACAAGTTACTGGTGCAAATCGGACATGCACAAGCCAATTTGCACCAATTGCATGAGCATGAAAACACGCCTTTAAGGACCGTTTAGACTCTCAGTTAATTGGCGCAAACTGGTTTGCACAAACCAAACTGCACCAATAAATCGTAAAGTCAACAAGTAAACAGAAATCGTTATATTCCGGTTGAGATATTAAATCCGGTGAGAGGAGGACCTTTTTTATGACTGATATTTATTTTTTGCATAGTAATGAATAAATTAAGCATGAAAGTCACTTTTGAAATTTTGGTGTTTGGTCGCCATTTTGTAATTTAGTTAGAACATGTTTGAAAATGCTAGAATCTTTACAACTGTATACAAATTATTAGTAATTAAAACGTAAATAGACAGTGAGTAAAAATTAAAAAAATTAAATTATTAATTTATACTACAGGGCGATTTTTATTTAAAGTATTTTGTGATAAATATTAAAAAATTGTTTAATAAAAATAAAATGTTCAAAATCTTTTATTTAAGGCAATAAAATCTAATAATAATAAATACATTTTAGGATACCTTGTACTATTAAATAAAGAAACAGAAATAACCTAATATAGAAATATCATATGAATTCCAAACAAGGTATAAACACACAAATTATTATTTTTGTATTATTTATCTACTACTACTACTGCCATTACTCGCTGACGAGTATTTGACACGCATCAGAAGATGATCACGCAAGGCGTATTCTTTCATGAGCTTTTCTGTGACTGAAAATTATGAACCATGACCATTATTAATTATTATTCATCTAATTCTTCATCTGCTTCCATAGCTTAATAAACATAACTAAATTGCAAAATGGCGCCCAAAAGCCAAAATTTCAAAAGTGCTTAATTTAATCATTACCATGCAGAAAGTAGGTAAATATCAGTCATACAAAAAGACCATCCCAAAAAACACGAGGGATTTTATATCTCGACCGGACTATTAGTTTGTGCAGTTCAAAAATTTGGCTGGAATAAAATGTGTCTATCTAGTTTAGATAGTAGTGGCATTTGTTGGTTATCATTTAACAATTTGTTTATCGAATGTGTACTTAATTGTTAGGTGAGTTTTTTAAGATAGTTTAATATTGATGCAATTTGGTTTGTGCAAATCAGTTTGCACAAATTAACTGAGAGTCTAAACGGCCCTTTACATAACAAGAATACAGATTCGCTAATAAGGCATCTAATTAAAATTCCTAATCCTAATTATTTTTGCCAAGTAATAAAGGATGAGGAGAAAATACCGACGATATCCAAGCCCTAAACCAAGTCCTAAACATTGCATGCTAAATTGTAACCGAATACAGCAAACGATGTCCAAATAATAATGCACGCAGTATTATTTTTTGTATCTTTAACATGGTATTTGGCAACATTAAATCAGTTTTCTCTGTAAGTCAGTTTTGTGAAATCGTCGGTTTTTCTCCTTACCCTTCAAATACAAAATGTTGTGCAGTTAAGTGCAAATATTTACCGGGCTGGTAGATCTCGATGAAAGAAGTATATTTTTTCATTGCCGTTTTTCAAATTAGTCCAAATAGAGTAGAATTATATTATTTTAAAAATAAAAAAACATTTGCTTAAATTTTGAGAATCACTGCATTTTTCCTTTTTTTTCTTGCTCTAAATTTAATCTCCATCCATGTTGCCATGTTATAAAGATATAATTATTTTTAAATGAAAATTTAAAAAAAGCTCAATAGAAAAGCTCGAGAAATAAAAAATGTCCACAGTTTATTTTTCTTGAAAGAAACCTCATAGACATGTCCCTGTGTTATTTAAGACACATCCTGTATAATTACCTGCTAGTAAAAACGGTTCTATAGTTCATTTCAAATATACTTTTAGTCACGTGAGTAAGCTAGGCCGACACAGCGTTGCCCACTTTTGCATATTTTCTTTTAATCAAAACATTTTAGGAAACAAAAATAAATTAATTATAAGTAGGTATATAACCAGTTATTATTTACGATGTACTTAAACAGCCGTTAAACGGTAGCCTACTAAAGTGCCGTTAATAGATATTGTGACGTCGTTCATGTCGGCGGAAAGTTATGCCTAGCCATAAGCATATTGCAAGAGCACCTGTGGTTCCGTGGCTGAGGCTATCGGTTCGTGAGCGAATGGTCCGGGGTTCAAATCTCACGCTGACCAAAACTTTAGAGAACGCCAGAAACAGCCACGGCAAACAAATTTAGTAGACTAAATAATGACGAAAATCTATCTTCGACAGATTCGGAAACAGACACCGAAACCGAAATAAAACGAAAATCAAAAAGTACGTTTAAGAAAAATTTTGAGAACATCAAAACCTCGAAAAAGAGAAAACCTCCCCCAATTGTACTCCAAGGAACAATCAATGATCACAAAACATGTATCCAGAAGTTCAAAGAACACATCAAAGCAGAATTTTCATTGAAGTATAATATAAATACTACAGTCATTCAAACCAACAATATCCAAGACTATGACAATCTGAAGAAATACTTAGAGAATGATAATTCAGGAATAGAATTTCACACATATACACCAAGAGACAACGCCTCACACGCCTTTGTACTACGCGGACTCCACAAAGATACTATCACGGAAAATATCAAAGCAACCTTAAAAGATGAATTAAAAATACCAATCAACGAAGTCTATAAAATGAAAACGAAGAACGAAAACTACCCGCTATTTATGGTTACCACAAATAAAAACGTCTTGCTAAAAGTACTAAACGAAAAAGCAAGCGTTATCGAATACACTAGAGTATACTGGGAACGTCGCAAAAACGATAGAATAATCATACAATGTCGAAGATGTCAAGTTTGGGGACATACAACCAACAACTGTAGAAGAGCCCCAAAATGTGTGAAATGTGCCGAAAACCACTATAGCTACAACTGTACAAAACCCCTAGACCAACCAGCTAAATGTGCAAACTGCAATGGAGATCATACAGCAGCCAACCCGGAATGTCCGGTATATAAGGAAAAACTACAAAGCTTAGAACACAGAAAATCTGCAACATCAGGGCCCCAAAAACAGACATACCGTTCAGCACCACCACCGACAGTCAACGCCTGGGAAGAAAGAAACAGAAGAAAAGAACAAGAGGCAGCAACGGTTACACAACAACGTAGCACCCAACCACCTAGATCAAACTACGCGAAAACAGACCGAGAGGAAGGTATGTTTAACGCCGACAATTTTATGAATTCCTACAGCGATGTCATTCGAGATGCTGAAGAAATAAATCGTATGATTAATTTTACTGAGTTAAGTCGAGCTTTGGCATCGCTGAAGGAACTCCTAAAAAATGCTCACACGGGTATGGAAGTGATTAGGGTTATGCTTGGCTTTGAACAAAACCAAGTCACTAAATACAACATAATACGCCAACAAGACTAAATTTTACACCTGACAAATAATGACTAAACTGAACATTGTACTGTGGAACGCCAATGGACTAAGACATAAAATGTCCGAGCTTATACACTTCTTATCAATATACAAAGTTGATATCATGTGCATAAGTGAGACTAAACTTACTGACATAGACCGTATAAAAATTAGACATTTTAGTGTCCACCGACAGGACAGGACACAAAGACGCGGAGGAGGTGTAGCAATATTAGTAAGAGCACGTATACCACATAAGCTATTAAACATTAACTTACAAAGTTCCGTAGAACACATCATTATCAAATTAAGTGATGATACTCATATTGTTGCATGCTATAACCCTCCATCCAACACACTGACTCACAATGACTTAGACAATCTTATTTCTCCTTTCCCTCGAGTATTATTAATGGGTGATTTAAATGCGCGACACATAGCCTGGAAAAATCACGTAAATAACACTAGTGGACTAAACCTATATACATATACGCTTAACAATAATGTTGCGCTCTTACACACCTCTACTCCCACCCATATACCCCTCAATGGCATGACCCCAACGTATATAGATATAGTATTAAATAAAAATATTACTCAATATATCCAACTATCCACAAAAAATGAACTTAACTCCGATCATCTTCCGGTATTTTTCTCAATATCAAGTAATATTAACACACAAAACTATACCAACCTAGCATGGACATACAATAATGCCAACTGGGATCAATATAAAAATCTTATCAATCAAAATCTTCAAATAAACAATAATATAAGCACAGCACAGGACATCAATAGAGAGGTGGAGCGTTTTACTGACTTAATTCAAAACGCTCGAGCTGTCATTGGTAAGAAAGTGCGTATCAGGCCTAGAGAAGACGTCTTACCTGAAGAAATAACGGACCTAATCAAAGCGCGGAACAACCTAAGAAAAATATGGCAAAGACATAGACGACCACAAGATAGAGAGCAATTCAATCTATTGTCCGGACAGATTACTCTAAAAATAGCTCAACACAAAAATAATATCTGGCAAACTAAATTACAAGGCCTAAATATAAGAGACAACTCTCTATGGAAAATGACAAAAATACTGACTAAAACATTTCGGACTATTCCGACATTGGAAGACAATAACATAGAAGCTTTTGACGACAAACAGAAATCCGAGATGTTCGCTAAGCAGTTTGCAACAGTTCACACTCCACGACCAAGTACAACTAACGAACAGCGAGATATTGATGAATGCATTACTAATCTACCTAGATCGGAAATGGATGAACAAGCAAAACGCGACACATATATATCACATAAAAACTTAAAAATGGCAATCAGGAGCTTTTCAAACAATAAAGCGCCTGGTCCAGATGGTATTAGCTACCTACTTCTTAAAAAATTGCCGAGAAAAGCACAAGTGCAGTTGCTGTATTTATTAATGCTATTGTCCGAATCCAATACTTTCCAATTGCCTGGAAAGAAGCAATAGTAATACCAATATATAAAGTAGGAAAAGATGCAACGAAACCAGGAAGCTACAGGCCTATAGCATTATTGAATACAATGGCAAAAGTATCTGAAAAACTTATATTACACGAACTAACAAAACACGCAGAAAATAACAAAACATTGCCTAGTGAACAATTCGGTTTCAGACGCGGACACAACACCACTCTACTTGCTGCAAGAATGATACACGATGCACAGACGGGATTCCAGCGACAGCAGTCTACTCTAGCCTTATTTCTGGATGTGGAGAAGGCCTTCGATGCTGTCTGGCATGAAGGTCTTCTTTACAAGCTCCTCTTTATACATAATTATCCCCTACATATTGTAAATCTAATAAAATCCTATCTCCAAGGTCGTTACTTCCGAGTGAGGGTGGGCAATTCTCTGTCTTCTCAAAAACTTATACGCGCTGGTGTCCCACAGGGCACAGTAATCGCACCACTACTATACTCTTTATATACCGCTGACATTCCTCGATATCCAAATACAAACTTTGGACAATACGCGGATGACACTGTTTTATATGCTTCCTCTTACTACGTGAATATTGCCAATAAACAACTGAAGTATCACCTATTGAGACTATTGCCTTATTTCGAAAAGTGGAAAATAAAGATCAATTCTACAAAAACGGAACAATTACTTCTTACACAGAAAATTAGTAACGTAACTGTCCATGAACCATTAAAAATTGATGGTACAGCTATTCAGCCAAAATCCTGTGTCAAGTATCTTGGTATTAAAATTGACAAGCGGCTGTCATTCGTATCAAATACGACCTATAGGATACAACAGACTTACGCAGCATTACAGAAATTGTATTCTTTACTGTCACCTAGATCGCATATGACGGTAGATAATAAAATATTGCTTTATAAAACTATACTCAGGCCTACCCTAACATACGCATGCCCAGTATGGATTAAGATCTCAAATAAACAAAGACTGCGACTACAACGGTTACAAAATAAGACACTAAGGAAAATCACCGGATATGACAGATATACTCGTATAGCACATTTACATGAAAATACTGGATTAGAGACAATAAACGAATTTATCGACACAATAGGACAAAAATTTTACAAGACGCAAATTTATAATTCGCCCCTAACATCAAATATAACGCAACAAAGGCAGCACAATGTGATAAATATGAAACATTTGCCGATATACTCACGGCTACCTATATATAGTGAGTAATGTTCTCAGACTCAGAGCATAAATTAAATAATTATAGACGCTGACCACAAAGACACACAAAACGTAACATCAATCACTCCTAAGTTCAGACTACTCTCAACCGTGTACATAAAATATGTACATCAGTTGCAGAATAGACTGAAGACTACTACATCACAACTAAACATACAAACAATAAAATTACCGAAAATCTACTAGATATTACGAAGGTTTTTTAAGAGTTTTTTCCTCCGATTCTACGGATCTGATTTAAGTAACCAACATATTTATTAAAGTAAAACACGTCGGCATTGCCTCTATACTCCCAATGCATGTGTGAGCAAAAGCGGAACATGCAGTCCTCGCCCGTCAATAAAAGAGCTACCTAGGGCAAACACCGGCCCCCCTGTTCACAGGGTTCGCTTAGGTGGTTGAGTGCTTCGTCAGAAGAACAACATACCATCTTATCATGTTATTTTATTTATTGTATATATTGTATATAGCACCTTTTTATTGTATTTAAGGAGACATTCTCAATAAATGCTTTGAAACTTGAAACTTGGTTCGTGAGCGAATGGTCCGGGGTTCAAATCTCACGCTGACCAAAACTTTTTTATTATCAGTGTCGAGGTTAGTTGCGTTGGTTAAGTTGGTTATTTGGTGGGGTGGATAGCGTTGGTTAGTCCTTATAAAATTCCTATATTTCATAAAACCGCCAAGTTCGCCGACGACGTCATACCTATTAACGGCATTTTAGTAAGCTACCGTTTAACGGCAGTTTAAGTACAGCGTATTATTTACATCAACAAAAATCACTTTCTTAACAGCTCTTAAGGGGCATAAAGGGCCATTACGACCACTTTCTCGTTCAAAATATTCTAATAAAGATGCGATGAGTAAAAAACTCATTACAAGATAGCTTAATAGCCGTAAAAAACGGCTATTAAGCTATCTTGTACACTTCGCACCAAAAGAAGTTCTAAGAAGAACAATGTTCGACTGCAAGGTCTGCTAGTAAACATTTTTAAGGTTAAAGTATCACAACACTATTTAAATCAAAAACTCGTAATACAAAACTACAAAACAACTGGCAACTTGACATTTTTTACAGTAGAGCTACCACCTAAATCCCCAGCGGGAAATATAAATTCCAGTTAGTCAGCCCGGCACCGAATTTTTTGGTTGGCAACAATGACTTTAAAAATCACACCCTGGATTACGTAACTAAAAGTTAATTGGGATCAAATATATTTCTTTCTTGCCTTTAATCTAGCATGCAATCTAGCCTTTAATCTACACGCTGCACAAGTATCAATTCTTGAAATATCTTTCTAAGATTGGCAATAATTTCACTGTAATTCAAGTTATGCGGTAATGTCTTTCTAGATTTATACACTTTGTATAAAACAAAGAGTTGCAGTTTGCTTGTTTTGTATACAAATAAAAAAAAACAGAAAAGCACAACTCGCGAATTTCAAACGCGCAAGAATTCAAATTTGCTAAAAACTACCAAGAGACATGTCAATCAAAACTACCAAAAAAGGTTTGTATGACATATCTCACGGATGAATTTTTAGCCGACCATACCAACAGGTATGTTAGCCTAAAAATAAATGACCTAAATACAAAATATTTTTATGGTGTCTGTCCGTCTGTCCGTCTGTCCGTCTGTCCGTCTGTCTAGAGACATGTCAATCAAAACTACCAAAAAAGGTTTGTATGACATATCTCACAGATGAATTTTTAGCCGGCCATACCAACAGGTATGTTAGCCTAAAAATAAATGACCTAAATACAAAATATTTTCATGGTGTCTGTCCGTCTGTCCGTCTGTCCGTCTGTCCGTCTGTCCGTCTGTCCGTCTGTCCGTCTGTCCGTCTGTCCGTCTGTCCGTCTGTCCGTCTGTCCGTCTGTCCGTCTGGCCGTCTGGCCGTCTGGCCGTCTGTCCGTCTGTCCGTCTCGCCGTCTGTCCGTCTGTCCGTCTGGCCGTCTGTCCATCTGTCCGTCTATCCGTCTGTCCGTCTGTCGTAACTCCAAAATTACAGTAGCTAGCGAAACGCGGTTTTCAATTTAAGATTAGGAATAATATTTGCAACAAAATTTGTAATAACATCATAATCAGTGAAAGTCTTTACTTTGACCAAAAGAACTGCCTACCAACTTTTTATTAACATATTTTGGTATGGGCGGGTATACGTGCCTCCCGGCGCCAATTTTTTGAAATAGTATCATCTTAATTTTTTCATTCAATGAAAAAAAATATATAAAAAGTGGGCTATTTTAAGTGGAAACTTTACATAGTATTTGTATTTCTTCTTTTTATTTTAGTCATTGTCAATCCATTAGGTTTCGAAATATTTAACTTTTATTTTGTTATACTTTGCATTGCAAATTATTATTTTTTTGAATAAAAAATACAAATTTGATGTGATCAAATTAAAATATGTAAAAAATCATTGTAGGTAATATAGCACTCTAGCACTCTAGAGATTTGTAGATAATAGTAATACATTATTATAGATAATAGTGTAGCACAGTAGATAATAGTGTACACTGGTGCTAACCCAGCTTTAATTTGAAAAAATAATTAGTATAGTCAAAAATAATTTGTTGATACATATTTATACAGAGCGAGTCTTAAATAAGTGCAAATATTTTCAGGGCTCGTAGATCTCGATAAAAGAAACCTATTTTCTCTTTACCGTTTTTCAAATAAATCCAAAATAACCGAGATATTTTACTATGAAAATATCCAAAAAAAATGTTTTTTTTGGTAATATTTTCAGAACTACTAGATCTTTTCTGGATTTTCTTTCTTGTAAATTTAATCTACTACCTATGTATGTTGCCGTATTATCAACTAATATTTTTTCTTTTACTAAAAACTAAAAAATTTCCAAAAAATTTTTCGAAAAATTTCAAATTCTTATTTTTTTTTCGTGAAAAAAAATCATAATCGTGTTTCTGTGGTCGAAATATACTACCCCTAAAAATATTTGCATTTATTTAAGACTCACCCTGTGTAATATTAATGAAATATAAAAAGAAATACTATTGTTATTATTAATAAGTCAAAAGCTACACTGTACGTCTATGGTTGGTTTTGAGCCGTGCTAACAAGGAAGAAGAACTTTTCCAGCTCTGCTAAACGGCTCAAGATGTCTCCATTCTTTCGGAAATCGCTAATCTTCCTTTTCCACATTAAAATCAGGGATAAAAGACGTCGTCAGGATAGCTTAATTAAATTTCCATTGTTGAGTTTTCCGTATTTTCCGTTCAGTATAGTTAAAAAAAATCTTTCAAAATTAACTACCCTACGTTAACCGAGTATACGGTTAAACAGGGTGAATCTTAAATAAGTGCAAATATTTTTAGGGTTGGTAGATCTCGAAAAAAAAACATATTTTCTCTTTACTGTTTTTCAAATAAGACCAAAAAATCGGTGTTATTTTAATAATTAATAATTTTTTTTGCTTAAATTTTGAGAACCACTGGATCTTTATTGGGGTAACTTTCTTGTAACTTTAATCTACTACCTATGTTACAATGTTATCAAGAAATTATGTTTTCTTACTAAAACTAAAAAAAATCCAAAAATTTAAATGACTTCATTTCACTTCGATTCTTGACAATAAATCTTGACAAAATATCCACGCGTATTTGGCACAAAATACATTCATATATCATCTGAATTAATTATTTACGATTATTTCCCTCATCGTGAAATGGACCAATCATCTAATCTAATTTTTCGAATAAATTTTGTTTAGATATGTAATTAAATCCCAAGACCAGTTTAACCGCAATTATTTTTTCGGCTTCCTTTTGGGTTTTCTTTTCGTCGTTTATCACTAATTCTGAGAGATTTTGGCAACAGTTCATTTAAAAACATTGATTTACAACTCATATGTATGACTTAATAACGATTTTAATCGGTAAGAACCCCTTATTCGATATTATTTTGAACAAATAAGTGGAGAAAAATACGTCAGAATTTGATATGCTGACATGCGAAACGGTCCTCGATGCATTGTTGGGATGCGTAACCAAGGTAGCAGAAGCACAAACATTACTTACGATTGTTGTTTGTAAAAAAAATGTTATCCGAAAATGTTAAATTTTATAGTAATATATATAATAAAATTCTTATAGTCATTCGCTTCATTCTAAGTCATTCAGGAAATAATCTAGCCGTATATCACTCAACCTATAATTTTAATTGATTAAACTACCCAAATAATTTTTTGCATGATTTTGCTTTTTAGAAAATATATATAGTTTCATGCACAATAATTTTAGAATAAAAACCGAAATTATTGTGCCCCCATTCAACTATTTTCCAAGCAAAATCACGCGCAAAATATAATTTGAATAGTTTAATCGATTAAATTTATAGGTCTCGTGATATAATATATGATTATTTTTTGACACTTCTCACACTCTTCTTTTTGTGAATAAACGCCTAAATAATTGACATTTCTATTTCAATAATAAAGATATTTTTACAGGCTTCCCTTACATTTACCTATTTTTTTTTAGTTTTGTCAGAGGTTTACTGTTTTAAGTAAAATCTCAAATGAATTGCATAACCTAAAATTCAGCAGCTAAATAGACCAGCTGATTTACATTAGCTGGTCTGTTTAAATGTAAAGGTACATTCAGGCTGAGAGCGTCGAGCGTCGCGTCGCGTTTACGTCGCGTCCGCCCCATTGAACTCGAACCCCTACACTCAGCGGACGCTAGCGCAACGCCAAACGCGACGCTGTCTGCCCGAACAATCTAATTTAAGTTAAATGAATTGATTTCATTTCGACACGCGGACGCGACGCAAACGCGACGCGACGCTCGACGCTCTCAGCCTGAATGTACCTTAAGTCAAACGTTGGCTTAGAGAATGTGGATAGCGTAGGAGGTGATTCCTTTCTCGCGAAGCACTAAGCATTGCTTTCTCGCGAAGCACTATGAAGAAATTTCCTGAGACTGAACAAGCGGCACTCAAAAGTTTTTTTCACAATTTTCCGGAAAATATCAAGAAAAATATTTATAAAAATCGCAGAAAAACCTTATGGGCGTATTTCTGGGGTCGAACTATACCAGTTAAAATATTTGCACTTATTTCTGAGACACCCCGTAATTGTATAAAATATTGCTTAGCATTTTTCATTTTCTCTTTATTAATAATTTATCTTAAAATAATAAAATATTTCTCTTTATTAATATCTTAAATGTAAAATTCGGTAGAGCCGATAATTTCAGTCCATCCCGTATTCCTGACCAACAACCGGTACGTGGTCTTACAATCCATCCGGAATTTCTGTACTACTAGTCTAAATGTTGATACCGATATAGCAATTGTAGGACAGGTACTTCTTGGTACCGGATACCAGTACTGAAATCTTATATAAATATTTTTTAATTAAATAGATTAAGAAAACGAAAAAAAACTCTTAAATTCTGCTATATAAAACAGAATGGCGATCTTCACCTTTTATTCTGCGAAAAAGACAGTAGGAATTTCAACCCACTGAAAATCTAGAGAGTGCTGGTCAATTAGGATATATAACATACATAAGTAGGACAAAAAAATGAAATGTTTGGAATAGATCGACAGAATCAGTCTTAACCGATCTGTTTTGTACATTTTAGAATAACGATTTCTAAAGAACGAAATGAGCCCAGAGTGAGAAAAAACTCAAGTATCTAAAATCGAATTGTTTCTTCAAAGTAGAATAATTGAAAAAATCACAAGGGATTCTGCCGACCTTAAATACCTTAAATAATAGAAAATACACATAAGTCGCAAAAAAATTAAAATTCGAAATTTTTGAAAAGAAATTTTGGAATTTTTTTTAATTTTTAGTTAAAAAATATATTTTTTTGATAATATGGCAACATAGGTATTAGATTAAATTTACAAGAAAGAAAATCCAGAAAAGATCCAGTGGTTCTCAAAATTTTAGCAAAAAATCATTTTTTTTAATTTTCAAAGTAAAATAACTCCGTTATTATGGACTTATTTGAAAATCAATGATCAAAACAAATAAAAAAAAGTATATATTTCCGTTTCTAGTCCCTCAGGAAAGTGTCGACCACCGATTACCGCCCGTTATGCCAGTTACGTTTTATGGAACCTAAAACGTGTTACTTACACGTTTTAATTCGTGTTCACACGTTCGTCTAAATAAACAAATCGTAGGAGTCGATTCAATAACTGCATTCTAGTTACCACATAATAATAATTTATGAAGGTTTGCACACATAAAGTGCAAATAATAGTACATAATAAAAGTAGTAGGTAATAAAGTAGTAAATAATAGTAGTAATAAAAGTACACATTATATGCGTAATTTTGGACACACGTAACTAAGTGGTGCTGTACGGTTTTTATTTTTTTTTTGAGGATCAAAAATGTCCCGTCTTAAAATACCAGCACCTAATAAGGCATACTCTTATAAATAAAACTGTAAATAAATTATCATCAATATTTAATTATTATTTATTTATTTACAGAGGTTAAAATCATTTTTATAAACAAAGCTACAGGCTGGATGACACATGACACGATCAAAGTTACTTGGACCAAGTACACTTGGATGCTGCTATACAGTGCTTTTATTTTAACCGTTGTCAGTCCATAACCAACCTTTTATCATCCATTGATGAAATACCGAGAGCCAATACTGTTTTTTTGCCGAAAAATTAATAGACATGAAATAAAATTGAAAATATTTTTTTTCATCGAAATTTAGAATTTCTGGTAATTTTTTGTGCTTGAACAGAAGGTTATTTTCTGGTCCTAAAGCTGCGAACACCATTTCATATTCTTCATAAACATATCGTATTATACATGATAACATGCCATGTTCATATGGCCTCAAATATAGAAAAAAATAATTTCTAAAATTTATTAAAATTTTAGCTTATACCTGTCAAGACTTTTATCGTGTTTTCTAGATACCTAGTTTTAACTAACCTCTGTAAAGCCGGCTGTTTAAAATATTATAAAACAGGCAGTTTGAAATAGTATACGTTTTTAGCAAGGAAATCGTCAACTGTTAATCGCTTAAAAATTACTACATCGGGAGGAAATTCTGGTCGTCCGACATATAACTTTGGAACTAAAAATCATAGTACAGAGCATATATTCTTGAACCTTTTAACTACAGAAATACCATTTTTATGAGCTTAGACCTGATTATGAGCTTGGACTTAGAATTTAGAATTTAAAATGAGTGGGAGGGGGGTTAATCACTGCGACCTTACAGTGTCTATTGTGTCCCCCTTTCTTGAGTTATAACTCATCATACAGTCCCAGGGCTTTGACAAAAGCCAGTAACTGGGACCGTTTTACAGAGGGTAGTTCTCCATCTCGAATAGCAGTCGTACCAAAGTTCGTGGCACGAATCGACGCACTCGTCGTCTCGACGCACTCAGTGATGAGGTGTTCTGGTATTCCCCCATCTTCCCCACAGAATCTGCATTCGCCGTTGCTTCTTAGTTTCAATCTACTGAGGCAGGTGTTTATTGAGGGGACAGTGTCCTGTTAAAAACCCCGTGACAATCCTAAGATTATTCTTAATGAACTCCAGGAAGATCTTTGATTTTTCTTGGTCGTAAGCCACTTCTTCGAGTGTCTTAGACCGTTGAAAGATTCCCATTCCAGGTTGCGGATGGAGTCTTCCAAGTTCTTGAGTTCCGCCTATAGTTGGTTACCACTTGGGAAATAGAACGGTTCTGGTCCAGTTAGTGGAGTGTTCGCTCCTTTTCTAGCTAGATCATTTGCTTTTTCATTGCCTTCTAACCCTTGGTGAACAGGCACCCAGAGTAAGAGAACTTTATTTTCTTTGCCTAATTTATTCAGCTTCTCTATGTATTCTTTGACCAATTTCGAATTGATTTATACTGAGTTGATCGCTTTTAACGCTGCAGATCAGATAAGATGGATATTTCTTGTTTCCGAGAGTTCCTATCTAAGATAAGTTGTACGCATCTTTCGATAGCGTAGATTTCTGCCTGTAAGATGCTAGGGTAGGCGCCCATTGGTTCGGAGTATTCAGTTCTCGACCCAAATACTCCGATCCCTGTTCCCGCATTGGCTTTGGAAGCATCAGTATATCAAGTTATGGTATGGTCTTTTAACTGCTGAGCAGACGTTTCTCTCTTCCAATCCTTTTTATTGCTCAATACTACATTGAGATGTTTCTCAAAGTTGTACATTCTTGGTATTTCCTTTTTGAGGGTTAGTTCCAAGCCACTGATCTGACAATTCTCCCAGTACTGATTCCGTTAGTGACCATTCTAATCATTGTCGCATTGGCATATCTACCGATAACAATGTGCAGTGGTGTTAAATCTAGAATGACCTCCATTGCTGCTGTTGGACAGGTTCTCATGGCTCCTGTGATGCAAACGCATGCCAGTCTCTGGACTTTGCACAGGTTTAGCCTTGCCTTCCGTTGTTCCAGTTTTGTGTACCAGGCAACTGCTCCATAAGTAATCATGGGTCTTACTATCATGGTATACATCCAGCGCAAAATATTAGGGGAGCAGCCCCATCTATTTCCGGCCAATTTTCTGCATATCATGAGAGCCTTTGTGGCTTTGATGGTAATGTTCTTAATATGCCTGTTCCACAGGAGTTTACTGTCCAGGGTTATTCCCAGATATTTGAATTCCTGTGATGGCAGTATTCCTTTCCATCTAGTTGGATTCTTTTCAAGTTTTTCAGACTTCGCTTTCTGGTGTGGCACTATGGCGGTTTTGTCTGAGTTGATACTCAGCCCGACAGTCCTGCACCATCTCTCAGTGATATGGAGTCCTCTTTGGATAATATCACACAGGGAGCCTTCATGTTTCCCCCGAGCGATCATGACTATGTCATCTGCATACCCAATGCAGTGTATTCCCCCTAGAGTTAATTCGTCTAGTAATTCATCCACTACCAAGCTCCACAACAAAGGGGAGGTTACTCCACCTTGCGTTGTTTTAACAGTTACAATTTTGGTGCCCATCTGAGCCTCTCCTGTTCGTGTTGACAGCATTTCCCAAAACCAGTGAATAATAGTTCTTTTCACCCCTCTTGTTGAGCTTGGACTTAATTGGTTTGGTATTTTTGTATTGTATTTTATACTTATACATAACTAGTCCATAAAATGTTTTGTGCGTAGTTTAACCAATTAAAATTTAATTAATTTTAAACGGCTCGGCTGTAAATCTAAGGAAGTTAAGAGCTGATCGAAAAAGAACGACGTCAGGTTCATAACTTATTTAATTAAAGCAAAGAATATATATTATAGTTAGAATTATCTCTAATTAAGGTAGCAAGGTGACTCCCATACTTCTCGACCATAAGCTAATTCTATTATATATTATTTTGTTAAGCATACATATTTAAAATAACTTTCGATCTAAAATTTTTATGGTTTTTGTTGCTCTGAGGTACAATCACGTAGAAAACGTGCTTTAACAAATGCTTTTTGATGTAGACCGTTCGTCTTGGTGTCACTTTTTTCACCCTTAATAGAATTCTTTTTTCGTCAGATCAATATACCTGCAGGTGTAGTAAATGCCATGCAGCATACAAATCAGACTTTTTGTTGTACAAACTAGTGTAAGGTTAGTCTTCTGAAGGAAAATAAAAGAAAATTTCAAATTATTTTCGTTTTTGTTACTAAAAAGGGTGGTTTATAGCAAAATTTAGCAAATGGCCAATAAGTAGCCTTGTTCTGGTACAGCTAGTGATATCTTATACGCAACCCCTCAGACGATCCAATAAGTTAACATTTATTTTCCCCTCTATGATTAATCAACTAAATATGGAGCTGTGAGAAACTACGTTTACACAGGGTGTCCCAGAGATAAGTTTCTCTTTACCATTTTTAAAATAAATTAATAATAACCGACTTATTTAACTTTGACAATTTAAAAAATAATGGCAACATTTTGAGAGCTGCCGCCAGCAATCGATAATCAACTGCAAATACCAAGCAATTACCTGTATGGGGTTTATTACCTTACCTGGGCCGCAAATACCCACGTGTATTTGGCACAAAATACATTCATATGTCATCTGATTTGCTAAGGATTATTTTTTAAGAATTTAAACTTTCCTGTTTTTCTTCTATCTCACACTCTTGTTTTTATGAAAAGTAATTGGCATTTCTATTTTAATATTAAAAGTATTTTACAGGCTTACCTTACATTTGCTTATCTTTTAGCTTGTTTACTGTTTTGAGTAAAGACTGAAATAAATTGAATAACCTAAAATTTTCCTAAAATTCAACTCATCAGCTGATTTGTTTGAATGTAAGTCAAACGTTGACTATTTACATATCTAATAGAGGGCGCTGATTAAAAAAAATAGGAAAGAAGTGAAAAAAATATTTGATTTATTCAGTGTCATCGGACTCTTCCCGGTGGAGTGTACGCACTATCAAAATATTTATACGTTATAACTTCTATAACTTTTTTGTATACAGGGTGTCCCAGAAATAAATGCAAATATTTTAAGGAGTGGTAGATCTCGATAAAAGAAACATATTTTCTCTTTATCGTTTTTCAAATAAGTCCAAAATAAGGGAGTTATTTTACTTTGAAAATTACCAAAAAAAAATATTTTTTGCTAAAATTTTGAGAACTACTGGATCTTTTCTGGATTTTCTTTCTTGCAAATTTAATCTAATACCTATGTTGCCATATTATCAAGAAATTATATTTTTTAACTAAAAACTAAAAAAATTTCCAAAAATTTATTCAAAAAATTTCGAATTTTCAAAATTTTGTTTTCGCAAAAAAAACCTCATAGGCGTGTTTCTGGGGTTGAACTATACTACCAGTTAAAATATTTGCGCTTATTTCTGGGACACCCTGTATAATGTTATACGAGTATAACTAAAAATTAATATATTTTGTAATATTTCAATTTGTTTAAACAAATGCTAGATTTCAATGTGGTAATAAGTTATTAGTAATGCCATTCTTTCGTAGTCCGACTACTAAAATTTGGTAGGAGAGTTTTATAAAGATGAAGAAAAAGATGGTAAAAATCGCTAATCAAGATGGCAATCGTTCTCAAGGTATTTAGAATGGATATAGTCAATACATGTCATTATTGACAAAAAATAAACATAAGTCGAGTAGATAGTTATTAGGAACTTTTTAATTTTTTTTTAAATAATTATAAATTTTTCTTCGAAAAAATGATAATAAAACAATTTCTCTTGAACTTTTGACACAAGAACATTTGAAATTTATGATTTCAGTCTAATAACTATTTAGTCAACATGTTTAATTTTTATGTCAATGACGACAAGTATTAATAATTTCGATTCCAAATATCTGGAGAACCATTACTCGTAGAGATTTTTACGTAAGAGACCTTTTTTACGTAAAAATACCGTAAATGTATATTTTTTACTCAGTAGTTTTGTACAGGTACACCAATTTTCATCCAAATATTGACGTTACTTCAGAAATTATTTGGAAAAAATCGAAATAAAAAAAATGAAACTTTTACACCCTGCATCTCCGAAACTAAGCCCCCATTTTAGGACATACATTTATACTTTTTTACTTATTTTTACCTGCAGAATATGCTGCCGAAATTTCCGAAATACAGTTCGGACCACCATATTAGATAATTTTTTCGATAATTCAGTACTTAGTAAAATTATTCTGCTATTCGGGGAGAGACGCCTCCAACAAAACACAGATCATTAAAATAGATCCAGTCGTCTCAAGTTTATTAATACTCCCTTTAAAATATGAATTTTGATCAAAACTCAAATAGGTAATATAAAAGTAATGTGACACTAATTTATACTTAAGGAAATTATTTTGCTGTACAAATTAAATTATCACACCTGTCAAAACAAAAAAAAACATTGCGCTTAAAACGTAAAATTCTCCTTCGGGGGGTCCACCGAAAGCTCGGCCGATATAAAAACGAGAATTTCGATAAAAACGTTATTTTTTCTTCATTTCGGTGTCATTTCTGGCGGCAATTGAACGATAATTCCGATAATTTTCGACGGGTAACGAATCATGGATCGCAGCCTTAGATCGTCAATATAGTAGACACCAAGGCGGTGATAGCGAACCTTTTCGGTGTTGGTGTGTCAAAATTTTTAAAAATGGAAACATAATTTTCGTGGCGTGTCACAAAGATTACAAAAATGGAAATATTTATAAATTTTGTAAGTTAATTATTTGTTTAATGTCATTTAAAATACAAAAATCAACATTTATATCAGTAGGCTATATTATTGTACTTGTACATGCATGTTTGGTTTCAGAGTTAATTTTTTTTCCACGACTGAATCGGTTTCTTGAAGCAAAGATCGGAACTTCACAAGTTCAAGATCTACAACTACTCCGCCAAATATCGATGGACAATATGGCATGTAACTAAAATGGCTGCCTTTTGCATTATCCCTGTTAATTTTTAGGGTTCCGTACCCAAAGGGTAAAAACGGGAACCCTATTACTAAGACTTCGCTGTCCGTCCGTCCGTCTGTCACAAAGGTCTATCTTATGAACCGTTATAGCTAGACAGTTTAAATTTTTACAGATAATGTATCTATGTTGCCGCTATAAGAACAAATACTAAAAACAGAATTAAATAAATGTTTATAAATAAAAAAGTACTTTCATTAAACATTATATCTTTTAAGTAAAAATTTTACATTGAATCTTTCAAGTTATCGGTGGCCGCGTGGTTAAAGCGTTAGGGCTTTACGCTGCTATGACATTGGAGCCGTAGTAAGGCAGGTTTGAATCCTAGTCGAGGCGACTTTTTTTTAATCGTTTATTTTTTTACTTTTTACATATTTATTATTGATTAATACAATTTTTAGTAATGTGTTTCTTCATTTTTTTTTTAAATTACTTATACGCACATTCAAAATTTCAGCTAAATCGGAAAAAAAGTTTATAATAATATAGTGTCTAATGATGTACAGATAAAGAATGGTACAGAACCCTTCGTGCGCGAGTCCGACTCGCACTTGACTAATTTTTTTTAATCTATTTTTGCGAGATTTTAGCACTGATGCTTCACAATTAGTCCATTAGTTGAAATAATGAATGGGTCAACCACTATATCTTTCAGACCATATATAGCCCGAAGTTCATGATATTTTGTCACTTTCTCCACATACACACTTCTAATGTTTTTGTCCAACAGTATGGCATATCTATAACAAATGCCGTTTTGTGCTTTTTGTCAATAATTGATAAAGACGTCTGCTTTTTGATTAGATGTTTGGTTTATTATGTTGTACAGCCTTATCAGTTATAATCAATCTGTCCCAATAAATTTTTATGTTGTCATTTTCCAGGTATGGGCTTGGCTGTTTTTTTTAGTATAGTGTTGATGAATTTACTAAATCGTTGTTGACGTATATTGTGTTGTGGATAATCTTAGCGGCGGTGTTAGTTATTATGTCTATCCAAGTATTGTTTAAGCGCAATTACACTGCAATCGCTGAATATAGGTATATTGATTAGATGGCTTCTACAGCTTGTTGTTACATACACGGCAAAATTCTGAAGGAATAACTTGCTTCAGAATATACTTAACATGATTTCGTGTCGCTATGACTTGTATAGCTTGTATTGATCTTGTATAGCGAGCATCATGCCTTCAATTTCGCGTGTAAGACCACCATCCGATGCTTGATCTACTTCATCATTCCTCAGCGCTGCTAAAAATCGCCCATGTAAAACTTTCTGCTGCCATTCTTAAAGTAGTGTTTCTATCAATATTTTTTCCATATCTAGCCGTTCACCTGAAAGGTCTAATGGTCTGTAGTTAATATCAGCTCTTATTAGGACTCCGTAAAGAGGTAAGACTGAATTATTACGAAAATAATCTACTTTTGATTTTGTTCTAAGTGTGCTGTTTTTATTTTTATGATTCCTCTTCCTCCGTCACTTCTAGGAATATTTTCCCTCGCACAAGAAGATTTTGAATGATGGCTTCGGAATGGGGTAAATAATGCTCTTATTAAGCAATCGGCAACTTTTAGACCAGTTGTTGACCATTTTAAAATTTCAAAAGTAAATTAAATTATGGGTATTGCCCAGGTGTTAATTGCAGAAGTTGTATTTTTAACTATTACCTTGACACTTCTTTTTAATTCTTTTAAACGCGTTCTTTCATTTTTTTTGTCTTGATTGTTTGTATTGAATGTTTCATAAATTTCAAGAACTTATACGTCCTTTCTTTACTAAGCTATAACTGTTCCATCATCTAGGGCAAAGGCACCTTGTTGTTTTATTTATACTTTTGTAATATTCAACGTTGCACATTTTTAAATACCTAATTCCATTTTGCAAATTCCAAATTGAGACACTACCCCCAATAATTCTTTTAAGTGTTGGTTGTTTGGTCCATTTAATTTGAGGTTATTCATATAGAATAAGTGTGTTAAATTGACCTCCTACCAAATACGTTTAAATAAAATATACGACGGCCTCCCCATAAGAGCAATGAGAGGATTTACGTCCCAGTATTGAAGGAGGACAGAAAATCGAGTCGAATGGTTTCAAGACATAGGTTCATCCTTGTTTAGTCAAACCTCCTACAATACAAGGATAGACTTATGTAGGAAATGCATTGAAATTCTATAGCCGTCCTTCAATATCGGGACAGGAATTTAAGCGGTACCCTCCGTATACTTTATTTTAAACGTATTTGCCTCCTGCTAACCTTTTAACAATATGAACTATTATTTAGCATGTTACTGAGTGTGGATTTAACGCCAAACACTGGGGCTTAGACTATCTCCCTGAAAAATTGCTCTACAGATGTTAACATGTTGTGTAGAATATCCAGTTTTTCCTGATTTTGAAGCCAAAGTTGTCTTCCATTTCTTCATAAACTAACTTAGCAGCTGTATAATGTCACTTCTCCATCTCGGTGAGGTCTCATCTGCAGGCCCAAGACAACAAAATCACACCAAAAATTAGTCAAAATTATGTATATCGAAGTAACTCTTGTCCAGGGGTGGATAGGCCATATGGGAAAACGGGAAAATTCCCGGTGGGCCGGTGGAAAAATGGGCCGGTGGGCCGGTCCCGATTAGAGCTCAAAAAAAATTGGATTAGTAAAAATTAAATGGTTAATCTTCTAACTAAAGTGACGTAAGATCCTTAGTGACCCCATAACTATATAACTAATCAATTTAGTAAATTAATTTATTAATCATCAGTATAATCATCAGTTGCTTTTAAAATTAAACACCAATTTGTAAAATAACTATTGTAAAATATCTTTCTCTGGGACACTTATAATTTGAATAATAATCTGTTGTTTGTTCGGTTTGAAAATTTATAATATAGAAGGTGAGTCTATAAGTGCAAATATTTTGAGGGCTGGTAGATCTCAATAAAATATACATAATATATTTTCTTTATCGAGTTTCAAATAAGTACAATCGAGTTATTAAAGCTTGGAAATTTAAAAAAATAGATTTCTTTTAAATTTGAGCCACCTCAATTTTTCGGTATTTGTATCTCTTTTAGTGCCGTAATATCAGACATTAAGAAACTATACCGTGGGCTAAAATTTGCGGTGAACAGGAAGTTCTAAAAAGTTTTCTAAAATATACAGGAAAATTTAAAAGTAAATGCTCGATTTTCAACATCTTTTTTGCAAAAAAAAACTTATAGACGTGTTCCTTGGGTCGAAATATACCACCCCTGAAAATATTTGCACTTATTTAACACTCACCCTGTATAGTTTTACCCAATATTATTTTATTAATAACTAATAAATATGACTGACTGGCAGCAAAAAAAAGAATGAATAGCATTAGGTAAAATTAAATAGTTTCGATCTAACTGTATACTAAGAATACGGTAGCATAGATTGACAACTGGGGGCCTCGGTGCAATATTTTTCGAGCTCCCCTTTGTAAGAAGGTAGTCGAATTTGACGCGAACTCTGCGGTTGGCGGAGAAAACACATCTGTGCTTGGCTTGAATTGGGTTGGAGACGGACTAAAAGCCAAGTCTGAGAACTAAAAGCCAAGTCTAAATTGTTGTCTAAATTTTGCTAAAATGAATTTGCTAAAAATTACTGAGCTAGCAGAGAAGAGTTAAATAAGGTTTAAACTAGATTAGATAATAAAATATTAATATATCTCGAAAATCCAAATATTCTTATTATGGACTGTAACATAACATTACATCAGAACACATTATTACCACTGCCTAGGTATTGCCTAGGTTTTTTTCGTTTGGGTCATGGCATTATCATACAAGATGTCAAATGTACAAAAGTATAGAGGAAAAGTTTCGTGATAAGAACTATACATATAATAACCTAAAAAATGCTGCAGTTTTAATGGCGATCGAGGTTCATTCAGTTAAAAACACGTGTACACGAGGCAGTCGCGCATCCAGAGATTGAGTCTGGGAGGGGTAGTGGCAATATTTAAATAAAGTATTAGATTAAAATTATATTTTCGCTCAAAGGTATTGTGACTATATGGAAAAAAATAAGCTTAGATTGTTCTGGATTTCTATTTTGATTGACATTATTAATTTATTTTGTGACAATTTTGTTTAATACCAGATTTTCTTATTTATAAATTTCTTCCTGGGAGGGGTAATTACCCCCATTACCCCTCCCGTATATGCGCCCCTGACACGAGGAGGCTGCTGCTGTAACAGAAAAGAGAATTTCTACAATGTGTAAGAAAGTACATACCCGAAAATATACATACCCGAAAAGCTAACAGTAATGTATTTCACAGAGGATTGGGTCAGCTAAACTGAATGAATCAGGAAGTCTTAAAGTTTCTCAAAATCGTGACTCAGAATATCGTAGCCTATATTCAAGATCAAATTACCGTTATCGATAATGGAAATAAAGCAGTAGAACCCTGTAAAACTGAGCCATTTTGTAGTAAAAATTCAAATGTCCGACCCAATATTGGTCTTTACGAAAATTTTGATCAAGACATTTCATTTTTTTTTAAATCGGAAACCGGAGGCAAAAGAGCTTTTTCGCACGAGCGAAAAACACCCTTACTTATATACAGGTTGGCCCAGAAATAAGTGCAAGTATTTTAAGGAGTGGTAGATCTCGATAAAAGAAACATTTTCTCTTCATCGTTTTTCAAGTCCAAAGGGAAGTCCAAAATAACGCAGTTATTTTACTTTGAAAATTTCCAAAAAAAATAATTTTTTGCTCAAATTTTGAGAACCACTGGATCTTTTCTGGATTTTCTTTCTTGTAAATTTAATCTACTACCTATGCTGCCGCATATTATCAAGAAATTATGTTTTTTAACTAAAAAAAATTGCAAAACTTTTTTCAAAAAACTCCGAATTTTCAAGTTTTTTTGCGAAAAAAAAAACCTTATAGGCGTATTTCTGGGGTTCAACTATACTACCAGTTAAAATACTTGCACTTATTTCTGGGACACCTTGTATTAATAAATAAAATATGTTTCTTTGTTATGGTCATTTTGTTTTTGTGGATTTGGGCCGGTTGTCTGTTTTTCCCGGGCCGGTTTCCACTTGCCCATCCACCCCTGCTCTTGTCTCAAGTGTGTTCAGCTTATTGTTAAAACTGATTAGTGATTTTTAATAAAATTTATAGTTTCTAAGCCGTTTCAAACCTTTTATTTATATTTTTATTTTAAATTGTGTTCAACATGGGCATCTCAACTCTAACGTTGATGCCCTTTTATTATAATTATGAAAATATCTCATTGTTTTTGTGACTCCCCTAACATTGTTAACTAAGGACTAATGTTTGTTACAGGATATCGACAAAAAAAACCTGTCTAGATGTTCGATGGTCTAAGATCCATCGAAAGGAAACATTACGATGTCCAGGTGTGAGCTTCCGCACTTTTAAATAAGGTGATTGCTTATCTCCAAAAACCCGGTCGGTGAAAATAAAATGTCAGTTTTTATTACTTCAGAAATCGGTTTTCCGATTTTGCGAAAACAGGATGGTGTTTAGTGGAATACCGGAGTCTTAACAGCTTTATACAGGTGGATAAATTGATGACAAAAAAGGATAGTATAATCAAAAGAGGTTTAGTTAAGTCTATGTTTGAATGATTTATGGATATGTATGTACATAATTTTTAATATTGGAAGAAAAAAAATACATATAACTTTATTTTAAAAATGGCGCCGAAATGATCATGCTGAAATTATTTGCCGCTCTGCAAATTTTTGACCTAAAAACATACCTATATACACATACTTGGGCTTGTACTTGTGCAAGGAGTTTATACAGGGTATTACCGGGGGTATTACTGAATATGTTTAAAAACTGAACAAAAAATCGAATTGTGATTTCTCTAGAACTTGATGTTGTAAAGCCGCGTTCAAGCTAGGCGCTCCGCGCCGAACGGAGCACTGATGGCGAACAACTACATGTTAAAACGATATCGCCTCTATTCTTTTTTCTGTGAAATTCCTTCTTGCTCATGTATATTTCATCACAACATTGCGATTTGCAATAATTTGCATAGACTTGAACACTAAGTATTAAAGATCGAAAATGAAAACTTTTGTCTGTCTACTTTTTTTCGAAAACGCTTACCATTTATGAAAAAATGCAAAAACCCTCTTACGACTTTTGACCTTGAATCAATATTTAGCAAGCCGAAGATCACTGGGAACTTTTAGTAGCTTATTTGTTATAGTTTATGTTTAAGACATGTATTCATTTTCAGCCGATTCTACTAGGTGTTTCTTAAAAATGGCTCATCTGTGATAGAAATTTGCACCTGGCACTCTAGACAGAAATTTAAAATGATATTTTTTTAATTGAAAATCTCAAAAGTTGACACCTTAAACAGACAAATCTCCTGATTTTCTCTGCACTCCACTCCCATCTTAGCCTAGCCACTCCCATCCATTTACACTCTGTATAACCAAAAATTGTATAGAAAGGCCATTTGCAAAATTATTATGATTATTCAACTTAAAGTATGCCTAATAAACATATACAGGGTGAGTTTCTTACGATGTTCTCTATGGGTATCTCAGAAACTACTGGAGGTAGAGAGTCGGTTAAATAAGGAAAGAATTGCAGTTTTGTGGGGTCATAAATATGCACCTTTCAGGTTTTTGAAAAAGTTCATGGCTTACTAGATATTTCGAAAAAAAAACAAATTTTGGCTATTTTAAAAATTGTCCCTAATTCCATTATAATCTATTTTAGACAAAAAAAAATTAGATTAAAGTTGTAGATAATAGCACATCCCTAATGAGTTTGTGTTCTCCGATTTTTTCTAAAGCCTGTCATTTTTGACATATGACACAAACATGTTTTTTTTTAATGGAAACCATAGTTGGCCATGACTTCATAAAAAGCGCCATTTTTTAAGCTTTTCAGCGATATTAGCTGTAATTTGTTTTTTTTTTTGAAAAATTATTATTTTAATTATTATTTATATTTTCGAGAGTTATGGCCAATTCTTATCATTTTTAAAGAATTTCACTTAGTTAGCTATGGAAACAGGTTCAATTGTAGTTGCGAGAAATGTGAAACTGTCACATCCAAACTTTGTAAATTAAAATTAACAAAAATTGTAAATATGAATTTTTCAAATAAAGAAAAGTTTGTAAGATTATTGGTTGAACTTTTCTTGGCCATACATTAAACTTAATCTCTTAGTTGGTATGATATTCTTATTCTGTTATGATTTATAGCTAATAACTAAATAACTTATAAAAAGACAGAATATATTATTAAACGGTTCTTTACAAATTACATTACACAAAGAAAAACTTAAAAAAATAATATAACTACATACTCTATAAGTTATTTTATAAAATGTTCAAAAAATCCGCCATTGTTTTGAGTACAAAAATGCATCTTTTTAAAACTGAATTACTAGCTAGTCTCACAGAACGACCGGTCGACTTAATTAAACTTCTTCCGTACCGCCTCTTCGAGTGCCTCTCTTAATTCATAAATCGTCTGTAAACCTTGTTGTTAACCATACCGCATAAAAAATCTGAAATGGATAGGTTACGTGATCGAGGAGGACCATGCAATTGGTCCACCTCTTCCTATCTTCCTGAGTTTGCATAATTATAATATAAATAATTTTTAACATTTCTTTCATTATGGGGTTCATAATGAAAGTCATGTTAGGACTACTCTATTGATGCTCGTGTATCTAAATTTAACTTTTCTAACGTGTCTTCAAAACCGTTCTCTAAAAAGGCAGGCGGCCACTGCGAGCGAAATTAAACTAAGCTAAGAATATAAAAAGAAACGGTAACTAAACGAAAATAAGTTTCATCGGCCACTGGAAACGATATTTGCTTAATTGTCAGCTAAGTTAGCTACGTTTTCGTATCGTGTCTCTGCTATCATAGAACTAATCAGTGCGAAAAATTCGCTGAAACCTGTCACGAACTAAAACGAGTGAAACTAAACTACGATTTAAATTTTCGTTCATATATTTTCGTTTAGTTTAGCTCAAGTGGCCGCTGTTGCATTTAAAAGTATGGAAGCTGATTTTTACAAATGTTGTCTTCGCTTCGCTTAGTTTAATTTCGCTCGCAGTGGCCGCCCGGCCCCGCTCTCTTAAAAACGTCAGTAACGTTCACCGGTCAACGTATCCTCGAAAATGTATGGCAAAGAAAAATTGAACCAATAATCCTACACGCTTTTCTTCACTTGAAAAATTCATATTTACAATATTTTTGTTAATTTTATTTTACAAAGTTTGGATGTGACAGTGTCACATTTCTGACAGCAACGACGATTGGATTTGTTTCCATGGCTAACTATGTGAAATTGTTTAAAAATGATAAGAATTGGCTATAACTCAGTAATTTTTCGAAAAAACATATTATTGCTTATATCGCTGAAAAGCTTAAAAATGGCGCTTTTTATGAAGTTATGGCCAACTATGGTTTCCATTTAAAAAAACATATGATTGTGTCATATGTCAAAAATGAGAGGCTTTAGAAAAACATCGGAGAACACAAACACATTAGGGATGTGATTGTCTACAACTTTTATCTGAAAACTTTTTGTCTAAAATAGATTATAATGGAATTAGGGACAATTTTTAAAATAGCCGAAATTTGTTTTTTTCGAAATATCTAGTAAGCCATGAACTTTTTCAAAAATCTGAAAGGCGCATATTTATGATCCCACAAAACTGCAATTCTTTCGCCATTTAACCGACTCTCTATCTCCAGTAGTTTCCGAGATACCCAGCATAGAGAGCATCGTAGAAAACTCACCCTGTATTAATATTTATTTTACTTATTACATAAAACTCTACACATCGGGGTAGGTATATGTGTTAAAAAAGCTTGTAAGGTGTATATAGATTTTTCATTAAAGAAATATAAAAATTTACCTTAATATTTAAAACTTACCTGCTACTAAAACCACACCTTCCCAATTTTAATTCCTTATTAGTCCTATATATTATTACTCTCAATCAACCTATACCAATATACTTACCACGGCACCTCGTATACCGCGATAAAAAGCAATTTAAAAAGGAAGGTGTTAAAATAAAGATAAACGTCTTCCTCTGACCTGTTATTTCAATCGTACCGCTCTGGGGTGCGTGGTACCGCCCTACACGAAGTATTGTTTTAATTTAATTTAAGATTCTTTGGATGAAAAAATGCCGCGAAAATTTTATCTACCTAGAATAATTGCAGGTTACAATAATTTTGATGTGGGTATATTTTAGGGTAGATCGGGAAGTTTCGATAGCCTAGCCACGGCATATAAATCACACGGCAGGCCAACTCGCCTTGGCGGGAACGCTACGCGCATATCCTTGCGCACGCCGCCATTATGGGTGCCAGCAACAGAAATTAACCAGTGTCGTAGTCAGTCGTAGTATTTGTCATCGACAACATACAGTTACTGCAGCTTTGAGTCAGTAGCGTGCGGCTTAATTTATTTCATTCTTTTCTTGCGTGATATATTTTGTTTATTGTGTGATATATTTGGTTTTTGTAGTTTAGTAGTACAATGGAAGTCAATTGGAAGGAATTTTTATTATTAGGTATCCTGCAAATAACAAACAAGATTTACTTCTAAATTACTGTTTTTCTGATTATCCGTATCTATTTTTAATTTTTATGGATAGCTCATGACAATTCAGAGAGAAAAGAACAGAGGTCTCGTTGTTTTTTATAATAAGGTAAGCTGTCATTTTGGCAATTTTCAGTACCAGTGTGTAATATTCGGACACAAAGTTTTTTAAATGTTCTAAACTGGATGGGAATAATGATAGGTTTACAAGATATTGCAATTACAACATAAAGTTGTCGTACCAGATTTTTACGAGTGCAACTGTACACTTAAATCTCGCGACAAGCTTTTATATAATATAAAATTGTGTAATGACATTATAAGTTCATAACAAAAGTTTTAAAGAAAAAGTTTTTTCTTTTTAATGTATTTAAATAAAAGCTTGTTTTTAAAAAGTTTTTTTTTCTTAAATTTATTTTTTACTTTTTAGTTATGCTGGTTTCTCAGTGCCACACACTTAAACTCAATTTCTTTTCTTAAATAACTTCCTATGGGCATCCTAATAATATGTATATCGATTTTCATTAAAAAAGGAGAACTTAAAAAAACGACAGCTGTCAAATTTGACAGTTCAAATGTGAGGCAAATAAAATGAAAACCGACTATGGGGTAGGGAGCATCCAATATATCGATTTTTATTAAAATCGGACAACTTTGAGATTTTTTTGACAGCTGTCAAATTTGACAGCAAAATTTTTTTTCTTTCATTTTAATCCATGGCCATCCTATATATAGATTTTTATAAAAATCGGACAACTTTGAAATTTTTTTGACAGCTGTCAAAAATTCGGGTCAAGCCTTTCAAGAAAATGTATTGTCATCGGGACTGAACCTACATGCCATTCTTACAATGAAAGGAAGTTCTTCTAATTTAGCTTATAATTTAGCTTGATAACATACATACAAAGCAAGTTAAATAAAAGCGTGTAAAATAAGCTAGGGACTGCTTCCCATTGGTAAAGATACCTCTTACCATAACAACATTAGACACCCGAGCTGGTTTAAACTCTCTGTTCCCCTTCTGGCCCTCAAAACCTAGAATATTATCACGACCACTATTATAAAATAAATTGCACTTGATATTCATATTATATCATCAATACATAGAACACAATATCGATTAAGTTCATCCGGTTCATCGAAACTTTTAACTTTTCTTTTTCAGAGTCTCAAATACACTAAGAATTTCTAAGCCAGGTTTTATATCGATGTCATATATTCATTATCTTAGTGTCTCTGGGTCTCTGGACGTGGAAGGCAAAATAGATTTGTCAAGAGCGTCTTGTATATTTTTGGCCCGGAAAAGTCTATAGCCAAACATTTATATTTAAATTCATCAGTTACTTTTCTTCCTTTAGCTGATTTGTTAATTTGTGCAATTTGAATATTAACAAAATTTGCTATATCCATTGGTGGACATAATTTGTACGTAACCTCTTTAGATTGTTCAATAGATATTTTATTTAGTATTTCTTTAATTCTTGTTTGTAACTCCTGGCATGTTTTTTAATTTTAATTGTCTATTCTGTACAGTTAAATGTTTAATTGATTTTTTCATTTTTACTTTTCGAGGAGTATGCGCGGTTAACGATTCATTTGTTTAGATAAAAGTATTGTGTAAATAAAATTCAGTTTCAGTCAATATTTTTTTAATACGACCCTGTCTAATCAATAGTTTATTTTCTGGGAAATTTTTTAATACGTTTTAATCCGGCCCTGACTCGGCACCCATAATGGTGATTTTAAGGTCAAATTTTATAGAAATTTTAAACAATGGGATCTGGGCAGAGTTAGCCTGCCGTGTGATTTATATGCCGTGGCCTAGCCATGTTCTTCAAAGCAAGAAGCTGCAATTTTTCAGAGTAGTAAACCTGCGTTATACATGGTGAGTTTCATACGATGTTCTCTATGGGTATCTCAAAAACTACTGGAGATATAGAGTCGGTTAAATGGGGAAAGAATTGCAGTTTTGTGGGGTCATAAAAATGCGCCTTTCAGATTTTTAAAAAAATTCATGGGTTAATAGATATTTGGAAAAAAACAAATTTTGGCTATTTTAAAAATTGTCCCTGGTTCCATTATAATCTATTTAAGACAAAAAAATTTCAGATAAAAGTTGTAGATAATCACTTCCCTAATGAGTTTGTGTTCTCCAATGTTTTCTAAAGTCTGTCATTTTTGACATATGACACAAACATATGTTATTTTTTTAAATGGAAACCATAGTTGGCCATGACTTCATAAAAAGCGCCATTTTTTAAGCTTTTCAGCTATAAGCTTTTTTAAGATATAAGCTATAATATGTTTTTTTAAATTACTGAGTTATAGCCAATTCTTATCTTTCTTGACTAATTTCACTTAGTTGGCATAGTATTTTTATTTTTTTATGATTTATAACTATATAAAAAGACAGAATATATTAATAAACGGTTCTTTACAATTTACATTACACAAACAAAGATTTAAAAAATAATATCACAATTATATCATCATCATATCATGATTCAAGTACATACACTTAGTTAAGTATCTTAAGTTATTTTAGAAAATGTACAAAAGATGAGTACATAAATGCATCTTTCTAAAACTGAATTAATACAGATCGACTTAATTAAACTTCTCCCGTACCGCCTCTTGTTAAAACCTCTTGTAAAATTTGTTGTTAACCATACCGCATAAAAAAAATAAAATGGATAGGTCAGGTGATCGAGGAAGCCCATGCAATTGGTCCACCTTTTCCTATCCCTGAGTTTGCATAATTATGATATAAATAATTTTTAACATTTTTTTATTATGGGGGGAGGGGGGTGTCATAATGAAAGTCATGTTGGAACCACTCTATTGATGCGCGAGTATATAAATTTAACTTTTCTAACATGTCTTGTGAACCGTTCTCTAAAAAACGTAAGTAACGTTCACCGGTCAACGTATCCTCGAAAATATTTGGCCAAGAAAAGTTGAATCAATAATCCTCCACGCTTTTCTTCATTTGAAAAATTCATATTTACAATTTTTGTTTATTTTAATTTACAAAGTTTGGAAAGTGACAGTTTCACATTTCACGACGATTGATCTTGTTTCCATGGCTAACTAAGTGAAATTGTTTAAAAATGATAAGAATTGGCTATAACTAATTTTTCGAAAAAACATATTCTAGCTAATATCGCTGAAAAAAATGGCGCTTTTTATGAAGTCATGGCCAACTATGGTTTCCATTTAAAAAAACATATATTTGTGTCAATTGTATCAAAAATGACAAGCTTTAGAAAAAATCGGAGAACACAAACTAATTAGGGATGTGATTATCTACAACTTTTAAAACAATTTTTAAAATAGCCAAAGTTTTTTTTTTCAAATATCTAGTAAGCCATGAACTTTTTCAAAAATCTGAAAGGCACATATTTATAACCCCACAAAATTGCCAGTTCTTTTCCCATTTAACAGTCTCTCTATTTCCAGTAGTTTCCGAGATACCCATAGAGAACATCGTAGGAACATCGAACATCGTAGGAAACTCACCCTGCATATATCTACATAAACCTACGCTATATTATTATAACCTAACCATCTCGTATAGTTATAGTACTAAAACTGGAGTAGTTATAAAATAAAGACATCAGACGATAGGTAAATAATATCTTTTAGTACTGTAGAGATAATAGGTCAAAAAGTACTGGTTTAAAAAAATTAATATTAAAGTTAGTTAACCAACTTTTAAGGTATAAAAAAAGAAACAGTTCTTGTTTATACTGGGTGTTTCTCAAAAGTGGCGCACCCCCTATAACTTTTTTATTTTTTCAGATGATAACTTTTGATTTTTAAATGGAACCCCCGATATTTCTTTAGTTTATGCGAGTGAGTATAAGAGAGTATAATAGAAAATGATAGATATTCTTAATAGACTGACATATCATATGTCAACTTTTGACATTTTCAATTAAAAAATAGCATTTTAAATTTCAATATGTCCCCGGATTGTCTTTACAAGAGGATTTTTTATTATTATTAACATTTTGAGAAAAATGCATTCCTCATAAAAAATTTTAGTTGTTCTCTAAAATGGTTAATCCCGTTCATAATTTTCCAAATTTCTATACCGTTTTACAAAAAATTAAAAAAAATTGAAAATATGGTAGAATTTTTTCTAAGTCTTAAATCAAAGCGCGTTTCTAGTGTAATATAATTTCGTTTTCATTCTTTGATAGATTGTTATTGATAGAACTTTAATTAACGTCATATTTTTTGCTGTTTTAAAATGTTAAAGAAGCACAAAATGTATTTAGCTCAATGCTACGGAAAGGGGGATAACAGTTATCGGAAAATGTGATACTTTAACAACAGCAAAAAATATGACGTTAATCAAAATCAATAATAACCTTTGAATAAAAAGATTAATAATAACCATCTATCGAAGAATGAAATCGAAATTATATTACCATAGAAACGCTCTTTAATTTTTAGAACCTAGGAAAAATTCAACCATATTTTCATGTATTTTTTAATTTTTTCTAAAACGGTATGGAAATTTGGAAAGTTATAAACGGTATTAACCATTTTAGAACAAGCAAAAATTTTTATGAAGAATGGCAATGGAAATTCCTCAAAATCTTAATAATAAAAAAGATTTTCCACTTGTAAAGACAATCCGGGAGTAGAGTGCTATGCACTGGTAAAACCATTAACCATTAACTTTTAATCAAGGATCTTTCAAAAAACAGATTTAATCGTCTAATGGTTTACATGTCTCTTCCTGGGGCGCTATTCTGTAAAATCGTCGGTATCGGTAAGTTACCGACACCCATATCGGTACGTACGGCCAATGGGCGTCGTGTTAATGTTGTTGTCATAGTTTTGAGCTGTCATTAATAGCACATATAGCGAATGTGTACCGACGACTATCGGTATCTTTACCGTGGGGTTAACAAGGGCACGGTAGAGATACCGATCCTCGTCGGTACAAATTTGCGATATCTGTCATAGGGCCGATCGATAACTATGACAACAACAATCAACACATGTTTACTACGAGTATATACAAAAACGTACCGATAGCTGTCGGTAACTTACCGATACCGACAGCTATCGGTACGTACGGCCAATGAGCGTCGTGTTGATTGTTGTTGTCATTGTTACCGATCGGCCCTATGACAGATATCGCAAATTTGTACCGACGACTCTCGGTATCTCTACCGTGAGGTTGACAAGGGCACGGTAGCGATACCGATTTTCGTCGGTACAAATTTGCGATATCTGCCATAGGACCGATCGGTAACTATGGCAACAACAATTAACACATTTTTACTATATACAAATACGTATCGAGAGCTGTCGTAACTTACCGATACCGACGATTTTACAGAATAGCGCCCCGGTCGGATAAAAGATGCCCAAACCGTATTTTTAATCACAACTCAATTTTTTAAAATGGAACGAAAGTAAAGTAAAGATTTCGGTTAACGTCTCCTTTTTGCTGCCAGGGCTAATCTGGACGGGGCCTAGTTTGTTTACGCGGAATCCGAACCGCGGTCCTCGACCATATCATGGTCAATGGCCTACCGACTTGGCAAGTGTCTAAATCGACTCTTACTCACGAGATATCCGATCTCATCCGGCCTCGAACCGGCGTGAATGAGCAGTGTGTGTCAATAGATTTTACACTTTTGCCTTTTTTTGGACAACAGCACGATACAGAGTTTCGAACCGGTCACCCGTCCATCCACTAGTATCGCCTTACGTCGCTTAACTTCGGTCTTCTAATGGGAACCGGTGGGCGGTGTTTCGACGTAGCTGGGCCGTTGCCTCTAAAATGGAACGAGAATGGCTCATTAGCATATTTAGAAAAAGCATTTTTTTAAATACTTAAAATACTCTAGCTAAATATTAGGTTTTCTCTATGGATACAACTGATTACCACAAGCTGTTACTAGGATATTCTATTAATTTTAATTCTTTTTTAGACATTGTGAATGATCCAAATTTAAAAGTATAAAGTGTAATTGAAACCACTAATTTATTCGACTAATTGCGAGGTTCTTAATGAAACTTAATTAGTGGCAAAAGCTAAAAGTTTGTTAATTTTTTCTACTAAGTGAAAGTTACTATCACTAATTTTGACATTCTGAACGCTTACATTGAAATTGGAGAAAAAGTTCGACGCTAATTGAAACCACTAATTTGTTCCACAAATTCCGACGGTCTGAATGCAGTTTTAAATTATGAAATATTTTTAATATCACAGTAGTACCTAAAATTGTGTCTGAATTAACGTTACCAAATATCTTGATTAAATAATTAATATATAAATTTATTTATTTATATATATATATATATATATATATATATATATATATATATATATATATATATATATATATATATATATATATATATATATATATATATATATATATATATATATATATATATATATATATATATATATATATATATATATATATATATATACATATATATTATACAGAGTTGTTCACCACATATGACACGGAGTATTTTAAAAGTAGAGTAATTTCATTCTATTAAGAATATCATGTTCTATCAAATAAAGGCAAAAAATACCCAGGGTACCATTAAAAAATTAAACGATGTAGTAATTTCCAGTCCAGCAGGAAGTGACCGAGAGTAATTGAATACGACAGTCAATCCCGGGATTTATGTCTAAACTAACCTACCAAATTACGTTTTATTATTTGAAAAAATAAAAATGTTATAGGGGTGAGCCACTTTTTAGAAACACCCGGTAGATTTCTTATGTGGTGTTTTGATTTAACAAATACTCTAAAATATTTTTTTGAAATAAAACAACTTGATTAGATTTTTTCATATTCATACATTTTTTTCATAATATTTTGAAGTAATAATTTGTCACTAAAATTATGAAATATATAAATTTCCCGCGTTTTATTCCAATTGTACCAACTTATTTCTTTGTAAAATAAAATAAATTAACTAAACGTTCTCCAACTCAGTGTGAGTACATATCAATGTAAAACCTCTGACGAGGGGCAGGGGACTCAAAAAACTCACAATCTTTTAGGATGTTTATTTCAAAATTTAATTTGATTTAAAACTGAGGCGACATGTTTCGGGATACATTTAATTCCCATCTTCAGACCCAGAAAGACACAAGTCACACCAGGAAGCCATACCACTCGGAAAAAATAAAACAATTGGATTGTTAAAATTCATTAAAGAATTATTTATTGTACTCATTGTAAATTGCAAACCAATCCAATTTCTGAAAAGAAAAAAGGCTTATACCATAATTCTGAAACACAGTCTTATATTATTTATTTAATATTTTCCCAAGGGAGCATCCTGTCACCATTAATATTTGCTATCTTCATCAACAATATTGTAATTGATATAAACTATGAAACCCTTCTGTTCGCAGATGACCTAAAACTGTTTACGACGATTCGATGAGAACAAGACTGTGGAAGACTGCAACAAAATGTTGACAAGGTGCTTGCTTGGTGTGCAAACAATAGTCCAGCGGCGGATACAGAGGGGGGGGCATGGGGCTCCGGCCCCCCCCTACAGACTCTAAATTGTGTTTAGGCTTTTGGGTTAAAAATTGCGCCTAAAACGCCAATTATATATTACTTTTCGATTTGGCCCCCCCCATAAAATAAATTTCTGTATACGCCCCTGCAATAGTCTACTCATAAATTGTAATAAATGTAATAAGCTGAGTATCGCTTTAAACAAAAATCATATTAACTTTCCATATAAAATCGATAACCATATGCTGGTTGACGGTATGGTCATAAAAGACTTGTGTATCTATGTGGACAGTAAACTTTCATTTATTATCATATAGACCAAACGATTAAATCTGCTTTGAGATCATTGGGCTTTTTTATAAGAACAACTAAAAATTTTAATAACCCTCAGTGTCTCATGACCATCTCATGACTGTTGCTTGGTCGTCTATTTACGCCACACAAATTGGCAGACTGAAAAAAGTTTAAAGGCGATTTTTGAAATACTTAGCCTTTAAAATAGATGGTGTTTACCCGACTAGGGGTTATAGTCAAAATGCGCTATTAAATAGATTCTCGCTGTTGGCTCTTCAAAATGAGAGATTTTGTGCATCGCAATTTTTTTTACATAAAGTGTGTAATGTAATGGCGCAATGACGTGTAATGGCGTGTATGACGCGACAACTGTTACAGAATATTAGTTTCATCATCCCTAGATTTAATATTCGCCATCAAAATTTATTTCACCTTACTCTTCCACGGACCAACTTATCCACAAAGGCGTCATTGTATCAAGCATGTTCAAACTATAATACTCTTATACTATCTTCCGATGATTTAGATATATTTAACATTTCTGCCGCAAGTTTTAAGAATATAATTAAGCGGTTGCTGTCTGGGGCATCTGAGTGAGATCTATACAGCTCCTTAGTTAAACTGCTGCCACCATTACAAGATCGATCATCTGGTTTTTGGCGTATTTTCTTATATTACTAATTAGTAATTATTTGCTATATGTTGATTATATTTTAGTAAAACAGATGAAAATTTGTTAATATGTTATATATATGACGCGCGTATATATGACGCGCGTTTCGCTAACCATGTTAGCATCATCAGCAGATGATTATAAACAGTTTATTTTATATTTAAAATTTGTAAAAGTGTATTGTGGTGATTTAGTGTTTTTATTTAACTCGGGGAATGTTGATTTACTTATTAATAACTTAACATATTAACAAATTTTCATCTGTTTTACTAAAATATAATCAACATATAGCAAATATCATACTGATAGACATATAAAAAAGTATTAGCCAAAGATTACGCTGTCTATTTTCGGTATATACAACGTTCTGATGTTGTAAGTTATCTTAAAAGGATCTCTTCGAAATTGAACCCCTCAATTTTCGATTGGAATCTAATTATGGTTAATCATATTTCTTTAGGTACAAGAACGATATTAAAAAAAAGCTGACCTTCGTAACGATAGATAGATAATCTGGCCTAAAATTGTTACAGCGTGACCACACTAAACCAAATGAAATAATTCAAGTTACTACAAGATTTGTGAAATTAACTGAATAATTGTTTGCATACAATACAAATAAATAAGATATTTGTTAGTACTAAAAGACTTTCAGACTTGCATTGTCTTTAATTATCTTATCTTATCTTATCTACATAATGTTTTGGTCATATGCATCACTGATCGTTATCAAGTGTGGACTATAGGTACTAAATCTGAAAATTACTAATACTAGGACAAGGTGACCTGTGACGGGGTTGGATGCAGTCAAGCGTGAGTTTGTCCACTTAGGACGTCAGCATTGGCAATAAGTGGTTTTATAATAATTGTCGAAATTTCCATATTGTTATTTTTTTATATAAAAACAAGATTTTTCAATTTACGCTTCTTTCCAGTGCGGTTCTTGTTTCCACCACTTTGTGTTGTGCTATTGGGTACCTGGTAGATGCAGTCTTGTAGAATGTAGAATGTTTAGGAAGGGATTAATCACCGCGATCTTAGTTCTATTGTGTGTTCCCCTTTCTTGATTTATAACGAGTTATAACTATAACCATACAGTCTCAGAGCTTTGACAAAAGCCAGTATCTGAGACGCTTCCACAGAGGCCAGCTCTCCATCTTCGACATCAGCCATATCAAACTTTATGGCACGGACGGTTGTCGTCTCGGCGCACTCAGTGATTAGGTGTTGTGGTGTTTCCCCATTTTCCCCACAGAATGACCAAACATCACTTAATACTGAAATAAATAATATTAAAAGATGCACTCTCTTCTTTAGCCAAGCAATATAACATTAAAACTGATTTTAAGTCTGACGTATCAACAGTAGCGGATACATGGGACCAAGCCCCCCCCCCCTAAAATCTATAAATTGGTTAAATATTAGGCTTTTAGGTTAAAAATGGCGCTCTAAAAACCATATTCTACCCTATATCATATTCTACAACCTCACGCTTGACTACACCAAATTCTGTTACAGGAGAATACCCTGACATTTTCAGATTTGATAACGGTCAGTGATACATCGAAGCGTTCTATACGTTGAAATAAATAAAAGCAATGGAAGTTCGAAATTCATTTAGTATCAATAATAAACTGCCACTTAATATTAATAATAAGTCTACCACATAGGAAAAAGAAAGGGTATTTTATGTAAAGAAACGATAATACAAAAGATCGAATTTCTCATAATGGTGTACTTAGAAATATTCTTAACTAAAAAAACTACTGAATTATTTAAGCAAAATCTTCATTGACTAGTTTAAGAGCGCTTTAGGAAGTTTTAATATATACACCAGATTTATTTTGAAAAAATAACTAGGTATATACCTATATTCGGTCCCAATATAAAACAAAATCTTGAAAAATAACTGCAACAACATTGCACAACTAAAGCAATGTTGAAATTAAACTACTAAATACTTTATGATTTGCTTAATAAAATGTATGTAAGTTCATCGTACAATATTATCGCCATATTTTCTAATTTATTTTTCTCTGCCATTATAATATCTAGAGAAAATAATAAAAATTTAAACTTGACTTTACAATTAGGCTTCTTCAATTAATTATACCATATACCATTATTTAGACCCATTTAAGCCCCAATTTACATTACCTTCTTTATTAGGCTTTCCCCCATTACACATAAATAAACGCTATAATAATATTTCACCGTGTTAACAAATATTTTAATTAGGAAACACTAATTTACAACTATCAAAAAAGGTGAATAAAAATCAAAAAGTGTATATGAAAAACCTAATCACGTATTCTGACTATAAAGATATATAAAAGTGAAGTGAAGGGTGCACTTGATAAATGTAATCACTTATTCTGACATTTTCTAAAAAGTGTAGACATCTAAATTTGATAGGTATATTGAAAGTAGCAGTAAGTAAAGTAACAGCCAAGGTAAAGGTTTTTCTCTAAATATATACATACTATATAATATACATAATACATAACTACCCTAATTTACCAAAAAATAAACATTATATCATTGAGACACCAAAATTGCCTAGTTTATAAAAACTTTCTAGAAAAGTTAGGAAGACTCGTCCTGTATAATTTTGTCTTGTTAGAAAAGACAGACGACAAAAGAAAAAAATAAGAAGACAGGAATGAGACTGGTTCAAAATGGATATTGAAAAGAAAAAGAAAAAGCTTTTTATAACGATGGACGCGTGCCATTATAGTAGCACTAAGTAATTAGGCAGTGGCTTTTTTTTGAAGAGCCTTCAATTTTGAAAAATAGGGACCGAAATAAGTATTTTTATAGTCATTTTGGAGCAACCTGCCAATTTTTATATCACTAATAGTTAAAATTAGAGTATAATAGAATTAAATATGACTTAATTAGCTATAGAGTGATACACATTTTGTCATCTGATCTTTATTCCTCAGCACTCAATAGCTTACGACTTACAGCAATTATTATAGAGTTGGTATACAGATTGTTAACTGGACGGTTACTTATTGGGGAACAGAATGGCAACACTGCCTACATTCCAAATGAGTACTTACTAAGCTAAGCTGCCGACTCGTCCCGTCGCGTCGTCTCTCGACGAGCGGGCCGAGGTTGCCATATTTCAACCATAAAGCTCTTGCCGCAAGTAATAAACAAATTAAAAACCTGTATAGTTTAAATTTTAACGGCTACAGAGTGGTTTGTCAGACACCTGGAACTAACATTCCTCTATATTTCGTAAATGCCTAGAATTGTAGTAATGCGGATGCATATAGGGGAAAGTGTCCTAAGATGGCATAGCTTGTAAAATGACTTATTGCTCATTATTTTGGTCATTAACTACTGGTGCAAAAGTCACGTTTGTGCTCGATTTGGTTTTCTGTTATTCCAGGCGGCAGTTAACGTCAAAAAATTGTTTTCACTCAATAACTAAAGAATCCACGGACAAATAACACCTGAGGGTGCATCCACATCATCCTAGAAAAAGCAGAACGGCGCAGCGCCGGCGCCGGCGTATCAGCGTAACGACCTTGAATCGATTTCCGGCAATTCTATTGGCTAAAATTTTTCGAAAATTCATCTGTCAAAAATTTCAGTCAATAGAATTGCTAGAAATCGATACAAGATCATTACGCCGATACGCCGCCGTTCCGCTTTTTCTAGGATGGTATGGACACGGCATATAAATCAACCGGCATGCTAAGACTGCGTAGATCCCATTGTTTAAAATTTTTATAAAATTTGACTTTGACGACGCCATTATGGGTGCCGAGTCAGGGCCGGATTAAAACGTATCAAAAAAATTCCCAGAAAATAAACTATTGATAGACAGGGTCGTATTAAAAAAATACTGTAATTAACTGCAACTGAATTTTATTTACACAATACTTTTGTCTAAACAATTCCACAACTTCCACAAAAAAACGCTGAATGGCGTCATTGCACATAGACGCGTCTCAGTAGGCTAACGGCAGCAATGGTGCCCAACGAGTAAGAGAGGTGGCCTGCTGGGTAATAAAGCTCATACTGCATCATCATCGAGCTCGCGGCATGCGATCCGAACTCGAGAAGCTGAGTGGAACAATATCTCAACCAAACCGGCGACATGGAAGGGTGTGAAAAGGAACATTTTACCCCAGGAGGTAGCCCAACTTTGAAAAATCCTCCCACCTCCACCGAGGTGGCCGAGCCCCATTCAGATTCCAGGGGGGGCTCATTTTCACACGTCGATAGTGATCCAGCAGTGGTACACTTGGCTGCAGGATCTTCCCAAGCCACAAGTGCACAGGAGAATATTACCCAAGGCAGGTAATAAAGCTCATACTGCATCATCATCGAGCTCGCGGCATGCTATCCGAACTCAAGAAGCTGAGTGGAACAATATCTCAACCAAACCGGCGACATGGAAGGGTGTGAAAAGGAACATTTCACCCCAGGAGGCAGCCCAACTTTGAAAAATCCTCCCACGTCCACCGAGGTGGCCGAGCCCCATTCAGATTCCAGGGGGGGGGGCTCATTTTCACACGTCGATAGTGATCCAGCAGTGGTACACTTGGCTGCTGGATCTTCCCAAGCCACAAGTGCACAGAGAATATTACCCAAGGCAGCAAAGGCGCCGGGAGTATCTCCTCTCGACTGGAAAATATGGAGATCGGAGGGACAACCGATGATGACCTCTCCATAGACTCCGACTCCGAAAAGGGGCTGCTCAATCCGGAAGCCGACACAGGCCAAGGGAAAAGCATCAAGAGAAAAAGTCTAACGGCGTTCCAAAAGGCAAAAAAAGTCTACCGGAACGCTCAGACTTTCTTGAAAAAGATGAGTTTGAAGAAGGAGGAAGACTTAACCGAACGGGAAAGAAACCTCATCAAGCTCAACAAGAGAAAAATCTCCAAATTCGAGATTATGGATCCCTCCCCTTATGGATCCCTCCTCCAGTCCCGGAAAAGGATGAGACAACGATGAAGATCTTGGCGAGACAAAATAAGAGCCTATGGACACAGGACTGGAGAGTAGTCTCGTCAGTCACCAATCCAAACGGAAAAGAAAGGATGAAAAAAAATGAAAAAAATGATGGTGAAAGTGATCGCCATTGACGAGGTATCACTAGATCGCTTGAGGAAATCGGAAGGAAGCATCAAATTTGGTCTCGGGACTCTAAAGGCGAGGCTTCGTGCCATTCTTGTCGTTAGGCAAGAATGGCACCAAGTCAACCAGGGCATCGGGTGATTCAGATTAATCTGAACCACTGTGAAGCCGCGACGGAGGATTTGATGCTGTTCATGAGTGAAAAGAAGGTGGACGTGGCCTTAGTCCAGGAATCATGGATCGCAAGAGACAAAATCCAGGGAGGTCAAAAGAATACTTTCTACTTCACCCATAGATTACAATTAAAATGAGAGCGTGTATAGTAACAAGAAGAGCACTAAAGCTTACCTTGCTATCCCATTACAGCACAAACGATGTGAGCGTAGCCACGTGCGAGGACCAAAAGGGGTTCAAACTTCTACTGGTCTCAGCATACATGCCATATGACGAAGAGAATCCCCCGCCGGAAGCGGTCCGAAATCTGGTTCGAGAAGCCAGAAGAATGAGCCAACAGCTGGTGATAGGATGTGACTCCAACGGCCATCACATCCAATGGGGAAGCAAGGATATCAAAGAAAGAGGTGAATCGATAATGGATTTTATACTTTCTAATAACCTTACTATATGCAACAGAGACAACTTGCCAACGTTTGCAAATAAAATTAGGCAGGAAGTTTTAGATCTAACCTTGACCACGGAGGGACGGCGTTTGATAGTCGAGGATTGGAGGGTTGATCTGGAGAGATCCTTCTCCGACCATAGGAGAATACTCTTTAGAATAGAAGTCCCGCTTGTTAACCCTATAAAAAACGTCGAAAGACGGACTGGAGTAAATATGAGAAACTCGTGAATAGGTATTCTAGCGAAGGGGAACTAACCCATATCCGGAGAAACCGAATCGCGACTATATAGACAGTACGGTTGAGAAATTAGGAGAAGTGCTTGTTAGAGCTTTTAAAAATTCATGCCCTGTTAGCCGACCCCGTAAAAACATCAAACCGTGGTGGAACGCAGAGTTACGGCAGACTAGGACAGGAATAAAGAAGCTATACAATAAAGCACAAAAGAAGAAAACGGAAGAAAGTTGGGACGTTTATAGAAAGTGTTTCAACGAATATAAAAAGAAAATAAGAGAGGCTAAATGGGTATCGGTAAAGGAATTCAGTGAGTCCATCACGGACACCAACGAAGCAGCCAGACTGAGGCAGGTATTGTCCAAAGAACCGATGGTACCAAGCAACATCAGGAGACCAGACAATTCGTAGACTGAATCCAACGCCGAGACCCTCAATCTTCTAATGGAGACCCACTTCCCAGGCTGCAAGGACCCTGAACCAAACGAAATCGATCGGCAAGAGTCGAGAGATGACAATGGATCAGGGGACGAAGCAGAGAAGAGGAAGAAGATCAGCAGGACCATCACAGAGGAGAGGGTAGCATGGGCAATTCGTTCATTTAGCCCATACAAGTCGGCAGGAGTGGACGAAATAACACCAATCACGCTGCAGAAAGCTCCAAGGAGCATCCATACCCTACTAACCAGGATTCCGGGAATGCTTATATTTGGGGCATATTCCAAAGAAGTGGAGAGAGGTAAAAGTGGTCTTCATACCCAAGGCGGGTAAACCAAGCCATCCTTTACCTAAGGACTTCAGACCTATTAGCCTATCATCGTTTTTACTGAAAACACTAGGGAGGCTGATAGATCTACATATTAAGGAGACTACAGATATTGAGAAGCAATGTGCTGCGAAACACGCATACCTTAAAGGTAAGTCAGTCGAAAGTGCTCTGCATTCGGTAGTAGGTACAAAGGAAAGTGCTTGAAGGAAAAGTGCCTCATGGATAAGGAATACACATTAGTGGCTTTCTTAGACATAGAGGGTGCTTTCAATAATGTAAAGACAGAGGCGATCAAAAAAGCCATGGAGGAACTAAAGGTAGAGCAATTAACCATCAACTGGGTGTTAGAAATGATAGAGAACAGGACTATCACATCGGAGATGGGAAACAGCTCAGCCAAAAAGTGTGCAACACACACACAAGAGTGTGTATTATCACCTCTGCTGTGGCTGATTGTAATGAACCCGATCCTGACCTCTCTGACAATGAAGGGAATTAGGATAAGGGAATTAGGATAAAGGCATATGCAGACGACGTGGTAATATTGATCGTTGGCAAAGACTTGCAGACGCTCAGTGACATCATGGAATCTGCTCTGAAGAAGCTATCGGAATGAGCAAAAAGGAATGGTTTGGGCATCAACCCAGACAAAACCGAACTCATTCTGTTTACAAGAAAATACAAGATACCCAAGTTCACGCTACCGTGCTGGCTAAGTGGAAGGGAAGACACTTGGGCTTGCTAAGGAGACAAAATATTTAGGAATCGTTCTGGACTCGAAGCTTTCCTAGAAAAGGAACACGGAGAAAAGGATGATAAAGGGAATAAATGCATTCTATGCATGAAAAAACTATTTGGAAACAGATGGGGTCTGCAACCGTACATTATACACTGGATGTACACTGGTATAGTTAGACCAATCATCGCTTATGGAGCACTAGTATGGTGGGAAGCGGTGCTTAAAGAGACTAATAGAAAAACCACAGCCTCACAAAAGTACAGCAATTAGCAGCTCTAGGTACAACTGGAGCAGGGAACAACACAGCGCAAGCTGCGCTAGAAGCAGTTCTGGACTTGCAATCAATCGACTGGCTCGTGAAGGATCTGGCCGCTAAGGGTGCCCTAAGATTAAGGAAATCCAATCTGTGGAAACAGACCAACTACGGTCACTCGAGGATATTGCCAGTGATAGGGAAAATCATGGTGAACATGAGTCCACATCTGCTAGACCAGAAAACGGACTATATGCTCACCAAACATGATTTTGGGGAAAAGATAAGGATTCGCATCCCGACAAGAGAAGAATGGAAGAGCAACCGAGTAATGAACACTCAAGAGATAGCAGTCTACACAGATGCTTCCGCAAATTCAGGGGGCACAAATATAGGCATCTTCTCAGAGGAACTAGACATCCGACGATCTTTGAGGCTATCGGATGGCTGTAATGTTCTACAAGCAGAGGTTTACGCCATAAAGGAAGTGGCTAGTTGTATACGAGAGAAAATTGTTGATAGACCAATAGGGGATATAGTGATATACTCTGACAGTTTGGCCGCTTTAAGAAGTATCACCTTGCAATCAGTGAGATCGAAAACTGTGATGGAATGCCGAGAAGCACTATCTTGGCTGCGTTGGGGCGGGGCTACTCTGTGCTGGGTGCCAGGCCACAGCAATGTGGTGGGCAATCAGGAAGCAGACAGACTTGCCAAAGACGGGGCCAGGGGAGAGGCCGTGACAGATGACTCACCACTTGTGACGATCAACACACTAAAGGAAGCTATAGGAACTGCCATCAAAGCCAAGTGGCAAGAGACATGGCAACACCGTGAGGACTACGCTACAGCCAGGGTTGTTAAGTAGTTTATGAAGCAAAAAACTACGCCAAAAACTACGCGTAGTTTTTTGTATTAACTACGTTTAAAATTTTAAAAACTACCTTCAAAAACTACACAAAAACTACGTTAAAAACTACCTACAAAAATATAGTAAAACATAAACAATTTAGACTTTAAACAAACATCAAGCCAAATTCTTATCATGGAAGTATGAAGTTATATTATATTTGTATAAGTTAAACAACATCAGAAAAAAAGACAATTTTCTTTACAACAAAAGTGTATTTTCTACATTGAACACAAAATAAACTATAAATTCTTATGGAGAAATTCTCCATAGAGATTTTTCAGGAGAATATATGATTTTTTACATCTAAAGGCACAACTTCATAATTCCCCTCTCCCGGAAGGTATGGAGCAAGGTATGGAGACATCGACGTCTTCCAAGCATTTTTAACTACTAAGTATCAAAAATATCACATAATAAGGAACAAATTCATAAAATATAGATTTTTTATTTCTTTAAATTGATCAACAAACAAAATTTTTAGGTTATGTTTTCACTGTTATTTAAAAAAACTACATTAGTTACATAAACTACACATTTACTACTCGACATTTAAAAAACTACTTGTGACATGTAGTAAATGTAGTTTATTAATTACTACGTGTAATTTAACAACTCTGGCTACAGCTCGAAGACTATGGCAGTGGTAGATAGCAAAAAGACAAAACAACTACTAAAGTATATTCAACCCCGAGCTGCACCAAACGTAAACAGAGACATGAGGCAAGCACGTGAACAGGAACGCTGTAGTAATATAACCAGGGCCGCACTAAGATCGGGTATTTCAAATTATAAAATTATTATGTATATTTTTATGATTTTTTTTATTGTTTATGATTTATGATGGAAATTTATATTATTTAATTGTTATCAAACTACATAAAACTAGTGAAATAAAGTGATGGGTAGGGGTAGGGGGCGGGCATATTAAAATATTACATTACTCTTTTGCACGACCGATTTTAACAAATTTAGTGTTTTTTAAAAGGGATTAATTTGTTCTTTAAAATAATTATCTTTTTATTTGGTACTACTGATTTTTTTATTTCCATTATTGACAGCAATATCTGAATATCGGTTTAAATAGGTATTTGTATTATAATACTATTTGCAAAAAATGCAATGATGTAAACATTTTTTACATTTAGACCAGTTAAATTATAACATAATTTAATACATTTTAGTTTACTAAAAAAAACACTTTTAACTTGCTGTATTATCCGTTTTAAAGTCTAACGACATTTTTTTTTAAAAAGCCGGATGTATTAAAACTATTCAAATAAAAACTTTTTTAATTATTTTCAAACATTTTATTAACATTAGATTTATAAAATTTATAATTTTATTAACATTTACAAAAATATAAATATAATAATAAATAAATAAATAATATAAAATATCTAACTTTTGAGTTTTTGTAATACGTATGTACTTATATGTACAAATATTTTATTTAAACATAAATATTATTTTCTCTAATTGTAACTTGTACGAAGCGATAAACAAATATTGAAATAATAGAAAAAATATAATAATAAACAAGAACAAATAAATAACAGACCGCGAAAGGCAACAAAAAACGATTTTAAATAATAATATAATAAAAAAATAAATAGTCCTCTAAAATAATAAATTCGGACAAGCAATATAATCTCAATATTCCGCACGCGGTGGCCTATCAAAGAGTATTCCTTATACGCGCTATGCAAGCCGACCCTGTAAAAAATCTCAACCGCCTACCTCAACTATTTCATGGCTGGCCGGCCAATCAGGGTAGATTTCGCCGCTGGCACGTGCTGATCACGCACTGTGCATTTGTGTATACTGGTGCATTTCGAATTTGAATTCGGTATAGAGCACAAAAAGAACCTAGTACGCATAATTGTAGATGTCGTCACTGGAAACTGTCTCACGGGGGTAAACCTCGTGAGATGGAAAGTTTCCGACGACGACTACTGCAGAGAATGCGGAGAGGAAGAAGAAACCATAGAGCACCTGCTGTGCCACTGTCCGGCACTAAAATACCGACGCTTTAAAACTTTAGGGCAAGGCCTCCGAGTGAGGGATTAAATATGGTTGCAAGCCCCAGCAACCTAACCTAATCTGACAACTGTCTAAACAAATGAATCGTTAACCGCGCATACTCCTCGAAAAGTAAAAATGAAAAAATAAATTAAACGTTTAACTGTAGAGACACACATATGTTTAAAATTAAAAAACATGCCAGGAGTTACAAACAAGAATTAAAGAAATACCAAATAAAATATCTATTGAACAATATAAAGAGGCTACGTACTACGTACAAATTATGTCTATCAATGGACGTAACAAATTTTGTTAATATTCAAATTGCACAAATTAACAAATCAGCTAAAGGCAGAAGAGTAACTGATGAATTTAAATATAAATGTTTGGCGATATACCTTTCCGGGCCAAAAATGTAACCTAATAAGTGTCTGCAAGGTGCATGCGAAAACTCCTTGTGTTGTGACGTCATTGTAGCCCTTGTCATTCCCAAGCAGCATTTGGATGTCGGGACAACGTTGTGTCACGCGACCAAACGTCGGGGCGCAACGTCGGCACAACCTCGTGCCAACCCTAGTCTGCACTAGTTTGGAGAATAATTTTTGGGTCGAAACGACGTTGAATACCGACGTTGGCTAGCAGCCTAATTTAGTACAAACTGCAACGTTGTTTAAAATCCTAATTCACAGAAATACAAAACTAATATGGCGTAAATTATTATAGTAAAATATGGCTAATATTATAGTAAAAATATTATTTTTATGATTTAGTTAGAGACATATGTCAGATGGCAGTGAAGGAAAACAAAACAGTATTTAAGTGTGGAGGATGTTTGAAGATCATAATTATTGAAACACTTTAACCGACTCTGTAACTCGTTATCCAAGGCAAAAAAGTTAAACGCAAACAACTTTATTGATAAATGTATTGTTTCTACTTTGAAAAATACTAATGGGCCTTAAAATTAAAGAAGTTTTAAAAATTTTCTTGAATTTTTTTTAGTAAAATGAGAATAATTTATTCGCAGTCGAAAAATTTGTTTCCGCGTGTTTTTAGGGTCAAATATTTCAAGTTAATGTATTCAAAAAGCAGGAATTGCTATTTTAGGAACGAAACATTTTCTTATTTAACAACATGGCGGCTTTCACTTTGTTGTTTTGGAGATTAAGATGGAGTAGTTCGAGTAGTCGCATACTGGACTAATAAAGTCGCAGTTCGGCCTTAACAGGTAGTATACTAGTCGCAAGATTGCCTAATTTAGTCATCCTAGAGTCTAGCTTGTGCCGCCCTCTATAATATAAATAAACGAGGGAGTGGATAAACTATCGGTAATATATGTCGATGTTTATTTAAATTTAGTTTTATATGTACCTTTCTTATGTCCCATTTTAATTATTTTTTTTTTATAAAAACAAAAACAGCACTGAACTGTCTGACCGAACAGAACAATGAAGTGAAAATTTAAGATTTAAGGTTATGGTTCAATACAGTTGCAAAAAGGTAGTGACTCGACGTCCTACCAACGTAAGAATAAGGAAATCTAAACAACGTTGGAATTAGTAAAACAGACGACGTTTGCATAACGTTGGAATAGGTCCTGAAACTGACGTCGGAAAACTCTATATTGTCCAACGTTGTAACTACGTTGTCCGAATCACCTAAAGATCACTTAAGCAAAAAAGGTTACAAGACAACGTTTATTCGACGTCGCAGAAGCTTCTAATTTGCTGTAGTACTAGTCCAACGTCGGCACAACGTTATAAAAACGTTTAAATTTATTTTAATACCCAAGGTAGGGAGCTAACTATTTTTTGTAACTAATCCAACGTTGTGTTTAGTAAACATGTGGTCGCAAGTCGTGAAAATGCTACTTGGGTGATAGTGTGTATATTATTGGTTGCCGTATGCAAAACATTTATTATTTAGTTTATTTATTTAAACACCTTATATATGTATGCAGTATAGAAAATTAACTGTATAAATCGTATTAAATACTCGGATAATACATTTTTAAGAACAGCAATTCCCAGCATCACCGTTTGTCAGCATTCTTTTTAGAGTACTTCCATATTTTGCTTTAAAATAATTAATAACAATATTGTAAGCGCTTAGTCAAAATCCACAACACAAAATGAAAGTATTTATACACTCTATAGCTCTAAAAACTTTAAAAACACCTTTTTCACATTTAAAATCAACAAAATAATTAACTCAAAATTTCTCAACTGTCAGTTTTATAAGTATACCATAGGCAACCAATAATACACACTATCATGACAAGGACTACAATGACGTCACAACTGTCAGCTAAAGCGCGGGAAGAGGCGAACGTACGTCTTACGAGGGGGGAACAGAGGTTTAAACTATAGTTTAAACCAGCTCGGGTGTCTAATGTTGTTATGGTAAGAGGTATCTTTACCAATTGGAAGCAATCCCTAGCTTATTTTTTTTATCACACTGCATGCCTAATAATGTTCATTTAAAAAATATTTTGAATATTACTCCAAACTTTTTTGTTAAAAACCAGCAAGTTTTTATATTCGATATTTCGCACCTGATAAAAGCTTTGAAGAGTATGTTAATTAAATATATATTTGTTCTAAAAGACCAAAGAATAGCTTGGAAATACATTATACTATTTTATAATCATGACAAAAACTACGTAATAAAGGCAGGAACTAAATTAACAGTCTAATACCCTTGTATATGAATTTTTAAAGTATCTCAACCTAAGACGTTTATATGTTCACAGTCTTTTACTACAGAAAAATATTTTTTGTGACTCTGAATTTAGAAGCGGCCAATAAAAACAGAGAAAATAAAAATCGATAATTTTCGGACTGTGCCAATTGGTTACTAATCGAGCAGATATTTTTTGCCTATTAGATATGCTATAAAAGCTGGTAATTATACAATTCGACCATTGTGAATACCCGACAAATTCCGCAAGGCCGACGAGGTCGATGTTTTTCACTGATAAGAAAAAAAATGTTTGTTTAGATAATTTTCGAGATATTTTTTCTTTCTGAATGCACATTTTAAAGTATTTTATATTCTTTGATCTATTACACTGGTCGCACGTGTCGAAGTTTTGTTTCTTGTAGGTTTAAAACATTTTCTTGTTTCTTTGTAGTTGTAATGTAAAATTAGATTAATTTATTAAGTTTGATTATAATGTTTAGTGTAGACTACCAGAAGTAATTTAGTAGTGTTTTATATTTTATTTTAAAGTTAAATAGTAGGTGAAGGGGTAATTTGCTTAATTTTTCTTTATATTTGATTAATTAATAAGTTTGATAATTTGTTTAGTGTAGAATATAAGAAGTAGTTTGTGTAGTGTTCTTGTTCTTACACTTGTTCGACACGATTATATTCATTTATTTTGTAGTTGAGTAGAAGGTGAAGGTATTTGGGTATTTTTTTCTTTTTGTTTTTCTTCTAATAATTGTAGTAGTGCTTTTAAATAGTGTGATAGATACATTATAATCTTCCTTCAACTTCGTTTAAAAGTGCGTTATCATATAATTTTGGTTTTCTGGTAGTTGAATATACGAAAAAAAACTGATCAAATTTATTTTAAATTAAATTAATCTAGTCTTATTAATCAAATTAAACTAGTCAAATAATATTAATTGCAATCAATTATTAAAAAATATTAATTATTTTGGAAAATAACTTTTGAACTGGAGTATTATTGATAAAATTTAGCCAATTTTTTTTACCCAGTAGCCGTGTTTCAATATGATCTTATCATTTATCACTGTATAATAACTTTGTTGTGGCAGAAAAATATACCAGTTACTTTCAAAATATTATTTCTTTTCAAATGTCACAAAAGTATTAATTTTTGCTACGTGATTGACAATATAAAAGTCATTTTAACGCCTAGGCATAAAAGTAAAGCACTTTTACGCCGAAGCATAAAAGTATGAAAATATATTATTAAAATGACATAAGTCTCAAATTCAACGAGCCGTAACCATAGTTTCTCGATATATAATTACTCATGATACAAAGAAAACTTGAAAACAAGGTATGATCGATAGCGACTCCAATTTAGTTCAGTTTGCGCATATCGCCTGTGACGTCATATGCCATACAAAAAAATATCCTTATTGTTCAATTGCCACTAATAAAAAAAGACTTAAAATAGGGAAGAATTCGGACATAATCCCTAAAGTTATGTAAAATCATCGAGATTGACATTTGAAAAGTTATGACACATTATACACATTTATTATGTATCATCTGTTTGAAAATTTGAAATTGGCGCGTGGAGCTTGCCGACCAATAGTGCCGTTTATCACCTGTGACGTGGTGACCATCCTGCGCAATATCATACCTTGTTTTCTTTGTATCATGATAATTACTTACAAGGTATGAGTTTTAAATCTTTTTATATTATTTGGAACGTTTGAAATTGTTTAAAAAATTATTTATGGCGTTTGAAAAAATAGCATGCTTATATTCGGAGTAAAATGACTTTTTGTGCTTCGCTGTATGTCAAACGTACAGTCTCGCCACGAAAAGTGTCATTTTTACTCCTAATAAAACAATATACTAGAAAGTTTTATAGTTTAACGGGCTTTGTGAGTTAAAACATAATGATATTTTCAGTTTCTATAATTCTTGATCGAAAATAAACGGCGTCAGTGATGGCTATGAAATGAAGATCGCTGTCATTTTATATGTAAATTTATATGGGAAATGTCGTCGATCGTCATTTCCCAGCCAACTGGACGCCGTTGTTTTTTCATATGGTACAAAGTTAAAACAAATTTGACTCTGATCATGTTTTATGCTAAGAAATATTTATTTCGTGTAATAAAGATTTAAATGGTGTATTAAGTACATAATATTTATTTAAATGTCAAATAATATTATTGAAGCAAGTGTCAAGTTTTATTTTTAATTAAGAATAAAATTAATCAAAAATGTATAAAAGTTTTGTTTTTAAAAAAAAATTATCGTAAATTCGTAAAACCTCAATTTAGAATAAAATGATCTAAGAATGAAATAAAATTTTATAGCCCTATGTCAAATCGAAATAAAGTAAGTGTATGTAACTTTTTTTAAATATTAATAAATACCAGTAATTAGCATTAATGTACCAACATATTGAAATAATAATTTCTTTGTTAATACGGTTTAGTATCCTTAAAATAACAGCAAAAATAATCGAAAATCAACAATGAAATAATAGTTTTGTTTAAATTTCTTAATCAGTTGAGCCCTATTATATTTCGCAAAAATCCGAGCTATATTATTACATTACTCTGAGGGAAATACCGCAAATAATCGATATTTTTGACTCCGCCCCTAATCACATGCTTCATTCCTTTAAAGCTTCACGATTTATTCACCAGAGGCAGCACACTTTGTCGAGAGGTTGATCAACTTTAAGAATATATAAACAAGGCTAATACTTTTCCGAATTTTGAAAAAATGAATATAAAATATGCTACACAAGTGTTTAGTGCCACTGTTGAAGGGGCACTAAATGTATACATCAGGTTTGGTGCTATTCCTCTCAAATATATCACACAATAAACAAAAATAATACTAAAAAACAAAATATATCACACAAGAAAAGAACGAAATAAATTAAGCCGCACGCTATTGACTCAAAGCTGCCGTAACTGTCTGTTGTCGATGACAAAAACTACGACTGACTACGACACTGGTTAATTTCTGTTGCTGGCACCCAAAATGGCGGCGTGCTCAAGGATATGCGCGTAGCGTTCTCGCCAAAGCGAGTCGGCCTGCCGCGCCGGTTGATTTATATGCCGTGGTATGGATGCACCCTGAGAGCAAATTGTTACCATGCCACCAAACAGTGCCGTGGCACATATTTTTCTTAACTTAGCTGTTTGAAGAGATATTTATATTTTTTGATAAATGTGTTCAGGTGCAACGATATAAAACTACCCGTCTTATACCGAGTACACGGTTCGTAGTAAATAAAAGTCGCGATTTTATAAAACACTAACTTTTACTTATCAAAAAAGAACTAGTTAAGTGAAAAGAGCCGAATTTGATATAGTATTTAACTATAAAAGTACGGAACGATCGTTTTCTTACAGCTCTCAAAAACAGACTGTCTCAATGACACTTTCACACACTAAAATTAATTGTTGCACATAAGGTATACAAAATACAAAGGTAACAGAAGGTAATAATAAAATGTAAATTAATTAAACAATGTTTTTAACATGGCTCTGACAAAATGTTTTGACTACGCCCATGGTGTATACGGTGGTATCATACTAATTAATTACGAAAAAAACGTATTAAAATGTTAACAAAAGGTACAAAACTAGTATCGACGCATAGCACACATCAAGTACATATAATAGCCCAGAAAAATAACTAATAATTAATTATTATATTATAATATAATAATTAATCAGGAAAATAATTTACTGAATTTGTAGCAGTACGAGTAGCAGTATCACAATAAAGCCTTGGTTTCCTACAAAGCGGTAGCACTAAAGTGCGGCCGTAATTTAACGGCGAGCTACGCCACTAAAAAACGTGTATGTACTTACAAATCAGTGTGTGTTCCTCCAAAGCGTTCGGCTCTAAAAAACCGCAGCGTATTTTAAGCCTAAAAACCTTAATTAAGAAATTACCTGTTAAAATTACTTGTTATTAGGTACATAGGTAACAGAGTGATAATTCTCGGGAAGCTGTTTTAAATCAAAAATATTACATACATAGGTAGATATACCCCGCTAGCAAGCGAACCTTTGGGTCGGCGTTTACATGTATAGGAGTGAGTCGTTATGGCAATCTAGTAAGTCGGAGTAAGCAAAAATACGTAATAGTATTTATTACATAACTACTTAATCTGACGCTAGATTCCATGCGCTTGGAAAAATACTCGCCTTCTGTCTTTATTCAGTACATCTTATTTTACTAAGCGTGTTGGCCGTACTCTTCGTACACATGAAAACCGGCACCCAAGACCAGAAATGCCGACCCTAACAACGTAACCTAACCTATTTGGTCATTTTAGAAGTGTGGCCTAGATTTAACGTGTAAGACAGAGAATAATATAAAAGACCGGTTGACAGACAGAGATACAAAATCAAAAGCGGCGTACAATGTTGACGGTTTTTACGTTTGTACGAAAATTTGTGTAGAAAAAAAAACTATTTTACAAACTTTCATATACCAATTTGGTCATTTTAGAAGTGTGGTCTGGATTTTAACGTGTAAGACTGAGAGTAGTGTAAATGACACGTTGACAGACAGAGAGGCAAAATCAATAGCGGCATACAGTGTTGACGGTTTTTACGTTTGTAGGAAAATTTGTGTGAAAAAAAAACTATTTTAAAAACTTTCATGTACAGGGTCCGGCAATAGTGCGTCGGGCATCTATAGCTCCTGGAATAAAAAACTTGGAAATTTTGATTGTGCATAAAAGTGCAAATCTAAAGTATGTACTAAGATGTATTTCAGGAAAATATTTTAACCTCTACAGGGTGGCTCAAAAAAGTGTAAGTGGATCGGGAAGATATTTTTTAAATGGAATACCCTGTATATTATTGCATTTTTGACTTCCTATTAGATCACTTTACATAATCCTAAAATATTTTTAAATATGTTTTGATAGTTTCAGAGATAATAATAAATAAATAAAAAAAATATTTTTTTCAGCTTTTTTAAAATTAAAATTAATAAATTTTAATATTAAAAATACAAGAACTATCCTGAAATCAAAGCTATATTAGGCATTTACTTTAGATGGTCTCTACTTACTTTGGTATACATATCGTAATCTTAAATCATACAGGGTGTTCAAAATTCTACGCCAAACTTTCTAAAATATAAAATAATATTTCTTCGTTTTTTTAAATGGAACACCCTGTATATTATTTTTTAAACAGATGGAGAATTAAAAAATGAACATTTTTGTATTTAGAGTATATCAAAATTTTTAATGGTTTCGCAGATGCACGCAGTATTATTTCATATTATGGCCCTTTCAACGGTAAAATAAGGTAAAATACGAGAGAAAAATCATTGGGTGGCTTTGATTAAAGTTTACTGTGGAAATTGCCATATGAAATATAAAACCGCAAATATCTGCGAAACCATTAAAATTTTTGATATACTCTAAATACAAAAAATGTTCATTTTTTAATTCTCCATCTATTAAAAAAAAATTGGCGCCGGGAGGCACGTATAGCCGCCCATACTAAAATATGTTAATATCTCGAAAACTGCGACTTTGACTGATTTTGATGTTATTACAAATTTTGTTGCAAATATTATTCCTAATCTTAATTTCAAAACCGCGTTTCGCTAGCTACTGTAATTTTGGAGTTACGATTTTTTAACCCCCTCCCTACACCCTTACCAACCCCACAGCCCCACCAAAAACTAATGGTCAGATTCTGGGGTGCCACAGTATTTTTGTGCGAAATTTGGTGAAAATCGGTTCAGCGGTTTTTGAGTTATCGTGTTACAGACGGACAGACAGACACCATGAAAATATTTTGTATTTAGGATGTTTAGATTTAGGAAGAACAGATATCACATTGAGCATTTTAACCCGATCAAACAATCGGAGGTTGACTACGTAGTGTAAAAACCAACTGAGATAGAGAAGGCGACATTGCCACATCTCAAATTTGCGCCTATCTACTTAGTTTGATTTGCAGAAAAGGTGACTTTAAAACCTTTACCGGATATCAATAAATCTCAATTTCTTAATTAAATTATTAGTTTATTTTTAAAGAAGCATGCGTAATAATATGTTATTAACCAGAGGATATATGCGTTACTATTAAAGGACATGTTTACTGCTTAATGTGCAAAAACGTTTAGAACTATTGGCAACGTCGCTGCTAGCCAGTGGCGAAGTTATGGGGGGGCTTGGGGGGGCTTAGCCCCCCAAATGTAGAATTAGCCCTCCCAAAATGTTTGACGCTCTATGCAATACAAGCTCGATTACAGTCGGTCCCTGGTCTGTCAGTGTTAATATGTCACTCGATAGTTTAAAATTTAACCTAGAAATAATTCTGCGAAAACAATATATTGTGATATTGTGATGTATATATTTTAATGCGAAGGTCTGGGTGTTTCTTATTTTATTTTTTAGTCATATTTAATATCTGTATGTTTATTATTAAAATGTATATATCAGTTATACTTAGTTCTGTTTAGTCCATGTTTATTCGATATTGCCACTAAAGCATTTAGTATTAAATACTGTGTTTTCATCCTAATCTTACCTAATGTTATGATCAAAAGATGCCGGGGCTTAAGCCCCCCCAAAATCGGAGAGCTAACTTCGCCAATGCTGCTAGCCTTCCCGAATGAAAATAAGCCGTCCATCCCACCACCCCTCGCGACGGCCATTGGTCCGTTATAGCGTATTACGTTTAGCTTACGGTGTGTTTGAAGTCGGAATCAAGTCCGAAATGAACTTTTCAGTGTTTTTCGGTAGTTTTTGTTTTTGTTTAACGTACTTTTGAATCTGCGAATTTTCAATATGGTACGACAGTGTCAAGTGTGTGGAAAAATAAGCTCAAATTACCCGAACTTGTCTTTTCACAGGTAGGTACAAATTTCCGCCGTAATTGTACATAGGCGTCCCACAAGGGAGCCCCTTACAATTAAAATAATTTCTAATTATATTTGTTGAATTTGGTCTATTAAAACAAGAACGTAGTAGCCGGTAATTGAATTATAATTCGTCTCAATTACTACCTAACTGTTGTAGATCCTAACAAATTTGAATATAAACGTTGCATTTGTAACTTTATTATAAGCCAGAAAGTGACATTTTTTTCTTAAAATTGCGTCATATTTTGGTCATTATATACAATATTCTAAAGGAATTTTGCTCAACAAATAAACAAAATACATTTAACTAAAATTTGATTGTCTGATGAAGCTACCTTTAAAAGTAATGGGTTTGTGAATAAACGTAATATTCATTATTATGCGACAGAAATCCCATACTGTAGCACACAGATTTGATACTTTTAATGATAAACGCCTTCTATTGAGAGACTAAAAGGTAATTGCCTCGTATCAGAGCCATCATAATACAAATCTTGTCTTATATTTTCAAAAAAAACAAAGTTTTCTCATTAAATATTGATTTTAGGTATAGGAAGTTATAGTCTATAAAATGAATAACTTTGAATTGTGACCGTTATTTCTTACCAACACGGCAAATATAAAATCCCTCTGTCAAAAAAGTTACTGATATTCTTTAAATTGAGTGCCTGAACGAATCAGATAGGTAACTCTTTTTACTTTCGTGAAATAGAAAAGGAAAATAATAAAACAAGTGACAGTTTTTCCTCTTCTTCCAAAAATCAACCCAAAATGTCATAATTGTCAAAGGTAAAATGTCATCAGCTTTTGACATTTCTAAATATCAGACCAATGCCGTCTCTAATAGAACAGCCTCGGAGCGAGATTTATGACGTCACGCTAGTTAGATACTATGGATTAATAAATATGTTGTAGAATACATGGAAAACATAACTATTCCTCGTATTTTTGGTTTGTATTTTAAAATCAAAGTTTGTTTTTCAAATACAAACCAAAAATACGAACAATAATTATGTTTTCCATGTATTCTACAACATATTTATTAATCCGTAGTATCTAACTAGCGTCACGTCATAAATCCCGCTCAGAGGCTGTTCTATTAGAGACGGCATTGCGTCAGCATGGCTGCAAGTTGCTAACCTAATAAAATAAACACTGAAAAAGCCCGCGGGAACTGTCAAATTCAAAGTTATTCATTTCGCAGACTATATTAATAATACAAGATTAAACAACTATTACACAGTACTTCACAGGAAGCTATCGATTGCGAACTAACTAAATCGTTACTAATTACTAATTTTGAAAAGTTCTTTTTAAGATCAAAAAAGGTAAAACTAAAACCTAAACTATCATTTGAGATTAAACGGGAAGTTCTAAATAATGTTGCCTATTCTAAACAAGAAAAATTTATTTATAAGTTTTATAACATCTCTAATTAAATTTGGACGAAAAGAATATTTCTGTTTGCTGTAGGTAATTTTCTCAGGGAAAATACGTAACTAAAAATGACTTTTTAAGTCAAAAACAGTTAGGTTATTCCAAAAAAGGACTGTCCTTTTCAAAAACGGACAGGTGGCAACCCTAGGTATTTCTGGAATGGAAATTTAATGGCAAATCTACAACTTTAGTTTGAAAATATGTTCCGGCCACCTATATTTACAAAAATGTCTAAAATGTGCTTTACCATTGCCTCCAAATTCTGAAAAAAAAATTGAAAGAATAGTCACCAACCACAAACCTAATATAGAACTGTTTCAGAAACTTGAGTCACCCTGTAAATATTCAAAAGTAACTGAAAGTTTATATAGAAGTAACTAAAAGTTTAAATTGAAAATCGACGTTGGAGCGATTTTCGAAAACTACCTACTAACGTTTCAACATAAGTATATATGGGATATTAATTATATTATTATATTAGACCTTATAACAAAACTCATCTGACGAAAAAGTGTTACTGTAGTATATTAATATGGAGTAAAAATTTTACTAATTACTTTACTTTTACTTTACTAATTAAATTCCTTCCAAAAAACGATACGCCATTGTCCATTAGAACAATCCAAATGCGCCTAGTTGCCGGGGTCGGAAATTTTAGACTTCTCTGTCTCTTCTGTCCTTGTTTGACACATTGGAATGTTTGATACACTTCCAACGAGTATTTGTGAATAAGATGTTCGGTCTATCTTTATAATGTCTTTGATTTAGGTCATTTATGACCCAAATAAACAGACAGACACCATGAAAATATTTTGTATTTAGGTCATTAATGACCCAAATATCTCATTTTGAGTGAAATTAAAAAACTTTTTTTTTGCCAATTTTAATAACCTACCATACCTATTGGTATGGTCGGCTAATAATATGCATAGTGTTCCATTAAAAAAAACGAAGAAAAATTATTTTATATTTTAGAAAGTTTGGAGTAGAATTTTGAACACCCTGTATGATTTAAGATTACGATATTTATACCAAAGTAAGTAGAGACCTTCTAAAGTAAATGCCTAATATAGTTTTGATTTCAAGACAGTTCTTGTATTTTTAATATTATTTTTTAAAAAGTCTGAAAAATATATTTTTTTTATTTATTTATTATTATCTCTGAAACTATCAAAACATATTTTAACATATCTTAGAATTAAGTGAAGTTATCAGAAAACAAGCCAAAAATGCAATAATATACAGGGTGTTCCATTAAAAAAATCATCCCGATACACTCACAATTATTTGGGCCACCCTATAGAGGTTAAAATATTTTCCCGAAATACATCCTAGTACCATATACAAGGCTAGTACATACTTTAGTTTTGCACTTAAACAAAATTCCCAAGTATTTTATTGACGGAGCTACAGATGCCCGACGCACTATTGCCGGACCCTGTAAGGTAATGTATATAATCTAAATATAATCCATTACATCTGCAGTAAAATAATGAGTAACTAATTGTGAAAAATAAGGTTCGAACCCATGTTCGAACCCTGATAGAGAAACATTTTCCATAAACGCCTACTTGTGCGGTTTGAACTTTTGATGCAAAATCCGACAATGCCGCATAGAAGAAATGTATCAACCCAACTTTTACCTCTTTTTAATAATACATCTGATTTTCCATTAAGCTGCCTACCTCACTGTATTACACGTTAAAGTGGGAGATACTGGGTGTAGATGTTTCATTTTCATTTCGATTTTTTTTTAAATATTTTCTAAAGGGGCGGCTTGTCCTATGAGGCAGATGAGAGAGTGCCTCACCAATACATTTGAAAAATTACACGTATTAATCGATACATCTTTAATCACAATTTTATATTTTTTCCCTATTTGCATCAATAATAATTGTATTTTTTATTGTCATTCTACAATAAATTACGTCGATGGTCCTTTAACGCGCTTCCTTTCCCATATGCGACAAACTCGACGATGTATATCCATCTCATTTGTTCTTTAAGAAGTATATGTGCAGAGGTTTGCCTCTCGCCTTTCCTTGTCTAGCGTATTGTGGTATATCGCACTGACGGAGCGATAGCGTTCACTGGAATCTTAACTCTCTAGAATGAAAAGAAAAAGTATAGGCAAAACCTTTAGTTGAAGAGAGATAAAATGTATGGAGTAGTAGCGCGTAAAAAGACTGTATTGAGGCGAGCCTCAAATGTAAATTTGAACCTTAAAAGCCATTCGTTAAAAATATGTATCACTTTCCAATCAGTTCCCGATCAGCTCGAGAGATATTAGGCGACAGGCTGAAAATGCAGAATTGCATTATTTGGGAATTCGGCTTAGTTTGAATCAGAGCTTGAATTAATTCTGCCGGTTATTACACTGTTTTGTCTACGTTTTTTAATGTGAATTGTTCATATTAAGTAAATACCTAAAAAGTGGGCAGTGACTTATTGTTGATTGATATGATGATTTAGAGGGACATGCATCATCAGAGGACTTCCCCAGATAAAGTTTTTCGAATCATTTCTAGATAAATTGTGTGTAGTCAAAAAGTAAAGCGACCTGTTATAGATTTCGTTTTGTTTTATTTTTATAGGATGGGTAGAGAAACAAAATTTTACCATACAGAGTAAAATATAAGAGAAAATAAGCTAAGGTCGCTTTGATAAAAATTTACTGTTGCAATAGCCTTATGTAATAGGTACCGTATGATCGAGAAAAAACGGCGTCAGCGTTGGCTATGAAATGAAGATCGCTGTCATTTTATATGTAAATTTATATGGGAGCTGTCATCCATCGTCATTTCCCAGCCAACTGGACGCCGTTTTTTTTTTCGATCATACGGTATAATACTGCGAATTATATTACATAAGGCTATTTCCGCAACTGCTAAAAATTTAGAAATATTTTAAATACAAAAATGTGCGCTTTTTAAGTCTGTAGGTATCTAAAATACTAAAAATAATATACAGTGTGTATTGCATTTAAAAAAAACTGAGATATAGCATTATAATATTGCAATGTTGGCCGCGCCATAAAAAATCCCTGTGAATGTGAATTTTTCTCGGATTTCTTCTTTTATCCTACATACCTCGCTATATTATACGTACTTAAGCAATAATATATCAATAAGTTAAATTCACTCCAGGTTTTTACCACTTTTTAAAAGATAAAATTTTTCAAATATGAATTATCATGGAAATCCCGCATATATAGTGCTTCAAATAAATCAATAGTGTGATGTATGCTGAATTTTATGCTGAACTCAATTCTGTACAGAAAAATGGTAATGCGATTGCAATTTTAAAGAAAATATTTTTTTAGGATATGTACTTTTTTTATATAGAACTTCCTCGTACTAATGGCCACCCTATATACATACTAATAAAAATTCTCTTCTAATGTGCCTCACCATCTTCCAGTGCTACGAGCCGCCCCTGAATTTTCTAAGCTAATGTCGATATTTGGATGAAAATTCCTGTCTGTGTGTAAATTTGATTTCGATGGCGATATGGCTCCTACTTGTAGGGGGCGCCACCTACATATACAGGGTGTCCCAGGCTGAGCGTGCATTAGAAGTTTCTAGAGAACCACAATATCTAGATCGGAGATTTTTTGCACATCATTGTTTTACAACGAGATCTATCGATTAAAAATATTTTCAATATGGCGGCACTTCCGGAAATACCGGAAGTTGACAGCAACTTTCTTATTTTAAATGGGTGCCCCAATTTTTTATTACATTCTTAAATTCTCTGTAAAATTCTATGAATACTGATGTCAATCTATATCTAACATTAACCGTTTTTGAGAAAAATATTATTTAAAATTTTTGGACAAAAAAAACTACCTGTCAAAAAAAAGTGTATAGCCTAAAAGTTAAATTTAGTCATTACCACAGCCAGTGTGACATAAAGAGAAGACATGTGGCTATCTATTTCAAAAATTAAATTGTTCAAATGTCATATAATAATGGCAGTAGCTGTCATGGAATTGAGTGGTTAAAAAATTACCATAAATCATTTTTTTCAAATGGAAACCCACTTTTTTTATTTCACTAATGAAACGGTTTTTCAATTCGTTACTTTTTAACTATACATGTTCCTATACCTAAAATAAATCGTTTTTAAGTTATTTAAGATTAAGTTTGAAAACCTATATATTTCTTCATTTTATCTAGCTTCCTTTGACATTAAGTGTCAAACGGCCAGACTATTTATTTCCATCTGTCAGAAAACGAATTATTTGAATTTTCCATAGTATAAATATACTGCCTGCCTTAAGGGTTTAAAAAGTGTATTTATAAAAAAATATATCTCTTATTTTCCCTCTTTAGTGATATCTAATAGTTGATATTATTAATAATATTCCGTATGAACGAAAAAAAAACAGCGCATAGTTGGCTAGAAAATGATGCTGCTTTTTGAACAAAGCGTCACAATATGACATGGCCAGATCTGTTGTTTTACCTCACTTGACGTTTAAAGTCATAGGCTACTGGTTAAAATCAAGAAAAATATATGCTTTAAAACTAAGTCTTAAATAACTCAAAAACGATTTATTTTAGGTATAGGAACATGTATAGTTAAAAAGTAACGAATTGAAAAGCCTTTTCACCGGTGAAATAAAAAAAGTGCGTTTCCTTTTGGAAAAATTCACAGATTTTGCAACATGCGTAACCATCATAGGCGTATTGAAAATACCAGATACAAGTGGGCGGTTGTCAGCAATCACCTGTTTTTTACATTTTATATTAATTTGTGACGTCATTTGGAAGAGCTCAATAGAAATATAAAGAACTAAACCTTGTTTGGAAAGCAATTTGACATTCGTGACATCACCACTCCGGCAGTCTATGGTGCATCCAGACCTGACGAGCCGAGCGCGAGACGAGAGTAAGACAAGAGCGAGACGAGAGCGAGACATTTTCTATCCATTTTTTACGCCAACCTGCCACGAGACAAGCCGAGTGGGATCATAGTGAAAGAAAGTCAAACACATATTAAATTGCAATTGAATATAACAAACGATGGCCAAATAATAACGCATACAGTAATACATTTTTGTATCTTTAATATGATATTCGGTCTTTAACATGGTATTCATCGTCGGTTTTCCCCATTTTGGCTGTTTTCCCCTTTATCCCTTACACGACGTTTTTTACATAATACGTTTTTTAACGTTTTTAGAACAAAATGTTAAATAAAAAAGTTATTGGTAAGGTTAAGAAGCACATTTTAACATTACTATAGAGTATACAGGGTAATTCAAAAAAGTGTTGCAGATATAACATATTTTCTAATGGAAATACTCTATTTTTTATTTTATTATTGGGTTATACATACGTACAATTTGGTAACTTTTCTTGCCATTTTTTGATATTATATATCTAAAATTAATAGATGTTGTAATAATTCAATTTGTTTAAAGAAATGTTGGATTTCGATAGGGTAAAAATTATCAGTGACATAAAATTTGTAAATTCTATCAGAAAAAATGATAATACATACAGTGTACGATTTAAAAATTTGAGATTACTTAATTTTAAATGGCCGAAGTTTATAAATCAGAGCTAATATCTCGCAGTCGGGTGAGCCTACCAAAAACACGTCCAGACTTTCGAGCTTTCTTTGATCTCGGCCGTTGGAAAATCGACAGGGGACGGATAGCAACGAGGCTCCGTGGGTTGACTCGCGACGCTCTCGCGAGACTCGTCCACACAGCGAATTTGGAATGTCTCGCGCTCGTCTCCCCAGGTTTGGACGCACCATCGTATCGCTGATCGCCATTCGCAAATATATTCCAGATACGTATAGTGAACAAGTGAACCGTTCGCAACGTTAAATAATTTTGATATTTCATTTTTATCGTGATGGCTTTTTATGAGAGTGTATACATAGAATTAATTGCATTAATTTGCAATAGCACTTCGAACCCACAGTTTTGTTATGGAGCCAGATTAAACCAATCAGATGAGTATTATGTTACCGTAAAAGCCCCAATATTGGTTAAACGTAGAGTTGCCAACGTAGGAGCCCGAAATATACCAAAAAGTGGGTCAGTTTCGGTTAAGTTTAGATTAGGTCTATATTTTTATTAATTCAAAACCAACTGAAACCTAATTCTAATCTAACCTAAACTCACCCCTTCTTTTGCATATTTCCGGCTATTACCTGGGTATTCCTAGGTTTAACTAATATTCGAACTTACGGTGTAAATTTATGGAGGAAATTTATTTTTACCTCACAGTATAGGCATATTTTGAACCCTTACCGTGCATAGTTACTGTAGATAAAAATAAATTAAAATATAGTTATTCCAACGAAATTTAGTTTGCAGCTTCTTTTCATCATACCTAATAAAAAAAACCGTGACAACCACTACTTATAGTATGTACCTACATATGTATTTTTAAACATCATTAAGAGATTTAAGTATAAAAAGGTGCCCATAATGTGAGTAGCGGTATTGACGGTTTTTTGTTATGCGGAAAATAAACAGCAAAATATATTATCGACTGCAGCAACTATGTATTCCTAGTTTACATTCAGTATGTCCAATTAATATGGAATATTATACCTATACATGCTTTTAAACATTTTCTACCATTATATTTTTATAGTTGAGTTTTTGAAATTATTGTGTTAGCTTCTTAAACAAGACAGACCCATAATAATTCAAATCTTTATCATCCAAGACTTTCAAGAATTATGAAGTAATCTCACGTCAATTTTTTTTAAAATCATTGCATGCCTTAAGTATTTGCAAAGTTAAGAAAAATATTTCTTTGCATACCTTGCAATTAATATATTTGGTCTAATTTATCAGTTTTGCAACATATCCGAAATTCAGATTGTGTGTGACACAACGAAGAGTGAACGTGCAACGTGAAAAATGGCAAGTAAAAAAATGTAAAATTTTAATTACTAATTACACAGTCCTTCCCTTGAGTTCTTCTGCCTAAAATCTATATTGCCTTCCCTAAGATTTTAAATATAAATGATTGAAATTCATAACGTTTACCACAATTAAAACTTAAGATAGTTATTTAATTATTAAATCCATAATTATATTAAAAAATAACACTTACGAAGTTAATAAATATTAACTATTTCTAGTTAATCATTTAATAATTATTCTGATAAAAACACGCTGGATTTTTTATTTTAGAAATCATACAGGCTATAATCATTAATATGACTATATGTATTAACAATACTTAAATTAAAATTTATTTGAAGGAATGCTACTTGAAGTATTAACTCGGAATAATTATTAACCAAACTGCTCATCGCGTTATCGATGTCGGCGTCTTGTGACTGTTGTCTGGCTGATTGGCCGTTTAGGTACCTATAGTTTGATTTCAGATAATGCAGATTTTAATGTGCCATTTGTGGTTTTTTATTGGAATTTTTTTACATATTTGGTATACTCTATGAAGTGCTCATGTCCATTTTTCAATTATTAAAGTGCTTATTTAGGTAGGTACATTTAAAATTAATTAATTAGTGTATAGTATTACAGTTTTTTTTTACCAAACCTTTGGTGTTACACAGCAAAATAAAATACTAAATCACCACAATACACCAAAACACTTTTACTTTTACACTGGACGCGCGTTTCGCTAACCATGAGTTTATAATCATCTGCGGATGATGCTAACATGGTTAGCGAAACGCGCGTCCAGTGTAAAAGTAAAAGTGTTTTGGTGTATTGTGGTGATTTAGTGTTTTATTTTGTAGTGTATAGTAATTGAATTTTGGGTTTGTTTATTTTTTATGAAATGTATTTTTTTCTATTAAAATAAACATAGCTTTACTTACAAAATCGCTAGCTAGCCATTTTTAAATACAGGCTGTTAATTAAGTATCTGGCCAACTTCAGAAGGTGATTCTTTGTGTTTTTAAGGTAAAAAGTTAATTTGTCCAGAAATGCATAATTTTAAAGATACAGGGTGTCAAGTCCTAATAGACATTTTTTTTATTAATATTTCAAAGATCCGTTGGCCGATTTTGTTGAAATTTCGCCGTGTTGTGAATTTTGATAAGTTAGCGCTAATTAAATGATAATAATTATTATTTACAACAATATTCGACCAACAGTTCTTAAGATATTTAGAATCGAAATAAATATAAAAGTGTACGTACAAAAAAGGTCGTACGGCTGTGCCCGACTTTATTAACAGATTAAGTAATAGGCACTGAACACGAGTACCAAAAATTATCAAAATCGGATAAATATACAGGGTGTTTCAAAAAACATGTACCATCTGTCGTGGGGAGATATCTCACCTAAAAATGACATTTATTTTTCATATCAACATAGGTCCGATTCTGCGTCGTTTCGTAGCTACAGGGTGTTAAAGTCTAATTATTTTTTAGATTTATTATAATTTTCTTTCAAGTATCTACTTTTAGCGTTTCTAATGAAATTTTGAGGGTGAAAGTTACTATAAATTCGACATATTTTAAAGCTAAAAAAGTGTCCCATATTCACCAGGGACGTGCATATGAGTTAACACTGGAATATTTTCTTAAAAAAGCATGTACGCCACTGACTTTTTTTTTCTTTTGTTAGCGAAATAGTGTAAGCAGTTTAATGCCGATTAAAAGTTGTATCGTGATATTTGTCGGATTTATAGTAATTTTTACTATACATTATTTTGTCGCATTTATAGTAACTATTATCCTCAAAATTTCATTAAAAACGCTAAAAGTACTTTAAAGAAAATAAAAAAAATCAAAAAAAATATTAAGACTTTAACACCCTGTAGCTACGAAACAAAGCAGAACCGGACCTACGTTGATATGAAAAATAAATCTTATTTTTACGGGAGGTATCACCCCACGAGGGTTTTTTGAAACACCCCTTATATACCTTCTTTTGTCAGTCGCTAAATAACTGACACACACTTTAGTTTCCTTATTATCTTGTAATTCCTCACGACAAGTGGTGCTTACGCAAATCCCTATAGGTAACGTATTTATTAAAGCTCGTATAGTGTGGATATGTCTTAATCGCAAAGGACGTCATAAATAACACTTTATGAAAACGTACGCGGGGCATTTAACACGATATCTGTCAGATACATTAATCAAAAATCTTATCGGGTCTTTATATGTTTAAACGAATTCACCTGCTTTAATATTTTTCAGCAAGTCGAATATTTTTTCATAGCTCGGGCTGGAATTTTGAGAATCAGTTGGGAGGACGACCAAGAATCTGCAAGGAGTTTGCTCAAAACTCCTGCAAACAGCATGGCAAACGAATCAAAGATGAAAAAATCCTTGGTTAAAAAATATTCGTACCTCCGCACAGAGGGCCAGGCAGTGGCAGATACAGAGGGGACTCATGGGGCCCGGGCCAAAATCTATAAATTGTGTTAAATATTAGGCTTTTGGGCGTCCTAAAAAGCCATTTTCTACATTACTTTTTTTTGGGTCCCCCTAAAATAAATTCCTGTCAGCCCCTGGGTCCAGGGTCACTGAAAACCGGTGGCGGCTCGTGGCCTGTGGGACTGGGTAGGCGACAAAATTTTAATTGCGTCTATTTTTTCCCCAAAATTTACATAACATCCTAACCCAGTTCGTCAAAATTAATATGTTAGCTTATGGATTAAAAATATTTAGGATAAAATTAAACTAACAGTATTCAACATAATGAGATAATGATTAAAATAATGGATATGTGTGTTTTATTTCCTCAGATAGCATGCTAATTTATATACAATACCTTGATAAATAAGGTAGATAATAGTACCATACAGTTCATCATAGGGTTTTATTTTATATCTATTTATTTACGTAACTTACAATACATAAATATATAGACAAATAAATTTACAAAGCCAAACAGATTATCTTATTCATATACATATTTCGAGACTCAATAACAAATGGAAAGAATAATTACCTACTTTTTATATATTAAATTGATTCGCCGATCTCTTAATAAAGAAAATAAAAAATTTATTTATTATTACATCAGTAAAGTTATCAGATTGTTGAAGGGCTATGAAAATATCTTTTTCGATTGTAAAGGCAAGTGACGATAAATGTGTATTTTTCATTGAATTTCTAGTCGAATTTTTAAAGCTTTTCAAACATGAAAAATGTCTCTCAAAGGAAGTGCTTGGAAATGGTATGAATGTATTGTATACGTCACATAAATTGTATTAATTAGATTATCCATATTGAAAATCAAAATTAATTACTCCAAATTTTAATCTAAATTAATACTTATATCGCCCAATGACCTCTAAATAAAGTAGACCCGGCATTTCATTCATAAAAAGAAAAAGATCAGAATCAGACATTCGTTTCTTGTTCTATGCGAGTGGGAACAAGACGGGATGATCGCAGTCATGAAGGATTCCCGAGAGAATGGCAACGCTGTTCAGAGATCTTGAGAATGTGTGCCAGTGGCGTAGTTACTTTGATTGTAATATATAATTTAATATTATATTCTCGTAAATATGATGTTTGGATACAATATATTGTTGTGCCCGATGGCTCTTCAAATTTTGAAAATACTACTTACCAAAATACATTTTAAATTTTTTAAAATTACGAATATACATACTCCAATGACTTCTATACGAAAATAACTAATTGAAATATTATGATGTGCACATTTCCATAGTAATGCCTGTATATTGCTCCGGTAGTAATATAATCCATCAAACATTCAATGAATACGAGCCGAAAACGACTTTTATAAAACATTGGGTGCGTTCAGGGACGGTCAGCGGCTGAGTGGCTGAGTAAGAGGTTTCCCTAAACGGTCTCTTTTTACACGCATAAACAGTCAGCCGCTGAGTAAAATACTCAGCGCTCGGTCAGCCGCTGTGTTCCCTGAACGCGCACATTTATTTGAATTAATGGTTATTATTTTGATTGAAGCAACGGCGGAAAATGAGAATATTTTAAAACTGTCGTTACTAATTGCAATTTTATATTAGGTATGAAAATATTACTATATAACAACAATAATAAAGATCTTTGTTAAACAAACGAAAATTTCTAAAATATTTACTTATTTCTAGATCAGTTTCTTCGCGGATAATCGGGACCTTGTACTAAATAAATAATTAACTTTTCATTAGAAATTGCCAAAGAAAAAATAAGTAATGCTTTATAAAACATATCAAACAATGACGCATTCATCTTTTAAACTATATAAATCTTTTTAGTCTTAATAAACAAAACAAAAAATTCCTCTATTACCACAAAAATTATACCATCGAAAAAAAAACGGCGTCATAAACTACAATCGGTGATAATTTTGGCGAGGTTATATGTCATGACCCCTACTCTTTATTTTTTAATAGCACTTACTAGCAGTAGTAGGCCTTAAGGTTGTATTTGATTTTTAAATGGTGTAGTATAAATTCGAGAAAAAAAATTTTTGGATATCGATTTATTTTTCTGGAAACGTTCTATCTTTTTATAATTTTTCTATAATTAGTATTAGTTTTTGACAAGTTTTATGTCAATGTTTAATAAATGACATCTAGAAATAAAACTCGCCAAAATTATATTCGATTGTTATTCTCAGCAGTCTCTGACGCCGTTTTTTTTTCGATCATTCGGTATTTAGTATGTAATATCCAACCCCTTAACTTTTTCAATCCCTTAACTTTTTTTAATCATTATATAAGTCTATTATGATTTTACACTTAAAAATCATATTTAATAACTAAAAATCATAATAACAATCAGTATGATCGAAAAAAAGGGGTCCAGTTGGCTTAGAAATGAACATCGATGACATTCCCCATATAATTTTACATATAAAATAACAGCGATCTTCATTTCATAGCCATCGCTGACGCCGTTTATTTTTTCGATCATATTGTATTTCACTATTGAACATTTTTCGTAATTATGACATCTTTAATTTTTTTTATATTTTTTCAACAAATTAATATTCGCATTTTTTGTATACTTGGTTTTGATAATATTTAAATATTATGAACAAAATATTCAATAAAACCAAACGTGACGAAACTAACTTAATGTAATGGTTCATTACTTATAACGATACATTCCAAAACTGTGTGGTTTACTAATATTTCCAAAGATTTTTCCCCATTTTACCTTTCGGCACCGCACTGATGTAACATAGCCTTACTCACCTTCGAAATGAAACTTCTAGGTTTAAATCACCTCTGTTTTTGCAAATTAAGCAAGTTCGCACCCACTGTCTTATTGTTTCTCAATAAAATCACTAAAAATAATACCACAAAACACTAAAATATCTGGAAATCACCTCGTAAAACATTTCGAAAAACCACAACACATTGGCAACGCCGCACGGTGGTCTAAATGGAAAAATTACAGGGACACTCAATTTTGTTTTTGAAATAAAGGAAATAATTGTTGTTTATAATGTTTTTATGTAAAATTACACTCATCAAAAATATTTTTTACATTTTTACCTTCCTATTTTATATACAGGGTGTTCAATTAGTGCGATAAAGTCCAGTATCTCGTTTGCTATTAAGAATTTCAAAATAATGCTAATAAAAAAGTTATAAGTAATAATAAATTGCTTCTTGTTAAAGTATTTTTAATTATACGGGGTGTGTCAGAAAAGTGGTACAGACCAAACTTTTTAAATAAAATACCCTATATATTTTTTAAGATTTCAATTCCTGGTACTTTTTCCAGCATTTTGATATAGGGGTGAATGGTTTATACTATGTGTATCAAAAGTTACAGCCATATTTATTTTTGACGCTCTATACCATTTACAGTACTTAATCAAAGAGTAGATAAGACAAGAGACGACAGTGAACAAAGAAGTCGAATTTCGCGAGAGAGACGCAGATATATTAAAATTTAAAGGTCCCATCAAGTCCCATTTTGTCTGGTGCCAAGTATGTTTCTTTGAAAAATAAACAAGATTTTCTGAAAATAAATAAATAATATAAGAAGGATATAAGTAACGTATGTTAATACGGAAATGTAAATGTTTAGTTTAGGTTGGTTTAGGTTCTTTTTTCGCCATGTACTGATAATATCAAAGAAACAGAATGACTAAGTTGATCGATTTCAAATATAAACAGATAAAATCTCAAAATCTGACAACGGCGTATTTTATCTAATCTAACCTATGATTTTAGGACGCTAATCAGCTGTGCTAATCAGGCTTAAACATAAACAAATCTGATTAGTTGTTTTCTTGCATTTTTGCCTTTTTAAAGAGTATTTTCAGAGTTTTTCGATATATTATCGTTTTGAGAGTTTTTAAGGTTTAATTTTAGTATCGTTTTTGTTGCGTACTAATTTGTAAATATTGTTATGAATACTGAACAGGACACGCGTAGCAGGAAAAGACGAGATGGTGGCAATGTGTGTGCTTATAAAGACTGCAATAATAGGTCTTATTCTTCGACAAACATAATATTTCACTCTTTTCCAAAGGATCCTGAAAAGTTTTTTATAGAAATATACTATATAATTATGTTATTAAACTAAATGTAATCCATAGATCGAAGACATGGTTAGAAGCTTGTAATATATTTAAAAAAAAATTGCAACTCTATTTTTTTGTACATAAACTCCACATTGTGATTTTACACTTGCTCAGGTCCATATGTAAAAAAAAAAAATACACGTAAATAAAACATTTCTTACAAATCGACTTGGTCACTTTATCTTGTTTACCAACGATATACAAAATATTGCTTTTATTATCTTTATTCCCCGACAAATATGTTTCTAATTATAATTTATTTTATATAATACTTAGAAAACTCATTTTTTTTTTCGTTTCTCTTTATTTCTTTACCCATACAGTAACTATTTATAAGATATACAGGCAAGTTTTAATAATAGTCTATTTCAAATTTCCCGCGAAAAAATTACGAAAATTTAAAGGGACAAGCGAGACGAGATCACTCTCCCCACCACTCAAACATGAAAGGTACCGCACGAACTGTCGTCTCTTGTCTTATCTACTCTTTGACTTAATATTATTTTGTTTTATTGCGTCAGGATATTAACAAGATGGTATTTTGTCATTTTATTTATTGAATTTACAAGTGAATATTACAACTTAAAACAATGTTGACAATGATATTGTGTTACTTGGGTATTTCAACTGAATGTATTTACTGATCTACAAAATGTTATCTTTATCAAGGCTTCCTCTGGAGAAAATGGTCGCATCTCGTTGTTTAACCTTTCTAATTTTTTTATTTTTGCCAACTCTTCGGGACTAGAACTCGTAGCTTTTTTGATGGCAAAAGCAACATTTCTCTTTCCTTTTCTTGTATATCCAGTCTGAGTAGCAAACGCAAGTTCAGCAGGACATATTGAGAAATCAATTCATGCGTACGTCTTCTCTTAGTTCTAGTACTAACAGCACTAAATTCTCTTGAGTTCTTTCGCGAAGGCGTTTTTGCATGTTGCTGAAAGGTGCTTTGGCACTTAGATTTATAAACATATTCGTTAAGCCAAATTATGATGCTTCCAAAACCAATACGGGAAGAGGGATCGGAGTGTTTGGGCCGAGAGCTAATTACTCCGAACCAATGGGCACTTACCCTAGTATCCTACAGGCAGAAATCTACGCTATCGAGAGATGCGTACAACTTATCTTAGATAGGAACTATCGGAAACAAGAAATAGCCATCTTATCTGATAGTCAAGCAGCGTTAAAGGCGATCAACTCAGTATCAATCAATTCGAAATTGGTCAAAGAATGCATAGAGAAGCTGAATAAATTAGGCAAAGAAAACAAAGTCCTCCTACACTGGGTGCCTGCTCACCAAGGGATAGAAGGCAATGAAAAAGCAAATAATCTAGCTAGGAAAGGAGCGAACACTCCACTAACTGGACCAGAACCGTTCTGCTTTCCAAGTGGGAACCAACTCAAGGCGGAACTCAAGAACTTGGAAGATTCCATTCGCAACCTGGAATGGAAATCTTGCAATGGTCTAAGACACTCGAAGACGTTTCTGAGGGCTTATGATCAAGAAAAATCACAGATCTTCCTGGGTCTGAGTAAGAACAATCTTCGGATTGTCACGGGGTTTTTAACAGGACACTGTCTCCTCAATGAACACCTCAGTAGATTGAAACTAAGAAGAAACGGCGAATGCAGATTTTGTAGGGAAGATGGGGAAACACCAGTACACCTCATCACTGAGTGCGCCGAGACGACAACCATTCGTGCCATGAATTTTGGTACGACTGATATTGGAGATGGAGAACTACCCTCTATAAAACCGTCCCAGATACTGGCTTTTGTCAAAGCCCTGGGACTGTGTGATGAGTTATGATTCAAGAAAGGGGGACACAATGGATCTAGGTCGAAGTGATTAACCCCCCTCCCACTCATTCTAAATTCTAAAAGCCAAATTACATATTTCTTTAAAAAGTCTTTCTTATTTCGGTAGCACCTTTTCCAACGTAAAGCAATTTGAGTTGAAAACCATGATATATAGGTCATCATCGTCAGCAGTAGGGATACGTTGTATGACAAAGTCGGCCATCTTTTTTCTCACAACTAAAGAAGTGGCATTTCCTATCCAGCCATTTTCATTCAAAAGCTCAAATAAGTGTTTTCGACTCACGCCCGAAACTGTACAAAATAGGAAAAAAAAAATTTCACAAGACTGCACCTATCAGCAGCTAAGTATATTGTTACACGATAGGCAGATATACTAGCTTTAAAATAAATTTAGTTTGACCGTGAAGAAAAGGGTCGTTTTTTTTTCTGAGCCTTCCATTCTTTAAACTTTAATAAAATTGTAAATATTTCTTTGACAACTAATTATATCAATATTCGTGTTTCGAAATAAGTAACTAAACTTACCTAACAAGTGAGCAGATATGTCTGAATTAAAAAACAAACCACGATATTCTAATCTCAACACAACTACCAAAACGAACTTCAAGATACTCGAGAACAAATTCTATATAAATGAACATTTATATTTTTGTTTACTTTGTCCTCAATTTTATCGCATTCCGATCCACCAAATACAAAACTCTGATATACAAGTAAGATGGGACTTTATTCTATTTATAAAATTATACATACTATCAATCTTCAGTGAAGACAAACTTGTCACCTAATGTCCCCATAATTTTTACATTTAGACCACTGTGCGCCGTAAAACAATTTATGAACGAATTCGAACTGGATGTTTTGTTGACTGCCTAAATTTAGGAGTGAAGATAGTAAAATGCGTACGTTTTCGGCATCAGCTGGCGTTGCGACGTTGTCGATTATTTTATATTAAATTTCTTAAAATCTAAAAATTATAATTACAGAAGATTTAAATAACTGCTAATGCTGATTGTGAGTAGTTCGTGATACTTGGCTACCTTTAATTATTGTCGGTTTAAAGTATTCTACAACCAAAGACACTATAAAGATAGACCGAACATCTCATTCATAAATACTCGTTGGTAGTGTATCAAACATTCCAATGTGTCAAACAAGGACAGAAGAGACAGAGAAGTCTAAAATTTCCGACCCCGGCAACTAGGTGCTTTTGGACTGTTCTAATGACCAGTGGCGTATCATTTTGGAATGTATATATAGTAATATATGAAATGAACAAAATTCTTACAGCCTTAGTGTATATTAATAAATAATATTTTCTTGCCTTTAGCTGTGTATTTTTTCTAATTTCGAAAAATCGAAAGTACAGAAAAAATAAATAAAAAGTAAAGAGAAAATTGTTTTGCTTGTCGTAAAGGGGGGAACCAAGCTCCACTCCCACAACCGGTTTCTGGGCCTACCCTTCATCAGGTGGGCTGTCCAGGGGCTGGTTCTCACCGATACGGCAAGCAAAACTTCTTCTATATCAACAGACGATGTCGTAAAGTGTCGGTGAGATATTAGTGCATCTCCCGTCAAAGATGGTAAAGAGCGTTTTTCGGCACGCTCAAATATATGAAATGAACAAAATTCTTACAGCTTTAGTGTATATTAATAAATAATATTTTCTTGTTTTAGCTGTGTATTTTTTCTAATTTCGAAAAATCGAAAGTACAGAAAAAATTAAAAAAATAAATAAAAAGTAAAAAGAAAATTGTTTTGCTTGTCGTAAAGGGGGGAACCAAGCTCCACTCCCACAATCGGTTTCTGGGCCTACCCTTCATCAGGTGGGCTGTCCAGGGGCTGGTTCTCACCGATACGGCAAGCAAAATTTCTTCTATATCAACAGACGATGTCGTAAAGTGTCGGTGAGATATTAGTGCATCTCCCGTCAAAAGATGGTAAAGAGCGTTTTTCGGCCCGCTCAAATATATGAAATGAACGGGAGATGCTCGTTTGTATAGTTTTTTCTCATAAGAGCATGTGATTAGGTGCTTAGACGTATCGTAAGATAGTTTTCTTCACTAATAATTTTCGAGTTATATATAACTAATTATTTTCTTTATTTTTTCTACCTATATATAAATACGGAGACGCCACAACGTGGAACAGGAAACCACAGACAGGTGTTCGATACCGAGCCAGGCTGTCCGAAAGAACCAACTGCTGCAGGAGTACAATCAGGAATGTCCCAGGAAAAGCAGGCCCTTGGTAAGTAAAGCTAGGTAGTATTTTAAAAAAAGAACTTGTTTTATTTAATTCCAAAGCATACTTCTAAATTCATCAACATCCAGAATTTTGTGGGTTATAAGCCCACCTGATGAAGGGTAGGCCCAGAAACCGGTTGTGGGAGTGGAGCTTGGTTCCCCCCTTTACGACAAGCAAAACAATTTTCTTTTTACTTTTTATTTATTTTTTTAATTTTTTCTGTACTTTCGATTTTTCGAAATTAGAAAAAATACACAGCTAAAGGCAAGAAAATATTATTTATTAATATACACTAAAGCTGTAAGAATTTTGTTCATTTCATATATTTGAGCGGGCCGAAAAACGCTCTTTACCATCTTTTGACGGGAGATGCACTAATATCTCACCGACACTTTACGACATCGGATATAGAAGAAGTTTTGCTTGCCGTATCAGTGAGAACCAGCCCCTGGACAGCCCACCTGATGAAGGGTAGGCCCAGAAACCGGTTGTGGGAGTGGAGCTTGGTTCCCCCCTTTACGACAAGCAAAACAATTTTCTTTTTACTTTTATATATATATATATATATATATATATATATATATATATATATATATATAATATGGAATTTTTAAAGTACATTAATTAATAAAATTTATACTCCATATTAATATACTACATTAACACTTTTTCGTCAGATGAGTTTTGTTATAAGGTCTAATATAATAATATAATTAATATCCCACATATATCTATGTTGAAACGTTAGTAGGTGGTTTTCGAAAATCGCTCCAACGTCGATTTTCAATTTAAACTTTCAGTTACTTTTGAATATTTACAGGGTGACTCAGGCTTCCGAAACAGTTCTATATTAGGTTTGTGATTGGTGACTTTTCTTTCAATTTTTTTTCAGAATATGATGGCAATGGTAAAGCACATTTTAGACATTTTTGTAAACATAGGTGGCCGGAACATATTTTCAAACCAAAGTTGTAGATTTGCCATTAAATTTCTATTCCAGAAATACCTAGGGTTGCCACCTGTCCTTTTTTGAAAAAGACAGCCCTTTTTTGGAATAACTTGTCCTTTTAACTTTTTTTGACTTAAAAAGTCATTTTTATTTTCGTATTTTCCCTGAGAAAATTACCTACAGCAAACAGAAATATTCTTTTCGTCCAAATTTAATTAGAGATGTTATAAAACTTATAAATAAATTTTTCTTGTTTAGAATAGGCAACATTATTTAGAACTTCCCGTTTAATCTGAAATGATAGTTTAGGTTTTAGTTTTACCTTTTTTGATCTTAAAAAGAACTTCAAAATTAGCAATTAGTAACGATTTAGTTAGTTCGCAATCGATAGCTTTCTGTGAAGTACTGTGTAATAGTTGTTTAATCTTGTATTATTAATAACTTCCTATACCTATAATCAATATTTAATGAGAAAATGTTTTTTTTGAACTTTCTCTTTCGGTCTTCTTCTTGTATTATGATGGCTCTGATACGAGGCAATTACCTTTTAGTCTGTCAATAGAAGGCATTTTTCATTAAAAATATCAAATCTGTGTGCTACAGTATAGGATTTCTGTCGCATAATAATGAATATTACGTTTGCTTCATCTACGTTACCGTAGATGGAGCTCAAGGCTTGGTAGGGTTTGTATAAATAAACGAAATAAAAGAAGCAAAAAATTATTAAGGCTTAACCCCTACATATATGCTTATTCTCTGCATTAAGTTCATCAGACTGAAGGAAACAGCCATTCGACGGCCGGTTTCGGAGATTTATCTCCGTCGTCAGGCCGACTTGGCTTTAATTCTCAATCAGACAAACGAAAAGCAGAAAATAGCATTTGAGTACAAAACGTACTACTATGGCGAGTGCTAGATGGCGAGAGCAGCTAAAAACAGGTAAAAACCTTTTTTCCAAAAAAGGTAAAAACCTTTTTTGGAAGCCTGGGTCACTCTGTATATAGGTATGTATAAAACTAGTAGCCTAAGAATTATTTACAGTTCGTGCCATTCTAAAAAAAGGGTAAACACACCGTACAAATAACTCTAGGAAGAGGTATTTGTACAGTGGTAGAATGTAGAATGTTTAGGAGGGGAGTTAATCACCGCGACCTTATAGATCTATTGTGTGTTCCCCTTCTTAACGAGTTATAACTCATCATACAGTCTCAGGGCTTTAAGAAAAGCCAGTATCTGAGACGGCGCCACAGAGGCCAGCTCCCCATCCTCGACATCAGACGTACCAAGGTTCATGGCACGAATGTTCGTCGTCTCGGCGCACTCAGTGATAAGGTGTTCTGGTGTTTCCCCATTTTCCCCACAAAATCTGCATTCGCCGTTGTTTCTCAGTTTCAACCTACTGAGGTGTTCGTTAAGGAGACAGTGTCCTGTTAGAAACCCCGTGATAATCCAAAGATTGTTTTTACTTAAATCAAGATTTTTCTCGGTCAAGGACCTTTGATTTTTCTCGGTCATAAGTTCTAAGGAACTTTTTCGAGTGTCTTAGACCGTTGGAGGACACCCATTCCAAGTTACGGATGGAGTCTTCCAGATTCTTCAGTTCCGCTTTCAGTTGGTTCCCGTTTGGAAAACAGAACGGTTCTGGTCCAGTTAGTGGAGTGTTCACTCCTTTCCTAGCTAGATCATTTGCTTTTTCATTGCCTTCTATCCCTTGGTGAGCAGGCACCCAGAGTAGGAGGACTTTATTTTCTTTGCCCAACTTGTTGAGCTTCTCTAGGCATTCTTTGACCAACTTTGAATTGATGGTTACTGAGTTGATCGCGTTTAGTGCTGCATGACTATCGAATTGGATGGCAATTTCCTGTTTTCGATAGTTTCTATCTAAGATAAATTGTACACATCTTTCGATAGCGCAAATTTCTGCCTGAAGGATACTGGGGTAGGTGCCCATTGATTCGGAGTATTTGGTTTTCGGCCCAAATACTCCTATCCCTGTCCCTGCTTTGGTTTTGGAAGCATCAGTATACCACGTTATGTTATGGTCTTTTATATGCTGAGTAAGCGTTTCTTCCTTCCCAATCCTTTTTATTACTCAATACTACAGTGAGGTGTTTCTCAAAGTTGTAAATTCTTGGTATGTCATCCACTGGGAGTTGGAGAAGTGGAATTTTCTTTTTGAGGGTTTTCCAAGCCCCTGACCTAAAAATTCTCCCAGTACTATTTCCGTCTATGACCATTCTAATCATTATCGCATTGGCATAACTACCGACGACAATGTGCAGTGGTGTTAGGTCTAAAGTGACCTCCATTGCTGCTGTTGGACATGTTCTCATGGCACCTGTGATGCAGATACATGCCAGTCTCTGTACTTTGCACAGGTTTTGCCTTGCTGTACGTTGCTCTAGTTTTGTATACCAAGCAACTGCTCCGTATGTAATCATGGGTCTTACTATCATGGTATACATCCAGCGCAAAATTTTTGGGGCTCAGCCCCACCTATTCCCCGCCAGTCTTCTGCATATCATGAGAGCCTTTGTGGCTTTGCTGGTAATGTTCTTAATATGCCTGTTCCAGAGAAGTTTACTATCCAGGGTTATTCCTAAATATTTCACTTCCTGTGATGGCAATATTTCCTTTCCACCTAGATGGATTCTTTTCAAGTTTTTCAAACTTCGCTTTCTGGTGAATGGAACTACCGCGGTTTTATCTGAGTTGATACTCAGCCCGACAGTCCTGCACCATCTCTCAGTGATGCAGAGTCCTCTTTGGATAATATCACACAGGGTGCCTTCATGTTTCCCCCGTGCAATCATGACTATGTCATCTGCATACCCTATGCAGTGTATTCCCGCTACAGTTAATTCTTCCAGTAGTTCATCCACTACCAAGCTCCACAGTAGGGGGGAGGTCACTCCACCTTATCGAGTTCCTTGCGTTGTTTTAACAACCACAGTTTTGGTACCTATCTCAGCTTCTGCTGTTCGTGTTGAGAGCATTTCCCAAAACCAGCGAATTATCGTATTTTTCACCCCTCTTGTTTCAAGAGATCGCTTGACCACATTGTGAGGTATATTGTCAAACGCCCCTGCAATGTCCAAAAAGGCACAAAGTGCTGTTTCTTTGCTATCCAGGCTTGCCTGTATTAGCTCAATTAACTGGTACAGAGCAGTTTCTGTGGATCTGCCCGCTCTATATGCATGCTGACTATCGTGCAGTGGTTTAACCTGTAGATGATTTACTCTAATATGGTTGTCCACTACTTGCTCCATCGTTTTTAATATGAACGATGTGAGACTAATAGGCCTAAATGATTTGGGGTTAGGCCAGTCAGTTTTGCCTATTTTGGGTATGAAGATGACTTTCGCTCTTCTCCAGATGGTTGGTATATATCCCATCGCTAAGCTGCTTCTTGTAATGTTTAATAGATGGAGTGTAGCTATTTCCTGACCCTTCTTTAGAAGGACAGGAAAAATCCCATCTATTCCTGCTGTTTTATAAGGCTGAAAGGTGTCAATAGCCCATTTCAGTTTTTGTTCTGTTATTAGTAGCTGGGCCGTCTCCCAGTCTTCCCTGCGAGGATTGTGGGGTTCGGTCGGAGCTACTTGCGTATCAATAGATATGCTACCTGGAAAGTGTGTATGAAGTAGGAGGTTAGCTCTCTCTTCACCTCCTTCCGTGTAGCTTCCGTCAGGTTTCTTAAGTGCCATGTTGGGGATGGGCCCACTCTTGGCCATAGCTTTGTGTAGCCTAGCTGCATAAGTAGTTGAAGTGATGTTTTCGCAAAAGCATCTGAAGTCAGACCGCTTTGCCCTTCTAATCTCCTTATTATACTCAGTTAATTTCTCGGCGTAGAGCTGCCATTCGCCGCTGGGTTTGGCTCTGTTGAAGAGTCGTCGAACCTCCGATCTAAGATTGTCTAGCTTTTTGTTCCACCAGGGATTGTTGTTACTTTTTTGTATGCCCTTACTTGTGGGGCAACTAGATTCATATGCATCCAATATTGCACCACTGACTTCCTTTGCGTACCATTCTAGATACAGGTGGTTCCTAGCCCTACCTGCATCTATTTGGTCCAGGTTGTCTACGAGCTTGGTGTGGTATAGTTCCCAATCGGTTTTTCTTGGATTCCTTCGAATTTCAGTTTGGAGTATGATTCCTCCTAATTTGAACTCGATGATTCTGTGATCTGATAGGGAAGGTTCCGTTGAAACCCTCCAATCTTTCACGTAACTAGTTACACTAGCACTCCCGATTGTTAAATTTAATACTTCCGCCCGCGTTTTTGTCACAAACGTGGGGGTGTTCCCTATATTGAGAACTTCAACATTGTATGCTAAGAGGAATTCTAGTAAACACTCACCTCTAGTGTTAGTATTAGTGCTTCCCCATACCTCATTGTGCGTATTGGAGTCACATCCCAATAGCAGAGGTAGTCGCCGTTGGCTGCAGAATCGCACGAGCTCCTCTATTTCCGGAGGCGGTGTCTGCCCATCACCCGGAAAGTATGCAGAGGCAATCACGATATTTTTGCTACAATCCTCGATATTAAGTTAACCATGATTGGAACAAGATCCCGGGTTGTAAATTCTGAAACACATGTGTAGTTAATGTTGTTTCTTATAAGAATACAGGCTCGGGGAAGTTCCTGCCTGTTATCATATATTACACTGGAATTTTTTCCAGACAACCCTTTAATTTGTCCCTGGTACACCCAGGGTTCCTGGGCTAGTACCATTACATATTGGTTTTTCTCAAAGAGTCTTGTGATTGTGGCAGAAGACCCTTTTGCATGGTGCAGGTTTATTTGGGATATCCCATGCATCAGGTTTCTGGGGTAGGTAAGGGTCCCCCTGTTGTAGGGAGGACAGGGTATTTCCCATCCCCCCCTGGCAACAGATGTTCCTCCTCCGTGGAGTGGTCATCAACCTCCTCCGAGGATATACACCCTTTCACGGCTGGAGTTACGCCAACCGTGTCCTTCACAGTCGAGGAGCTTGTCTCCGGCTGAGGTACTTGTGAGTTGGAGGCTGGAGTATTTGTCTCCATTTTCTCCCCCTCTTTAGCTTGTTCTTTTCTTGGACCTGATACCGGTACCGTCCCGAATCTATAATAGAGGTTATATCCTTCTTTCTCTATTGCCTCCTTGGATTTGAGGTCAATTCCTATTGTGAGGACCTGACCATGGCCCTCCTCCTTCGAGTTGAGGACTCGCCAGCTCGATGTACTCACATTCTCGTTCTGAGCTTGGATAAGGTCTAGCAGGTAGGCGGTGTCTTTCCCCTTGCTTCTTGGCAGAAAGACCGTGATGGTTGTCCCTTTAGGGATGTTTTCTCCCCTCATTGCAACCAGTCCCGGCCCCTGCCAATTTTTAAGCTTAGGTGCCGTTTCCACCAACCAATCCGCCGATTTTTCAGATGCACAATCTATGAGGATCATGCCCACCCTAAAGTGTATCCCCGCAAAGCGCAGCTGACCCACACTTTGTGGATCGTTGCGTCGCAATCCGCTCGCTACTACTTCGTCCAGTATCGCCTCTTCTAGAGCCGTTTGCTGCTCGGTAGTCAGTACAACCTCAGGATATTCCTTTGGAAGCACCGCAATTTTCACTTGTCCAGCAATAGCGGCATAGCTAGTGATACGTCCCTGCTTGCCTCTCGGTGTGGGACGGCTTTCCATCCTGGCTTTTTTCTCTCCTTGACGGAGCAAAGGGGAGAGGTTTTCGCTCCCTCTCTTGCCCTTTGGTGGAGATGCGCCAGGTTGTTTCTTGGTTCCTTTTTCAAGGAGAGTTTTGGCTTTTGCTTCCTCCGGAGCAAGTCCTTCGTGGAGCAGCCGGAGGTATCTCCGTACTTGTGCTCCGCTAAGACCTACTCTCAGCGGATCGTCTAACCCGCCTGGTTGACCCAAGCCTGGTAGACGGAACGGTAACTGGTGTCGCTTGTTAGGTCTAGAGGTGGACTCCCGAACCTTACTAGAAGAGGTGATAGCTTGTGTACCACTTGTGGAGGCTGGCCTCGCACAAGTGTCAGCCGCCCCTCCTGTAGTTCCCTTTGGGATTGGTCCCTTGGAACTTTCGTTCATAATGTTCCCAGTGTTACTAGGGGGTTTCCCCACAGCTTCACCGGTGGTGTTTTTATGATAGTTTGATCTCATAGTGTTCCCACGAGTCGCTAGGGATAGTCAGTCCACTTCTACAGAGCCCGCATGTAGAAGTAAGAGGTAAATACAATGGGTGCCCCTGGTGCTCCAAGGTTGAGACCAGTAGAGGCTAGTCTCTATCTAGCCACGCATCCCTTTGACCTGGTCCCACCATCGTAGGATTTAGTTTTTTAGTGAGGTTGTCTCTCTTGGTCCGGGCGGTTAAGCCAAGACCCCCCCCACACCCTCTACCCGCGAGACTTGACCACAGACAGTAGAAGGTGCCTGGTTAAATGTCTTGGTGCAATTCCCTGGCCACGACACTACAGCCAGAGACAAGACAATGAGTGAGATGCTTCTTAGACCAAGCCAAAATGCTAAAGGTGATTCCCTCAGCACCCGGACCAGGAACTTCCCCACCAACGACAAGGTCTTGCATCTCCTAGGGAAAGTTGTACAGTGATAAAAAATTGTCTAAACAAGGCCGAAGGGGCAGATATAATAAAGCAATAAAATGTAAAAAAAGGTCGGGTAACACCTTTGTTTATTTGTTGAGCAAAATCCTTTTAGAATATCGTATATAATGACCAGAAATGACGCAATTTTATTTTTTATTTTAAGATAAAAAATCTCACTTTCTGGCATATAATAAAATTTCAAATGCAACGTTTATATTCAAATTTGTTATGATCTACAATAGTTAGGTAGTCATTCAGTGGCGGTCTCAGCAATTGTCAAAGGGGGGGGCTAAGGACTATTTTTTTTAAATGTTTATGTACAAAATAGCAAATAATATATTTTGTATTAATAATTTACTGAAACAAGTTGAACCAAAGTTTCATAATACTTATTTATACAAAATACAAAACATAATATATATTTATATTATTAAATATTTTTCTTTATTAGTCAGTGCTTGACCAATCTTTTAATTGCATACGCCTTGGCTTCATCGAAGCAAATTTGTTAATGACTTTCTCATGATCAATATCGACCTCTTTATGAACATTCAACAAAGCCAAGCCGCAAAATCTTTCATTCAACATAGTTGAACGTAGATATGTTTTAAGGCGTTTGCTTGTTGAAAAACTTCTCTCAGGTGTTGCAGTTGTGACAGGAAGAGTGGCAAAGATGTTTAACAGGATCCTGATTAGTGGAAAAAATCGGTGCAATACATTAAGGCTTCCACTGCTGCAGAAGGACGAATAACAGTTGTTTCATCATCCCATCTTTTATGCCACATTGTTATTTCAGCATGAAGCTGATTTTCACTAACGTTTAGATCCGATTGATAGAACATGGCTGCTTACAATTTCCCCTATATTATATTTGGAAGATTTTGCAGGAATTAATCCTTCTAACGGAATTACTTCTGCCAATCTATCATTAAACCTTGATTTGAGCTCTTCAATGAAATGGTCTAAAAATGGAATAAATATAGACTTACGAAAGTACTCATTGGTAGTGGATGCTTCCACGTTATTCCTTTGGGTTTGTCTTCCACATAATCTAAAAGCAAATTAAAGACGAATGTTGAATGTGACATGTAGGTAGCATCATTTTACCTTGGAATTTTAATTTCTACTCCAAGACGTTCCGACGAGTTTTTAAGATCAACAAATATTTTGTTGAATATGTCTTCTGAGGTAGATCTTAAATCCTTAAATGTGTTTATTAAAGTCGTCACATTATCCAAAGCTGCAGAAATATCTAAGTCCTTGCTCTGAAGAACAGTACTTAATGTTACTGAATATTCGAATAAATAAGCAGTGACCCATAGGGAAACCAAAAAATCGCTTCTTTTTATAGACGAACCATAGCACATTGCATTTCGCGAAGTTTCGTTATCTTTATCGTTTTCCAATTGTTGTAAGGTTATGACAATAACAGGCAATAAATCTTTGAACGTGATTAATGTGTCATGCCTTTCAACCCATCGTGTTGCACAGAGTGATTTCAGTTTTCTTCTCTTAGTTTCTGAGATGGCCTCTTGTTCATCAATTATCTCATTCATCATATTAACTCGTTTTGCAGAACCACTTAAAAATGTAGAAACACTTGCTACAATTCCCATCGCATTTTTAATTGCACTCAAATCGCATGATTTGGAAACAGCTAAATTAAGCGAGTGATTAAAACAATGAGTGTATAAGGCCAGTGGTTGCTCTTTCCGGATTAGTGCTTGGACACCTAAACAATGATATAATATCTATAATACTCACTTTATATGTATAATTTTTTAAGTTATACCTTTAAAACTTCCGGACATATTCGCAGCTCCGTCATAACCTTGACCTCGAAGATTTTCCAGACTCAGTCCCATATTTGTTAGTTCCTGTAATAATGTGTCCGTAATGGCTTTAGCTGTGGTTGACTTCATTTCCACAAAACCTAAGAATTCCTCACGAATAATGAAAGCCTGCAAATCCACATATCTTACGCAAATTGTTAACTGTTCTTTTTTAGAACAATCTGTGGTTTCGTCTAATAAAACTGTGAAACAATAAGCTTTTTTGATCCTTTCCACAATAACACTTCGCACTTCTTCTCCGATGGAACTTATTAAATCATTCTGAATTTTTCCACTTATCATCATGCTGTTGTTCCCACACTTTTGAAAATGTTGCATTAGAGTAGTGTCTCCAGAATCAATTCTAAAAGCAAGTAGAGCTCTAAATACGCCTTGATTGCCAGATAATATGTTTTTATTGTCTTCAGAATCTAAGCTTCCACCTTCTCGGTGTCCCCTTAGCGAGAGATTATTCCTTCCACAAAAAATTATTGTTTTAATAATTGGAATGAGTCTCTCTCTGTTTCTTTTAATAACACTATCTACTTCCTTATCCAGCATCATGCAAACATCCTTACTGGATTCATAATTTTTTATAAAATCTCCAGCACGCTCCAGGCTTTTTAGATGGTATTGTTTTTTGGCGTGTTCCTCAAATATTTTAATAGCGTCTTTGTATTTCTGTAATGGCTCTCGGACCAAAACCTTGAGAGTCTGAAATTTTAAATAGGTAGGTATGATATAGATAAACAATGTAAATATTTTCTCATTGCATGGTCCACACATTGTTAATAAATCAAGCAAATGCAGATAAATTTATTTTCGGACGTGTGTTCATATGAACTTTTTTTCATAAAATTGGCTCAAGGATACGCCCTTGAATTTTTTGCACTTATTTAGGAAACACCCTGTACATGGTGGCGCCTCTCATACGCCGCGGAAGCTCCAAGGAGAACGGTAGTTTTTATCGAAATGAAATGTTGGCAGCATATGTAGATTAACTGGAAGCATTTTATAAAAATATATAGAATTATACAAGGTGTCCCCAAAAAAAGTTACACATCAAAGTTGTTTTTTTTAATGGAACACCCTATATATTAATTGATTTTCGGATTCTAGGAAAAAATAAAGGTAAGTTTTATTAAAGAAGCATATACCTAAAATTTAAGAATTTTAACATATTTTACATTTTATGAAAATGTAGAGTAAATTTTAAATTGCAATAACACCTACCTAAATTTTAGTTGACTTTATATAGCCTGATATTTAATTACAGTAACCATTGTATGTTAAACCAAATTGAAATTTGATCCGAAAAGTTATACAGGGTGAGACAAAATTAATATGAAACATTAGTCACTTTTAAAAGCAAGTTACTCCTTTATTTTAAATAGAACACCCAGTATATTATTCCGGTGTTCAATGGGGAATTTATATATCTTCAAAATATTATTAAGGTTGCCTACCTCTCAGACAAAGATTTTCCTAAATATTTTCATTTTTATAATTTTGCGTCAGTAGATCGAGTATTTTGCGTCAGTAAAATAATGAATTTAACTACATATTAGGCTATACCGGGTAAATTCCAATTTAGGTGGTTTTTACTGTAATTTAAAAATTGTTCTTTATTTCTAAAAAATGTTAAATATGTCAAAAACCTTACATTTTAGTCATATACTTCCCTTATTAAACTCACCTATATTTTTCTCCCAGAATCCGAAAATCAATTAATATATAGGGTGCTCCATTACAAAAAACACAACTTTGATATGTAACTTTTTTGAGGACACCCTGTAGAACTCTCTATATTTTTAAAAAATGCTCTGAATTTACTTACATATGCTAACAAAATTTCATTTCAATACAAACTGTAGTTCTCCTTGGAGCCTCCACGGCGTATGAGAGGCGCCATCCAATATAGGTACTACTCGTTAAGCAAAAATAAAATAACTGTACTGTAAAAATATAAGTACATATTATTGTATAGAAAAGTACAGGAATTTTTCTGGGAAAATAAAAAAGCTTTCTACATTCCTACCTGAAAACCCACTCCAGCTCCAGAAGGTGCAAAAAGTACACATAATCTACAAAAGACACCTTCTTTTAATTTACTATATGATAAGTAATTGAATTTGCTCAACCAGTCGATATTGAATCTTCGATTTTGTTTTTTTTCCTTTCTCATTGGGAACTGATAATTATTTGTTGGTCTCCATGCACTTTTTAGAAGCTTATATCGCATGCTGCGATCCAAATTAATATCTGTTTCTGCCGCGTATCCAATATCTAAATCACTAATAAGACCTAGACCGACAACATCTGAATCATAGTTTTGCTCGCTTACCACAGGCACAGCCCTAATTTTACTTAATTCGGGGTCTTGTTTTTTTGATATTTCAACAGTACTAGAACTACTAGAGTAACAACGACTGAAACTGAGACCTTCACTGGAACTAGAATTATTATCAACCGTTACAGTCTTTTTAAAGAAATTTCGGATATCTTCGTGGCCGTAGCTCCTTTTTCATTTTTTCAATCCAGTTTGTTTTTAATATTACATGAATTTTTGAACTATGAATGAAAAACAAACAGAGGGAAGAAGCCCGCTTTAATCCTTTAACACACCAAAAATAATCGGTACTCGGTACTACATTCGGCGATTCAACGGTAATCACAATTTCACAATCGGCAAATTCAAACATAACCACATTTCGAAGAACTTCACGAACACTCCGAGCAGCCGCGCTGAAATAGGGATGTTCCACGTGAATCGATTCCTAATAAATCGATTTTTGCAATGTTTAGGGTTTTAATTCGTAATACATAATCCTTGTAATACTAGCATTTTTGACTGGGCTTATGGGGGGGGCTTGAGCCCCCAAAGCCCCCCCCTTGGGACCGCCACTGTAGTCATTGAGACGAATTATAATTCAATTACTGGCTACTACGTTCTTGTTTTAATAGATTAATTACAAATATAATTAGAAATTATTTTGATTGTGAGAGGCTCCCTTGTGGGACGCATAATGTGGGACGTACAATGTACCTTGTGGGACGTACAATGACGAAAACAATACCCACCTGTGAAAAGACAAATTCGGGTAATTTGAGCTTATTTTTCCACACACTTGACACTGTCGTACCATACTGAATTCGCAGATTCAAAAGTAGGTACGTTAAACAAAAACAAAAACCACCGAAAAACACTGAAAGTTCACTTTCGTCTTGATTCCGACTTCAAACACACCGCAAGCTAAACGTAGTACGCTATAACGGACCATTGGCCGTCGCGAGGGGTGGTGGGACGGACGGCTCATTTCATTCTGGAAGACTAGCAGCGACGTTGCCAATAGTTCTAGACGTTTCAGCACATTAAACAGTAAACATGTCCTTTAATAGTAACGCATATATCCTCTGGTTAATAATATATTATTACGCATGCTTCTTTAAAAATAAACTATTAATTTAATTAAGAAATTGAGATTTATTGATATCCGGTAAAGGTTTTAAAGTCACCTTTTCTGCAAATCAAACTGAATAGATAGGCGCAAATTTGAGATGTGGCAATGTCGCCTTCTCTATCTCAGTTGGTTTTTACAGTAAGTAGTCAACCTCTGATTGTTTGATCGGGTTAAAATGTCTAATGTGATATCTGTTCTTACTTAATCTATGTCTACGACGTATTCTATATTTGGAATCCCTGGTTTACAATGTGGATTAGGTATCTCCGTACGTATACGTAGGTAAGATTTCCTTTTAAATGCGGTCGAAGTGGAAATTTGGCATACATGCAATTTTCTAAGGCAATGATGGATTTCGCCAAAATGTGATTTGCCGGGTCTAATTTATTTCATTGATATCGCCTAAACCTCGCCTTAATTCGACGTAATCATCGGTTTCCGTCGCTATCGAGCGATGAGTTGGAGAGAGACAAAATTTTTAAATCAATTTACAACAAGTAGGCTTTGGAGCATCACAAGATAAAAACAAATGCATAAAGAAATTGTCGTAACATGTCGAAAATCGCTTCACTTGATAGTAGGCTTTGGGAAATGCTATTATATCGCACCAGGGGAGTTTCAACTTTGAAATTTTTTTAAAACGTATATTTTACAAATCATTTTTTTATGATCTGATATGATAAAACAAGTTTTTATTGTTTTTCTGCTTTTTCACATTTTAATAATTTATATAAGATTCCCAAATTTGTATACGGGTTTTACATTTTTGTTAAAATATATTGTTCAAAAAAGACTTTCAAATTTATGAACGATTTTGAAAAAATGTAAGAATACCTATCGTATTTTTATACATGTAATTCGCTTAGGTGCGGTCTTTATACTTTTATGTCGCGCAAAAGAATCTGCTCCAAACTGCCACCCTGTGTGGTAAACGGTGTTTACACTAGATGCAATTGGATGGCAATTTTTAAAAATGGCATGCAATTCGGTTTTACGCGCAATTTATCGTTTACATAGGTTGCAATAAAATACATGCCATCATTTTGAGATTCTATTGTGCTAACCTAAATAAAATGACTATAACAACTGTTTCATTTATTTTTTTATTTTATCTTCAAGGTATCGTTGTGTATGTTTTATTAAAGGTTTTTAGATTTTATAATTTGAGTTTGTATCTTAATTTATTATTATTTGTACTACTTATAACATGGATTGTAAAACAGTATCTATATTATTTTAATTATAAAGTTTGATTTTATAGTATATTATATTTTTGGTTTGTCGCATGCTACGTGCAACAAAATCAGCGCGTTCTAATTCCATGCAATGCAATGAAAATTGCATCAGCTGATCGAAAAGTGTGAGGTGCGCATGCGTTCGGGCAACTAAAATTGCCATTGCACCGTATTGCACGTTGCACGTAGCGTAGCGTAAACAGGCCTGTAGACCATATTGTTGTTGGATGCACCGAGTTCCTATATAAAAACTGCTATCAAAAAATAAAAAATGAGGAGGTTATGCCGGTTGACTTGTACTTTAATTATGATAGATTTTTAATGAGGTTCGGTAATATTACTAAGTACTTATTGGTATAAAAATAATGGGGGTTAGGGGAGAACCGGGCAGCCCCGCCCACTTAAGCTTATATAGGTTTTAAAAATGATCCGTGACACTTATCTTTCGATTCAATAGTGTATGCACTTCTTTGGTCCATTGTTTTTCTGAGCATGTGCTAATTCTGACAGAAAAAAAGTGTTTTCATTGAAATTATGCAATTTTTAAAAAAGTCTGCTTTGGACGGGGGTACCCGACAGGGTTGGTAACCCCGCCCACCCGTCTCATCATATCGGGTAACGCCGCTCAAGAGCCTTAATATTAATTCAGAAAGTATAAATAAACACAATCGAACATATTCTGTAACAAATTAATCATTTATGTTTATTATTAAGGTATACTACAAACAAAAATCGCAAATATAGGGCTTGGAACCATCTTGGCCCGTACAATCTTTGTGTGCCCACTTTTTACACAGTCCACATTGGAACCAAAGTTCCGTTTTCCCGAACTCATTGCAGATTATGCACATTGCATCTTCCATAAAGTCTTCCATGTCGTCGGAACTGTTGTCATCGCATATGTTTTCGATAGATATTTCGCTAGAACTAGATTCTTCAAACACTTTCTTTTTAATTTTTTCCACACCTCTTCTTACATGTAATTTAGTCTTCTGCTTCTTGCTTTTAGAATTTTTATTTTTTGTTTTCTTCTTCAACTTTTTTTGTTCCAGATATTCTTTTTCTGGTGTGGCTGTTAATATTTTAGATGTGATTGAGCTTCTAGTTTTTTTTTTGTAACTAGGCCTTTATTGTTGGTGTTGACAATTGGTGATAATTCTTTAAATTGCTGACAATTTGAGGCTGACCTACATCAGTTATTAGATTGGTTCTAGAAACAGTTGCTGGGAGAAAATCATCTTCGCTAAATATCGATGGGTTATAAGGCCAAATTCCACTAACTTGAAATCCTTTTTGGGCTTTTTCTATTGTCGCGATCTTTACAAATGCCTTATTAAATATTTCTGCCACATCATATGGGGTAATCTTTTGGTGGGGATTTTGTCTCATAAAAGTGGAGCACTCGTTTGAATATGATTTTTTTAAAGGACCGTAAACAGTGAGATCCAAAGGTTGAAGCTTGTGGCTCGTGTGTGGTGGGAAAGATAATACAGTAATACCATTTGCACGACAGAAGTTGTAAGCTGACAGGGAACAATGGCTAGCATGGTTATCGAGGATGAGTAGATCAGGATTATCAATAGAACAAGCAGTATGCAGCTTAAAATGATGGAGCCGCTCAACAAACAACCCCTCTGTTATCCATCCTTTCGAAGAACAGGTGTATTTTGCACCAACTGGGCCATTTCTTTTTAGCTGATCTGACATCCTTTCCCTAGGATATATGAACATAGGTGGAATAAAAGAACCTAATGCACTGATACAGCCACATACAGTAATAACCGCCCACGTTCATAGCTAACCGCTTTCCCAAGTTGTTTGGTGCCTTTTGGGCCAATCACTTTGGTCGGAGCTTGTACGGTGGTAATACCCGTCTCGTCCATGTTATAGATCCGATGAGGTCCAATTTTAAGCTTTTCAAGTGTACTGCCAAGATTCTTGTAGAATAACGCAACACTTTCTTGATTAAATCCAGAAATTCTGCCTAAGCTTGTTGCCTCCGGTTTTCTAAGACTAATGTATGGATTTCTCTTCATAAAAGCACCAAACCCATCTTTTCCCGCCATTCTTTTAGTTGTATTAAAAAGGTGGGTGACCGAGTTTGACTCGGCGTATTCAAATATAAGTTTTCTTAAGTCGGTTGGGGTCAGCCCGTAAAACATTTTTGCCAAATATATGCAATGTTGCACTATTTCACTCTCCTGGTCATTAGTAAAAATTGGTTTATAGCGACCCAGCTTAGGTTTAGACAAATCATTAGATTTTAAACGGTCCTTTAATGTGGAGAATGGTATCCCTAAAACCAGAATTAATTATATTAATAAAAATTCCCTGACCCTTGTAAAAAATTGTGCCAAAAATTTCTGGCGCTTTGTCTTATTCCCATTCCTTCCACAACAGCATGTTTAGCCCGTTCTAAATCTTCAACAGTCCATGAGCCCCTATTTGTTTGTCTTTGTCTAAAATGTGGCATCGATATAAAATATACAAATATTATTAAAACAAGAAGAAAACCGATTCGGGTAGCCCCGCTCATTCTGGGCGGGCATACCCGATTTTTCTATTTTTCATAAAGTATTTTTTATTAAAAAAAGATAGCACAAATATGAAACAAATGATATCTAACAATAAACCATGATTAATTATCTTCACTTTGGTTATACAGGGTGTCCCAGAAATGAGTGCAGATATTTTAAGAGGTGGTAGATCTGGTCAAAACAAACATATTTTCTCTTTACCATTTTTAAAATAAATTGAAAATAACTGAGTTATTTAACTTTGAAAATTTAAAAAAATAATCGCAACATTTTGAGAACCGCCGGCAGATATTGCCAACTACATCCAATTAGCCGGATCAAGCCCGGATTTCAGTTAATTCGACGCTGTGTTGCCATATATTAAGAAAGTATATGTTTACAAGTAAATTCATAAAATCACAACACCTGAGGAGTTTGCAGAGATGCATTACATTTTAAGATTGTGATATTATTACATAAAATAAATTAAAAAGTTAAATGTTTAAAGTTAAATTAAAAACTTGCAACATTAAAAAAGATGCTTATGACAGATCGATGTAGCTGTGACAGTTCTCTTTTTCGAAACACACTTAACTAAATACACTTCATTGTGCTGCTTTACTTGTACGTGCTATTATAAAAACTGCTATGTGATCCCCAATTTTAACTTAACACATTATTTTCGTATAGGCTTCATCACATTTTGAACCACTGATTTTACAAAACACCTTGAAAAGCACACATTACACATTACTTTGAATATCTTTCTGAATGAATAAATGTTGAGAATTATTGTCTCTATCGCCACTTTACGAACTACTTTCAATCCTAAGAGAAAATACATGTTCACTCAACAATTTTAAATACGTATTTTGCTTTTTCGCTATTTTTTCGATGTATTTCGACAACTCCGTCAACAGCCCAACCATCCGTCGGCCAAGACAGCCACGCATCACTGGTTGGTAACTACTCACTGCTTCTTTGTCGCGCCGGCGTGTCGAGCTTGCGAGTCATGCGAGTTGCCGTAGTTTCCAACAATATTCCAAATTCAAGACACTCGAAGCAATCAAATTCTTATTAAATTTAAAAATAAAACATGAAAGGGAAACAAACAAAACACAAATGAATTGATTATTGATAAAGGTCTAAAAAATTTCTAAATTGTTTATCGTAATTCAGAATTCAACATATCGAAAACAGCCCGACGAATATTCAATTCATTTTCGTTTTGTTGTTTCCTTTCATGTTTCTCTGTTTTATTTTTAAAATTTAATACAAATTTGATTGCTTCTAATCTCTTGAATTTGAAATTGTTGTAACTACGGCAACGTTGCGTAACATCGTCGTCTGACGCAAGCCTGCCACGACGGCGCGGCTCAAAGGAACAGTTCACACGTGGCACTCTTGGCCGACGCGCGACAGTCGGGCTGTCAAAAATACATCGAAAAATAGCGAAAAAACAAAATACGTATTTAAAAATTGTTGAAGTGAAAACATATCTTAGAGTGAAAGTAGTTCGTAAAGAGTGGCGATAAGAGACAAAAATTCTCAACATTTATTCAATCAGAAAGGTATTCAAAGAAATATTATATTAAACAAAAAAAAACATGAAAAGAAAACAAATATTAAAAAAAAAAAAAAAAAAAAAAAAAATTTTAAATTTTCATTTTTTGCAAAAAACCTCATGAGCGTGTTTCTGGGTTGAACTGTAGATCCATCTATTCTAGAGACCTGTATAAACATATCTATTTAATAAAAATTTGGTTCACTTACGGTGTTCTGAAAATTACACATAACCTATACCGGCCTACCACTCTGAAGGTTTTCAGTGGACTGACCGCGAAAAGTTGAAATAATGGGGCGTTTGTCCCGCAAATCTTTCTTTTGCCTTAATATGCGCACTTGACGATAGATGCCGCTAGGAATACAGGAGTTGTTAGGATAAAAACACAATGGGCGGGGTTACCCCTTGAGCGGGGCTACCCGGTTCTCCCCTACAATATATATTTTTTTTCGCAGACACTACGGCTAATACTTTCCGAGATACAGCCGAGAGCTACTCTTAGTGGGACACCCTGTACAATATATACAGGGTGGTCCGAACTGTGTTCCGGAAACTTCAGCAGCATATTCTGCAGATAAAAATAAGTAAAAAAGTTCGTATTGTTACGTTTTTCGTCGGTTCCGTGTGGATAGAAAGTCACAATTTATTTTTTTTTTTTTTTTTTTTTTTTTTTTTTTTTTCAAGAAACAATAACGATAAAAGACTTAAGAACTATTTACAAACGATTTATAACTAAAATTTATTTTTGAATTTTAGCGCGTCAACTGTACTTGTCTGTTTATAACTGCCCTCTCCTGAAGCCAACCGCCAGCTTTATACCTACAGTTAAAGTTTACTAGAATAGTCCATAGATCGTTGCATAGAGAAGGTTTCGAATGTTCTCATATGTACTACTCCATTCCAGTGGGACTCGATTCTTCTCGAATCTTCGATGAATCATTACGATGTCTATTCTTTAATGCGATGCTAAGGTCATCCGAGGGCGGGACATATAGTTAGGTTAGTCGAGTCCACACGGGCCCGCAACACTGCCCCCTTCTTAGGTACATGCTCGTCCCGAGATGTACACGGTGAATGAAAGTATTTGCAAAGCTGGCCCCTGGTACATTGCAAAGTCTGGTAGAAATAGCAGTCTGCAGTTATCTCTCCCGATCTCAGCTTTGGGTTGTAGCAACAAACAAGGATCTCGATTCCCGTAAATCTGAACAAGACTTCAATCATGTTCCGGATTGTACGCTAACTCAAACCATCGAGTCCACACGCCAGCTTCGGAATAGCTAATCGTGCAATGTTGTTGTTTAGCAGGGCTTCTCAGTTCAATCAGGGTGTTCCATAGATTGAGATAAGTCGGCTTACTCGGAGACCATTCCTTGGTGACCAGGTAGAAGATGTGTCTTGTTTGACCATGTGCATTGTCGGTTAGCCTCAAGACGCTTCCAACCTCTGGATCCTGTCGGCGTAGTTCTCCGGCACGCCCAAACTTCTCATTGAACGTCACCGCGATTCCTCTGGACATCTGCAAATCTCGGGACACACAGTGAGCGAGCGAATAATCAGGAGGCACGGAAAGAGGTCTCGTTGATCTTCTTTTGGTTTACCATAGCGACCTTCTCACTGCTGTTGTATCGGGCTATGAAATCGTCAAAGGACATCTCCGAATTAGGGGGATCAAAGCTGCAAGTTCTCACGGTCCCAGCATGATCTTCTATTTCGCCTTTGTAGGGGCTCAAACGGTTGAAATGGACTACCCTCAGTTTCCTTTGGCAATTTTCTGATACGGTATACGACGTCATTAATCCTATCCATTACTTCGTATGGCCCTTCCCACGAGGATTGTAGCTTCGGAGATAACCCACGACGTATCTGCGGGTTATATAGCCACACCAACTTCCCCGGTTGGTATCCTCCATGCTCAGCTTGAATGTCGTAGTGTTCCTTCATTCGGTCAGTAGCACTTTGAATATTTAGGCGGACTGGTAGGTTCTGGCGGACTGGTATTTAGGCGGATGGATGTAGTCCATTCTTTGACGTAGTGTGTGGACATAATCTTCTCTAGCGACTTCTTCTCCCGGTCGGCAGCCAAATTCCAGATCACAAGGTAGGCGCACTTCCCGTCCCATAACGATGCTGGCTGGAGTTTGCCCTGTAGATTCTTGGACGGATGAACGGTAGGCCAACAGGAACAGGTGAAGAAATTTGTCCCAGTCTCTTTGGTGGTCAGAGACTACTTTGGCTAGATAACGGTTGATAGTTCTGTTCATGCGTTCAACCATCCCATCGGATTGTGGATGTAGAGGAGTCGTCCTGGTCTTGCGAATGTTCAGGACTTCACAGACGCCTTGGAACAGATTGGACTCCAAAGTTTCTCTCCCTGAAGCTCCATGGGAACACCAACCTGCAGATCCATTCTTTAACAAGGGCATCAGCAACGGTGGACGCTTCTTGATTGGGCAACGCGTAGGCCTCGACCCATTTGCTGAAGTAATCCATTACTACCACAATGTATTTGTTGCCATCGTTCGTCTCCGGGAAAGGACCAGCCACGTCGATCGCTATTCGTTCGAAGGGACTGTGTGGCCCATTGATGGCTGCGCAAATGTCACATTTCTTACACCAGGCCCTCACATCTTCTTTGCAGTTCGCCCAGTAGAACCGTTCACGCAGCTTGCCAAGTGTCTTGGTAACACCTAGATGTCCACCGCTGGTTCCATTGTGAACTTCCTCCAAGACTTCTGGGACCCTCTTCTTTGGAATGACGATCTGCCTTCTTTCTTCTTGTCCCTCCGGTCTCTCGATCACACGGCGAAGTAGTCCGTTATCTATTACCAAGGAATTCCATTGAGCCCAGTACGACTTTACGTTCGGCGAATATCTGCAAACTTCTTCCCACGTTGGTCTTTGGCCTGCGTTTTTCCAGTTAATTACTAAACCTAATTCTGGGTCACTGGTTTGGTCATTTGCAAGATCTTCGGGTTGCCAACTATCATTAACCACAGTTGTTCTTAGGAATTTCACTTCTCTCTCTTCTGCTCGGGAACAATGCTTACAGTCCATAGCGCAAGGTCTTCTGGAAAGTGCGTCGGCATTCCGATGGATTGCCCCACCTCGATGTTCTGTGTCGAAGTCAAACTCTTGTAATCGTTCAATCCATCTAGCTACCTGCCCTTCAGGATTCTTAAACTGCAACAGCCATTTCAAAGCAGCATGGTCTGTTCTTAACAAGAACTTTCTTCCATAGAGATACTTGTTTCTACAAGTAGTGGAACAGTGGAACACTTCTGTGTTCCACTGCTTTAACTACTGCTAGTAATTCTCGTCTGGTTACACAGTAGTTCCTTTCCGGTTTTGACAAGGTCTTACTAAAATAACCAATGACTTTTTCTTGACCATCCTGGATCTGAGACAGAACAGCGCCTAGCAACATTGCTAGCGTCGGTATTCAATATAAAGTTTCCGTTGCCAAATGGGTAGCTAAGTATGGGCGCACTAGTCGGGGCCTTCTTCAATTTTCGGAATGCCTCGTCAGAATCTGAGTCCCAAGTTAAACGCCTCTCGCCTTCGTTAAGTCTGGTCAATGGTTTTGCGATGGTGGCGAAACCCTGTACATAGCGGCGATATGTGCATAGTCCCAAAAAAGCTTCGTAGTTCATGTTTATCTTTAGGTATTGGCCACTCTTCCACTGTCTTGGTCTTCTGTGGATCTACCGCAACTCTTTGGGAGGAGACTACATGGCAAGTAGTGTACCTTTTCTTAACACAGATGACATTTCTTGAGGCTAAGTTTCAAACCAGAGCTCCCTATCGCTTGAAAACTTCTTCCAAATTCTTCAGATGATCGTCAAGGATTTCCCAACCACTATGATGTCATCCAGGTACACTAAACAGGTAGTCCAGGATAGTCCCTTTAACACAGACTCCATTAATCTCTCAAAGGTAGCTGGCGCGTTGCACAATCCAAAAGGCATGACGGTAAATTGCCACAGTCCGGAGCCCACCGAGAACGCTGTCTTCTCTCTGTCTTTCGGTGCCATTTCGACTTGCCAATATCCACTCTTCAGATCTAACGTAGAGAATATCGTTGACCCCGCCGGCGTGTCTAGAGTATCGTCTATCCTCGGCAGGGGATAACTATCCTTCTTGGTTACATCATTGAGCTACCGATAATCAACACAGAACCTGGTGGTACCGTCTTTCTTCTTTACTAGTACTACCGGCGATGTCCACGGGCTGTTAGATGGTTCGATGACACCCTCTTCTTTCATTTCTCGAAGGATTTTATCAGCTTCTTCACGTTTGGCGAGCGGATTTTGTTTGATTACTAAATTGGTACGACCTCTCTGTCCTGCTTCTCCTTTATCAAACACATCTTGATACTTGATTATCAGGTTTCTCAATTTTCTACTATTTTCGGGAGATAATCCTTTAACGTTTACTAACTCCTTCACCATTTTGTCCGGAATTTTTGAAGTCGAAACTTTGGAGGCTTCGACCCTTCGAATGACTGAGGAGAACGAACAACAGTACCCTAAAAGGGTTCCCTTCTTCAAGGATACAGAATAATAATTAGTGTTCATTACTCTCACCGGTACAGTTTTCTTCGCTCGCAGCAGGGCTTTTCCAACAGCGATCCCTCATCCTATTTCGCTGTCATGGTTTCTTGGCTCCAACAGAATAATACTCCCATTATTCATTTACCTTCCAGGCAACCATCCAAAATATCTCACAGCGCTCGGGGATCGAAACATCTTCTGCTACCACCACGCGAAGCGTCTCCTCACATTTCGATGTAGAACCACTTCTTCTTCATTTATTTTTCAAAATTCCCTGTTTGAAGTTTAGTTAAAAACCTTTAGTGGTCATGATGTCCATTCCGAGAATAAGTTCATCTTCGATATCTGCTACTAACACTGGATGTCCAAAACTGGTGCTCCCAATAACAAAATTTAGGTTTACTTCTCCATGGACAGCAGCGGAGTCCCCCGTAGCAGTACGTAGTCGCCATTGTGTTGTTTTAACCTTTTTCGATGTTTTAAGAATGTCCGGTCTGATGATAGTTTTCGTCGCACCTGCATCCAACAGCATGGTCCGGAACTCTCCATCAACAAAACCATCCACAAAAAATGCTGTTGAATTTGTGTTGTAGCGAGGCGACTTCAGTTTTCGTTGGGGCATGTTGGGTACAGGTCGACGTATGCCCCTTCATTTCGACCTTTAGTAGTTTTCCGACCTCGACGAAGCCGGTTCTTCGTTCTTCTCCTTACAACGGCTTCACACGTGTCCCACCTGTCCGCAGTTCCAGCAACGAATCGGTCCCTTCTTGCCCATGTACTGGTCCATTACCTTCCGACCAATCCCTTCCACGGATTCGTCGGAACATTCGTCGATGGCCCGTACTCTTCCTAAAGACCGAGAACTTTGTTTCGCGGCCTCAAATTCTAGGGCACGTGCTAAAGCATCCACCAAGTGTGTTGGATGGGCTAGGAGAAGTGCTTGTCTTGACTCGTTGTCACGTAAGCCGTCGGAGAATGCCTGTACTGCCAACCGCTCCATAACATTCTCGGGCGTAGCAGGGTACGCAAGGCGAACGAGGCGGGCTACGTCGGCTTCAAACTCCTGCAGAGGCTCATTTGCCTTTTGAATACGATTTTTTAGTTGGGAATGATAGACATGTTCCAAATGAGCTTGGCCGTACCTCATTTCTAAATGTCGTACCAATTGCTGATAATCTCCCTGTTCCGATGGTGACAGTGTCTGCAGGATATCAGTCGTATCTCCCCGCAGTGCGTCAAAGCGGTAGCTTTTTCAGCGATTGTCCAGCCGTTTGCTCTCACAGCGGCTTCAAATTGGCAAAAGTAGTTGGCCCAAGCGGTTTTTCCGTCAAACTGCGGAGGTTTCATAACTGATTTTGAGGTATACCTATTTTCGACTAGTTTCGGTCCCTCCGATGTTTCTTGACATTTTGGTGAATTTGACTTCGTTATTTCTTCCCGTAAAATATCGATTTTTCTGTTTAAATCATCTTCAATTTGTGTTATTTTGTCTTGTAGTTCCGTAGAATTCTCTATAATTTCTGTTATCTTTTCTCCTAAATTAATTATTTTATTATTAAAGCTGGCCTGTATGTCTTTAGAATTTTCTGCGATCTTATCTTCTAAAATATTAATTTTATCACTGATTTTCTCTTCTAAATTAACTTCCAAGTCAATTATTTTACTATTCAAATTGTCTTCTAATTTTTGAAAATTTCCTGTAATTTTATCATTCAAACTGTCTTCTAATTTTTGTAAGGACGAATCAAGGTCACCTTCCAACTCAAAGCAAAATGTGTCAGGATCCTCACCTTCCTCAATCAAAACGTCTCTCAGTCTGGCTTGCAAAATGCTTTTCTTTCCATCTGTCTCGCATTCCCTCTCTTCCAGTATGCATTTTAATTCCGACACATTCAGGTCTTTCAATAATTTTTTCGGAGCCATCGACAGTCTTTTTATTTCTCTAGTCTATCACACACGCCACACTTGACACCAATCGTTACGTTTTTCGTCGGTTCCGTGTGGATAGAAAGTCACAATTTATTTGAACACTATTTATTTAACACTAATTAACAAAAACAATAAAGATAAAAGACTTAAAGAACTATTTACAAACGATTTATAACTAAGAATTTATTTTTGAATTTTAGCGCGTCAACTGTACTTGTCTATTTATAACTGCCCTCTCTAGGCCACAGCCGCCGGCTTTTATACCTACAGTTAAAGTTTACTAGAATAGTCCATAGATCGTTAGGTACAAAGAGAAGGTTTCGAATGTTCTCGTATGTACTACTCCATTCCAGTGGCACTCGATTCTTCTCGAATCTTCGAATGAATCATTACGGTGTCTATTCTTTAATGCGATGTTAAGGTCGTCCGAGGGCGGGCCATATAGTTAGGTTAGGTCGAGTCCACACCGGTCCGCAACAGTATATACCTACCTATAAGCACAGAATATCTAGCTACGCAACAGAAGCCTCGTTATATGTATAAAATCGTAGGTCTCAAAAGGAGACAGGCTTTAAAAGCCTGTCTCCAAATCAGATATTTTGATGCGGTAGTTTCACTACTACATAACAGAGGGCGATAAATTTAAAAGAAAACAGTTTTCTACAAACAAAATTTAAAAGAATTTTATGCAGTGTTGCCGTTGTGTAATTTATATTGTAATATTTCCTGATAAAGCCTAGCTTCAAATTTGCTACATCATTTAAACATATTAAAATAGATTAGAGCTCTTTTTTCAAACGTTTAAGTATTTAACTCGCCATGTTAATTGGAGTTAAATCTTACGAGCTGAATTAAAGTCACTTCCTGACGTTTGATTCTAACTGAATCCTGAATTCTGATTGTAATTCGGCGACAATATAATAAGTATTGTTCTACTATTATGACACCACTTCCTGACGTTCGATTGTGTTCATACCGTATGATCAGGAAGAAACGGCGTTAGCGATGGCTATGAAATGAAAATCGCTGTCATTTTATGTGTAAATTTATATGGGAAATGTCAACGATCGTCTTTTCCCAGCCAACTGGAAGCCGTTTTTTTCGGTATCGTACAGTATTTGATATTTACTTGCGTATTTTTCATGACATTGCAATATTATGGTACCATGAAGCATATCAAGTGATACCGTAATATAGTACCATATTACGATACATGGCGTTCGATTGGGCTTAAACTTGGTATATTACGTATCTTCAGTGACATTGTAATATTATGGTACCATGAAGCATATCAAGAGGTACCATAATAGTACACAGAGATACCATATACGATAGAGGTACCATATACGATACCATTTCCTGGCGTGCGATTGGACTTATACTTGGTATAGTAAGTATCTTCGGTGACATTGTAATATGATGGTACTATGATGCATATAAAGCGGTACCTTCTATAGTACCATATTATGATACCACTTCCTGACGTTCATTTGGGCTCATATTTGATATATACTTGCATATTTTTGATGACATTGCAATATTATGGTACCATGAAGCATATCAAGAGGTACCATAATAGTACCATATACGATACCATTTCCTGGCATTCGATTGGGCTTAACTTGGTATAGTAAGTATTTTCGGTGACATTGTAATATGATGGTACTATGATGCATCTACTATGATGTATATATAAAGTGGTACCTTAATATAGAACCATTTTACCATACCACTTCCTGACGTTCGATTGGGCTCATATTTGATTATACTTGCGTATTTTTGATGACATTGCAATATTATGGTACCATGAAGCATATCAAGGGGTACCATAATGTAGTACCATATTACGATACCATTTCCTGGCGTTCGATTGGGCTCAAATTTGATATACTTGTGTTTCTTTATAAAGATTTGTTTAATTAATAATTTTAATTTATTATACGATGTCGTGACAGCAACTTTTATGCTGTACTAATATATTATTAATTATACCTGTGTCACTTTTTAAAATCTACCTAGGTCTATATAAATAACGTGGCAAACAGAAAAAAATTGTTATTATAGTATTTTTTTAGTCAATTAACATTTTTTGTACTGCATTTTAATAAATCATTTCCATTATTATTAAACGTATATTTCATTACTAACGTTTCAGCATTAATAAATATCACTATCAAGCGCCCTGTATATTATTAATTTTAAAGGTAGTTAAAGTTATTTTCTTAGTTAATATAATAAAGTTGTGTATATTAAAAATGTATTTTGAGAGCATATTATGTTTTCTAATAATATACTTAAAATTAAAACTATTTTAAAAGCGAAACGAATAATTAATATAAGTGTATCTGACAAGAAACGAAGAATAGAAAGGAATTATTATTATACACCAGAAAAAGAATGGGAGGCCAATTAAAGTCTGTTTGAATCTGGCAACTGTGCATTTGTAGCCGAGCTTCAAGGCCGTCGACGTGCCGTCGATCTACGTCGATCCAAAACCGAAAGTTGAAAATTTCCTGATTATATTCTGATTATGATATTGTCGCGCCATCTAGTATTTTATTTGTGCAATTTTAGCTCTTTCATTTCGAGTATTTTTCTGTTGCGTAGCTAGATATTCTGTGCTATAAGTAACGCAATATTTGGATGAAAATTGGTGTCTGGGAGTTTTTTGACATGAGAAATTTGATTTTGATATCGATATGACTCCTACTTGTAGAGGGCGCCACCTACATATTTTTAACTGGTTTGAAAAAAAAATATCTTTTTGTCCGACTACTGAGTAAAAAAATATACATTTAAGAGTTTTTTTACGTAAAAAAAGTCTTTAGGGAAAAAGTGCTATTCTCGAGATATTTGAAATCGAAATTATGAAACCTATCATCATTGACATAAAAACATACATGTTGACTAAATAGTTATTAGACTGAAATCATAAATTTGAAATGCTTTTGTACCGAAAGTTCAACAGTAACTGTTTTATCATCATTTTTTCGCAGGAAAAATTATGATTAATTTAAAAAAAGAGAATTCCCATATTTATTTTTTCAGTCAAATATCTATCTACTCAAACGTGTTTATTTTTTGTCGGTAATGACATGTATTGACTATTTTCATTCTAAAATCTAGAGAACAGTAGTTGTTCGCAGCGATTTGTACCATGATTTGATGACGTGATATTTTTTACGAAAATATATAATATTTTCTTCTAATTCCCTGGAATTTTCTATTATCTTGTTATATAAACTTTCTTCTAAATTAAGTATTTTATTATTAAAGCTGGCCTGTATGTCTTTAGAATTTTCTGTAATCTTGTCTTCTAAAATATTCATTTTATCATTTAAAGTTTCTTGCAAATCCTGGGAATTTTCCATAATTTTTCAAACTGTCTTCCTTTCAAACTGTCTTCCAATTTTTGAGAATTTTCCGTCATTTTATCTTCTAATTTTTGTAGGCACGAGTCAAGGTCACCTTCCAACTCAAAGCAAAATGTGTCAGGATCCTCACCTTCCTCCACCAAAGCTCAGTCTAGCTTGCAAAATGCTTTTCTTTCCATCTGTCTCGCACTCTCTCTCTTCCAATATGCATTTCAGTTCGGACACTTTCAAGTCTTTCAACAATTTTGTCGGAGCCATTGTGAGTCTTTTTATTTTTCTAGTCTATCACACACGCCACACTTGACACCAATTGTTACGTTTTTCGTCGGTTCCGTGTGGATAGAAAGTCACAATTTATTTAAACACAATTTATTTAACACTAATTAACAAACAATAACTTAAAGAAATATTTATAACTTATTTACAATTTATCTAACTATCTATCTAACAGGAATTTATTTTGAATTAGCGCGGCGATTGTAATTGTATGCGTCGACCGGTTGTTTTTCTCTATCCTCTTCAGGCTTCAGGCGCCGGCTTATATAGGAGAGAAACAGACAATCCAGATTTGTCTAGTCAATTCTTAGCCGTTCTAGAAGGTCGGCGTCGCCGGCCTATGAGTCATAGCCGAGTGGCCAAGCCTAAAGCCGAGTTTACACGGTACGGGTCCGCAACAATATGTAGGTTAATTTAGAGCATTTTTTAAAAGTATAGAGAGTTCTACAGGGTGTCTCCAAAAACATTACAGTTACACATCAAAGTTGTGTGTTTTGTAATGGAACACCCTATATATTAATTGATTTCGGATTTTAGGAGAAAAATAAAGGCAAGTTTCATTAGAGAAGTATATGGCTAAAATGTAAGGTTTTTGGTATAATTAACTTTTTTTTAAAATGAAGAACAGTTTATAAATTTCAATAAAAGCTACCTAAATTCGAATTTACTCGGTGTAGCCCAATATGTAGTTGAAAATACGAAAATACCCAAAACGCAGTTAAACTAAATTAAAACTTGGCCCGAAAAGTTCTACAGTGTGGGACAAAATTAATATTGAATTATTTTGTGTAATGATTGAACATTAGTCACCTTTAAAAGAAAATTACTCTTTTATTTTAAATGAATCACCCAGTATATTATTTCGATATTCAATGGGGATTCATGTCTCTTCAAAATACTGATAAGGAAGATTTTCCAAGATTATTTATTTATTTATTTAGCGTATGGCGTCGATTTTTTCCAAATAATTTTTGAAGTAACGTGAGTATTTGGATGAAAATTGGTGCCTGAGAGATTTTTGACATGAGAAATTCGATTTTGATGTCAATATGACTACTATTTGTAGGGGGCGCCACCTACATATGTTTTAACCAGGGGGGTGACAGTGAAATAGGAAAATTGGAAACAGTCATTAGTGTCATTCCTGTCATCTCCTGACGACAAGTATGGCCGCCTAGACAAGGACAGCAAAGTTTCTGTCTAACTATTGTCTAACTGCACAGGTTAGAATTGACAGATTTCAGTTCAGAGACAACTTCAGAATTGTTCTAGAACAAATTTCGACGCCATTAATTCTCTCCGTTTAGTTTTGTTTTGTAAATTCAATTTGATATTTCGGCAGAAATTTATAAATATAAAGGTAATAAAGCATATAAAACGTTTCTGCAGTACTAGGTATGTCCCATGTATATTAATAATAGGTAGTAAATAAACACTATTTCTGTATTTTTTAGATGCAATAAAGAATCGACACCGTAATGATTCATTCGAAGATTCGAGAAGAATCGAGTGCCACTGGAATGGAGTAGTACATACGAGAACATTCGAAACCTTCTCTTTGTACCTAACGATCTATGGACTATTCTAGTAAACTTTAACTGTAGGTATAAAAGCCGGCGGCTGTGGCCTAGAGAGGGCAGTTATAAATAGACAAGTACAGTTGACGCGCTAAAATTCAAAAATAAATTCTTAGTTATAAATCGTTTGTAAATAGTTCTTTAAGTCTTTTATCGTTATTGTTTTTGTTAATTAGTGTTAAATAAATAGTGTTCAAATAAATTGTGACTTTCTATCCACACGGAACCGACGAAAAACGTAACAATTAGACTAGAGAAATAAAAAGACTGACGATGGCTCCGAAAAAATTATTGAAAGACCTGAAAGTGTCGGAATTAAAATGCATACTGGAAGAGAGAGAATGCGAGACTGAGCTTTGGTGGAGGAAGGTGAGGATCTTGACACATTTTGCTTTGAGTTGGAAGGTGACCTTGACTCGTGCCTACAAAAATTAGAAGATAAAATGACGGAAAATTCTCAAAAATTGGAAGACAGTTTGAAAGGAAGACAGTTTGAAAAATTATGGAAAATTCCCAGGATTTGCAAGAAACTTTAAATGATAAAATGAATATTTTAGAAGACAAGATTACAGAAAATTCTAAAGACATACAGGCCAGCTTTAATAATAAAATACTTAATTTAGAAGAAAGTTTATATAACAAGATAATAGAAAATTCCAGGGAATTAGAAGAAAATATTATAGAGAATTCTACGGAACTACAAGACAAAATAACACAAATTGAAGACGATGTAAACAGAAAAATCGAAATTTTACGGGACGAAATGGCAAAGGCAAATTCACCAAAATGTAAAGAATCATCGGAGGACCCGAAACTAGTCGAAAATAAATATGCCTCAAAGTCAGTTATGAAGCCTCCACAGTTTGACGGAAAAAACCGCTTGGGCCAACTATTTTTGTCAATTTGAAGCTGCTGCGAGAGCGAACGGCTGAACAATCGCTGAAAAAGCTACCGCTTTGACTATCGCACTGCGGGGAGATGCGACTGACATCCTGCAGACACTGTCACCATCGGAACAGGGAGATTATCAGCAATTGGTACGACATTTAGAAATGAGATACGGCCAGGCTCATTTAGAGCATGTATACCATTTCCAGCTCAAAAATCGCATTCAAAAGTCAAATGAGTCTCTGCAGGAGTTTGAAGCCGATGTAGCCCGCCTCGTTCGCCTTACGTACCCTGCTACCCCCGAGAATGTTATGGAGCGGTTGGCAGTGCAGGCATTCTCCGATGGCTTACGTGACAAGACAAGCGCTTCTTCTAGCCCACCCAACGCACTTAGTGGATGCTTTAGCACGTGCCCTAGAACGAAACCGAAAAAAAGGCCGCAAAACAAAGTTCTCGGTCTCTGTGAGAGTACGGGCGGTCAACCAATGTTCCGACGACTCCGTGGAAAGCATTGTATGGAAAGTCATGGAGGAGTACATGGGCAAGAAAGGACCGACTTGTTGCTGAAATTGCGGCCAGGGAGGACACGTAAGAACTGTACAGAAAAGGACGTGGACCCGGTTTCGCTAAGTGTCGAGTTAAAGGGACACATATCGAGCAGTACCCAACAGGTTCCAACGAAAACGGCTCAAGTCGCATCGCTACAACACAAGTTCAACAGCATTTTTGTGGATGGTTTGGTGGATGGAGAGTTACGGACCATGCTGTTGGATACGGGTGCGACCAAAACGATCATCAGGCCGGATATCCTTAAAACATCAAAAAGGATTAAAACAACACAATGGCGACTACGTACAGCTACAAGAAGCTCCGCTCTCATCCATGGAGAGGTAGATCTTAATTTTGTTATCGGAAGCACCTGTTTATATCATCGAGTGTTAGTAGCAGACATCGAAGATGAACTTATTCTCGGAATGGACATCATGACTACTAGAGGTTTTGAACTAAACCTCAAACAAGGAATTTTGAAAATAAATGAAGAAGAAGTGGTTCTACATCGAAAATGTGAGGAGACGCTTCGCGTGGTAGTAGCAGAAGATGTTTCGATCCCTGAACACTGTGAGATATTTTTGGATGGTTGTCTGGAAGGTAAAATGAATAATGGGAGTATTATTCTGTTGGAGCCAAGGAACCATGACAGCGAAATAGGACGAGGGGTCGCTGTTGGAAAAGCCCTGCTACGACAGAAGAAGACTGTACCGGTGAGAGTAATGAACACGAATTATTATTCTGTATCCTTGAAGAAGGGAACCCTGTTAGGGTACTGTTGTTCGGTCTCCTCAGTCATTCGAAGCGTGGAAACATCCAAAGTTTCAACTTCAAAAATTCTGGACAAAATGGTGAAGGAGTTAGTAAACGTTAAGGGATTATCTTCCGAAGATAGTAGAAAATTGAGAAACGTGATAATCAAGTATCAGCGTGTATTTGATAAAGGAGAAGCAGGACAGAGAGGTCGTACCAATTTAGTACAACATAAAATTGACACCGGAGATGCACGACCAATCAAACTAAATCGAGAAGAAGCTGACAAAATCCTTCGAGAAATGAAAAAAGAGGGTGTCATCGAACCATCTAACAGCCCGTGGACATCGCCGGTAGTACTAGTAAAGAAGAAAGACGGTACCACCAGGTTCTGTGTTGATTATCGGTAGCTCAATAATGTTACCAAGAAGGATAGTTATCCCCTGCCGAGGATAGACGATACTCTAGACACGTTGGCGGGGTCGACAATATTCTCTACCTTGGATCTGAAGAGTGGATATTGGCAAGTCGACATGGCGCCTAAAGACAAGGAGAAGACAGCATTCTCGGTGGGCTCCGGACTGTGGCAATTTACCGTCATGCCTTTTGGATTGTGCAACGCGCCAGCTACCTTTGAAAGACTAATGGAGTCTGTGTTAAAAGGACTATCCTGGACCACCTATTTAGTGTACCTGGATGACATTATAGTGGTGGGGAAATCTTTCGACGATCATCTGAAGAATTTGGAAGAAGTTTTCAAGCGACTTGCGAGCTCCGGTTTGAAAGTTAGCCCCAAGAAATGTCATCTGTGTCAAGAAAAGGTACACTACTTGGGTCATGTGGTCTCCTCCCAGAGAGTTGCGGGTGATCCACAGAAGACCAAGACAGTGGAAGAGTGGCCGATACCCAAAGACAAACATGAACTCAGAAGCTTTTTGGGGCTATGCACATACTATCGCCGCTGTGTATAAGGTTTCGCCACCATCGTAAAACCATTGACCAGACTTACCGAAGGCGAGAGGCGTTTTTCTTGGGATTCAGATTGTGACGAGGCATTCCAAAGATTGAAGAAAGCCCTGACTAGTGCGCCCATACTTAGCTATCCTCTTGGCAACGGAAACTTTATATTAGATACCGACGCTAGCAATGTTGGATTAGGCGCTGTTCTGTCTCAAATCCAGGATGGTCAAGAAAAAGTAATTGGTTATTTTAGTAAGACCTTGTCAAAACCAGAAAGGAACTACTGCGTGACCAGGCGAGAATTACTAGCAATAGTTAAAACAGTGGAACACTTCTACAAGTATCTTTATGGAAGAAAGTTCTTGTTAAGAACAGACCATGCTGCTTTGAAATGGCTGTTAACGATGCTTGGCAACCCGAAGATCTTGCAAACGACCAAACCAGTGACCCAGAATTAGGCTTAGTGATTAACTGGAAAAACGCGGGCCATAGACCAACGTGGGAGGAAGTTTGCAGATATTCGCCGAACATGAAGTCGTACTGGGCCCAGTAGAATTCCTTGGTAATAGATGACGGGTTACTCCGCCGTGTGATTGAGAGGCCAGAGGGACAAGAAGAGAGAAGGCAGATCGTCATTTCAAAAAAGAGGGTCCCGGAGGTCTTGGAGGAAGTTCACAATGGAACCAGCGGTGGACATCTTGGTGTTACCAAGACACTTGGCAAGCTGCGAGAACGATTCTATTGGGTGAACTGCAAAGAAGACGTGAGGGCTTGGTGCAAGAAATGTGACGTTTGCGCTGCTATCAATGGTCCACAAAAGCGCGGTAAAGCTCCAATGCGCCAGTACAATGTAGGCAGTCCCTTCGAACGAATAGCGATCGACGTGGCTGGTCCTTTCCCGGAGACGAACGATGGCAACAAATACATTGTGGTAGAAATGGATTACTTCAGCAAATGGATTACTTCAGCCTACTCGTTGCCAAATCAAGAAGCGTCCACCATTGCCGATGCCCTTGTTAAAGAATGGATCTGCAGATTTGGTGTTCTCATGGAGCTTCATTCGGATCAGAGAAGAAACTTTGAGTCCAATCTGTTCCAAGGCGTCTCTGAAGTCCTTAACATTCGCAAGACCAGGACGACTGCTCTACATCCACAATCCGATGGGATGGTTAAACGCATGAACAGAACTATCAACCGTTCATCCGTCCAAGAATCTACAGGGCAAACTCCAGCCAGCATCGTTATGGGACGGGACCCAAGCAGCATTTGGACGTCGGGACAACGTTGTGTCACGCGACCAAACGTCGGGGCGCAACGTCGGCACAACCTCGTGCCAACCCTAGTCTGCACTAGTTTGGAGAATAATTTTTGGGTCGAAACGACGTTGGATACCGACGTTGGCTAGAAGCCTAATTTAGTACAAACTGGCAACGTTGTTTAAAATCCTAATTCACAGAAATACAAAACTAATATGGCGTCTAAGTCGCGTTTTATCCTAAATTGGGATAATTATAGTAAAAATATTACTTTTATGATTTAGTTTGAGACATATGTCAGATGGCAGTGAAGGAAAACAAAACAAAAGTATTTAAGTGTGGAGGATGTTTGAAGATCATAATTATTGAAACACTTTAATCGACTCTGTAACTCGTTACCCAAGGCAAAAAAGTTAAACGCAAACAACTTTATTGATAAATGTATTGTTCTACTTTGAAAAATACTAATGGGCCTTAAAATTAAAGAAGTTTTAAAAATTTTCTTGATTTTTTTTTTAGTAAAATGAGAATAATTTATTCGTGTTTTTTAGGGTCAAATATTTCAAGTTAATGTATTCAAAAAGCAGGAATTGCTATTTTAGGAACGAAACATTTTCTTATTTAACAACATGGCGGCTTTCACTTTGTTGTTTTGGGGATTAAGATGGAGTAGTTCGAGTAGTCGCATACAGGGGGGTGACCACGGGGGTGTCACTTGTATGGGAAAACAGGCAACAGTCAAATTTAAACGTGCCAGGACCAACGACAAAGAAAGCAACATCTGCCAGGCATTGGCTTTCTTTGTCACTCACATTGCTTAAATCATGATACCGCGGCCATTTTGTCAACAAAGAAGCTGGCCGAGCTATCCTGGCAAGTGATTTAAAACAATTTTGCTTTTTTACAATATTAAATTACCATTTGGATGTATTTAATGCGATTATTCAGTTAATTGGTAAGTCAGAAATTACACACAAATACTTTATTCGTAAATACAACTAAGATGTAAACGTAGTTTTGTATTTTTAGATTTCAACTTTTGCAAAGACCCGCCGATAGAACTTGCCTGGCAGCGTACCTGTTTAACTAAACGTATTATTTCCTGAAAATAATATCAAAACACGTAAGTACCTCTATAATTTATGATGAAAAATGATTTTGATTATGTTTTATGTTATTTAAATACTTTCTAACCTCAAATAATAGTAAGATCCTTGTTTATATCGCACAGCCCGTTCAAAACTGTATTGTCTTCAAAAAATGTTAACAAAAAGAAACAATTATTACAAAAACAATATCCTTTTAATCTGATTTATACCTCAGAAGGATGCCAGTAAAATTTTATTAAATCAACATTATATTATTTGGCTATTAATATGCAAAAAGGAGCATATTGCCTTAACTTAAATTTTCTTTTACTTCTGTTGACAATGTTCTCTATATTCTCTATTTTAGTTAGTAAACTTTTGAACAGGATGTGCGATATATAAAATACATAATATATCCAAGGGTATGATCTGATAAAAGTATTTTTTGATGCATTTTTTGGTTGTTTATGCACGTTGGCTTGGTTTATGTTTTATTAACCTTATATTTATTTGGTATAATAGTTTTTTTTGCCTTTGGAATGGCATGCATTGAGGCTAGATAGTGTTTGATTAGATCATTAAAGGAATTTAAATTTGCACATATTTTTTGTGATATTAGTGAGTTATTATGATACAACTACTAGGTAGTTGTATCATAGTGCCTTATTATTTACCTATTATATACTTATGTATTATCACTGATAACATACTACTAAAATGTATTTTTAATAGATGTTTATCTTTCCAATTCACTAGTTATTTGCAAAATGTATTTTTAACTAATTTAAGTCATTAATTGACCATCTTTCTTTTTCAGGTTCCCGGATATTCTTTTTCATTGTTAAAAAAATACATATATTTCAATATTATTATAATATAAATCCCAGCTCTAAAAAATAAATGATATTGTTTACTAAATGTGTAATTTATTTACTATAAATTTTCTCTGAAAATAATAAGTCTTTAATAATATCATTGCTTTGCTGTGTAAAGTTAATAGACATATTTTTTAATACTTTAAATTATATTAAAGTAATAAAAAATATGTTTATTAACTTTAAACAGTAAGTCAGTGATACTTATAAAAATATTTTTTTTTAAAATTTCCCCTCTTTTAAGCCCCGCCCCTCCAATTCCCCTCAATTTAGCTAGTACTGCCAGGCGACACCAGGTGGCGTCTGTTTCCATTTTTTAACATGAAGTTAGCATTTCTTTAATGTAGTACCTATTCTCTGGGGGTGACAGTGAACCGGAAAATTGGAAACAGTTGTGGCGCGGTTCTACCCAGGCAGAAAGCATGGCCTTCTAGACTGTCCTAGACAAAAATCTGAATATTTCTATATGATTTCTGTCAATCTCTGCTATGGAACATTTTTATGCACGTCGGCGTCCTGTTCTTTTGTCTTTTGTCTGTGTGTCAGCGTCAGCTCCCGAGGCCTCTGGCAAGGTCGGGCGCCATTTTAATTTTTGCCGTTTAGATTTGATTGGAAGTTTGTTTCTGATATTTCGGCTGAAATTTATAAGTACAAAGATGTTTTTTGATATAAAGTTCCTTGTTAACACTTTAATAAAGTATATATGATATTAATTACATGAAGAAAATGATGAAATCGACGTTTCGGCGTGTAGCAGGTATGGGCCATATTATAGGTAAAAATAGGTAATATATTAACTGTTTTTATATTTTTTTAGCTTTAAACCCAAGGATCTTGGGATATTCTTTCAAGGATTTTTCCGTATCTCTACTTTAAAGACTGATCGGTGATTTTGAGCAATTGAAAGCAAGTTATACAAGGTAAATTATGATTATTGAACTATTATTAGCCTACGTTAAATTTCTACAAGATGAACAGAAATGCGTAATTACATATCACATAGGTACCTATTATGTATTTTCATAGCAATAATGCTATAAATCTATGTATGTAGATTATTTTTAAAATACAAATGAGGTATTAGATGTATATGTATCATATTTTTTATTCATTTTATTTTCATTCAAGTCCTGTTTGATTTAATTCACAAAAGTCTTATGTAGGTACCTATATTTATATTTTTTACATATTTTTTTTGATTCCAGGTTTTGTGTGGGTTCCGGTTGCCTTTTTCCTGCTTCCAGTTATTTATCCGTGAAGCTGTGAAAACATTTATTTATCTTCAAGTTTCTGTAAGTCAATGCACTGTTACTTTACTAATTCGCTTTAACACAGCATCTCTGATATTATTTAAATATTTAATATTGATACAGTAGTTTATTGGTTTATAGCTCTTTAATTGTGTTGATTTGCATATTTACATTGTTCTAAATTCCAAATAAATATTTTTGAGTAATTTTGTTGTATTATTTACTACTAGAAAAAGTAAAAAGTATATTAACCCTCATTTAAACCTCCTGAACAGCCCGCCATTAAAAACCGGAAACGGAAATAAATTTCATAAAATTGAAATTGTCATGTCTGTCATGTCAAATGTCCCAGCCGCCATACCTGAAAATTAGTTACCCAGGCAACCACGCTGTTTCCATAATTTAACATTGACTTGACACTTCTTCTTGTATTTATTATTTTATGGTCGCATACTGGACTAATAAAGTCGCAGTTCGGCCTTAACAGGTAGTATACTAGTCGCAAGATTGCCTAATTTAGTCATCCTAGAGTCTAGCTTGTGCCGCCCTCTATAATATAAATAAACGAGGGAGTGGATAAGCTATCGGTAATATATGTTATATCCATATTTAACCTTCAAATGACCTTATTTACTCTTTATACTTATTTATTGTTATTCATTGTTTATTCCAAAGTTAAACGTATAAGTTCGTTCTAATATAACTCATAAACAATCATATTATGTTTCTTGAGAATCTTTCCAACTACGATGTTCCCATGGTCTCTTCAGTAAACAAGTCGCAGTTCCATGATGGTGTGATAAATCTTTACGGATCAATCACTTGTCTATGGGTAGCGTGACTATTTTATAATTATGAAAAAACAATTAAGTTGAGCGGAAGGCAAACTTGGATAAGAAGTACATCGACTCTTTGGAGCGTATGTTTAATGCTTTGTCTTAGTGCTGTTAGTCTCTCAAATCTATTATAACTTACCTTAATTGCGGCCCGATCTCTGTCTGTGAATCTGTAGCTCATTCCTCGAGACTTTTCTGGACTGCTCTGGAGATATTCTGCCCGTTCATAAGAATCTTATTTATATACTTTTAAAACACTCTTATTTTTTACTATCGAAATAAAACGGCCGAGTTTTTAGAAAACATTTAAATTTAATATTAAAAAGAAAATAAAGAACAAATAAAAAAATATATATGTATATGATCGAAATTACTTGTTATTAATATAAATAGAAAATAGATGGAAAAATACAAGAAAATTGTCTGGTGTCTGCTTTGTTGAAAAATCTGATAATTACATAATCAATTGAACCTTCATTACTAAATCTTAACACATTAAAATAATTTTAGAGAAGAAAATTAAAAACAGAAATTAAAAACATTTGACAAAAGGACATAAAAAAAATACTATTAGCAGACACTAGACTTAAAAACTACAGGGGGTCACATCGTGAACGTTACCGAGTTTCGCGAACCCGAGGGAGAACCGTCTCTTTTAGAAACTTAAACCGAACTAACTTTTCTGCCTAAAAACAGCCCCAAGGTTCCAACATTACAGGGTTGAAGGGTGGTGCATTCGGTACTTCGCCAATAGGATCATCCCTAAAGGTACTGTTCTTTGCTTGATTGGTCAGCTTGACACCGCCCTTCAAACCAAATAGGTTCGACCTCCCGTTGTTAGATGGCAGTACTATGACCATTTTACGTATTTAATCCTAGTTTACGTCTAGATACGTGCTTTCCTAAAGTTCCCAGATCCTTTACAAACATCCGGCGATAGTTACATGTTATCAAGGGTGGTTATTGGTTTTACAATGTCCCAGGGTTTTTATCTAAGGTCTATCTTTACAATTTTCTGTTTACTTCTAAGTTCTACAGTTTATTTGCTTTGCCCTTCTATAAGTTTGGGAATTCAAAAATAGTCACGTTTGAAAGATGTTTGTTTTATTACTTCCTGTTAAAAGACCCTCTCCCGAAACTAATAACCGAAAACATCGACTTGAACGTAAAGGACATAGGAAATAATCTGTTAATCATATAAATAATAATATAAAGGAAATAATCTGTTACAATTTGCCCTCCCCTTAAGAGGGAAGCTATTGTTTCCAAAAAATAAAAAAAAATAAACTAAATCTGAAAAGAAACAATATAAGAAATATGACGCAAATAAAATTAAATAAGATAATATGGTCAACACAAAGGAAACAATAGGTTCACGATATGATTCCCGCTTACATTACGCTAATCTAATATTAACTATTAAAAATTACAGTTAATACTAAAAATATATCTGCGGCGAACAATTTGCTTTCGCGCAACCCGATCATACTACTCGATCGATGAAACACTCCACTTCCGTTCTCACAGTTCTTGATCGATGCTTAATTTCTTCTCTAGATGGAACCGGAATAAAGTGGATGTTTCCATGAATACTATGTGGATGTCTCATTCAGATTAACCATAGGACCTCGCTGGAACTGCGCTGCTACTTGGAGATTAACCAAAATTCCGCTTCGACGTTATAATAAATCTGGATTTAGGTTCTGCATGAAGGAATCCATCTTGTCGTCTTTCTCATTGATGTCATCTGATGACGTTTATTGGCAAACTGAATTATGAAAAGTAGGTACACATGTCTTGAGTGGAAACTGGCATAGGTCACACGAACGAACGCATGCCTATAGAGGTTAAACCGCCTCTGCTCGGTCCTCCGTGCCTCGTTTGTAATCTCTTACTATGCATCAAGTCCAGTCTGGACAGTGAAGCTTTCAATCAGAGAAGTTATAAGGGTCGCTTCTATGTTGCTTACATCCGTATTACGTTGTCGATTATTTCTAACTGTTCTGATACTTTTTGAGCTGCAGGATTTAGTTGCAGGATAGCCAGATGTTTCCACTCTCTATCAGTTTAGGTTAGACATATTTTAACTAAAAGAATGATATCAGAGTCTTCTCTATCTTCACATGCTTTTAACTGATCCCATTCAAATTGTTAAACTTGGTTAAAAATGTTACTATACCAACTGTCCAATACTTTAAATTACGAATTTATTACCCTACTGACTTCTTTCTTATAACTTGTCTTTATGTTGTCTGTTCGAATGACTAAATTCTGGTATACATAGGTTCTAGTTCACTATCCAATTGATAGGTGGCATTAGGCACCACTCCTACTTCTAGTTGGACGCCTATTCTATCAGCTAAATCTAACTGATTTATAGCTAAGATAAGAGACTAAACGAATTGATAGACTAAATCAGTTGATAAATTAAATCAATAATTGGTTGTTGAATATGTCTAACATTCTGGTAACTGTAATTCAAATTGATCTTCTAGGTTAATACCACTATGATTTTGAAGATACTGCGTGACAAATACTCCTGACATGGTTAACCTTTCAGAGAACATCACACTGTAGTATTCAGAATATCCTCTACCCATCTGTTGCGATCTTACAAGTCCCGCAAGATATCCCTCTTCTTCGTCCCTTAATGGTATAAATCTTATAAACTAAGTCTATGGTCGTGAGGTAGACCGCTGGCAGAATAAGGAATCCATAAAAACTTAAAATTGTAACATAAAAAACTTTAAACGCTCCGAACTATAGCTGAAAAAACTACCAATAGTATGTATCACATGGAAATCTATGGTCGGCAGGTATCGTAATCGACTTATTTTTATACCCTAATACATTTTCTGCTTGCTCTACGTTTCTATCGTCCCCGGTATTCTCCTTTCTAAACCTCTGTACACCTGTACATACATCTTAGATCTATCGTTAACTGTTTCACTTCTGATATATTATCATCATCGAGCTCGAGGGTTAGCTAATTTTCCATATTTTTAACAACTTGCCCTTAATTAAAATTCGGAAATCCTAAAACTTAAAACATCACTTTTATTCCTGTCTCTAATTGTAGTATAAATAATAAAAAAAAAAAAAATTATGATAAAAAATAATAATAAAAAAAAAAAAAATAAAACAAAGCTTACTAAAAGAATTAATTAATAAAATAAATTCCAAATCAAATCGAAGTGTTACGTTAGTAATAAAAAAAAAATAATTATGAAAACCTCATAAGTTAAAGATCTTTAAAAAAAATTATATCTATGACTTATTAATTAAATTAAGTAAAAAATTAGATAAAGAGTTATAAAAAAAGATTGATAAATGAGTTAATTTTATTAAATTAAATAAAAAAAAATATTGCAGTGAAAAAATTCTCATAGGCAAAGTAATTATCTGAAACGCGGAAAAGAAAAACAAATTATATCCATTAGGGGTCACTGTTATAATCTCACAAACCTTTTTCTTGGAAATCTGCGTAATGGTCCATCTACAAAAACACCCTGTATACTAGCCATAAAAGGTCATCAAAGCATTTAAATGAAAAAAAGTTTTTGGCAATGTTCATCAATAAAAAAATAAAAAAAAAATGTAAAATATAGATATTATCTGAAAAACCATTATTTAAATTTCAAAAAATAAATTTAATGTACTTAATGAAAAGGAAAGTAATAAGTAAGTAAAATCTATAAACCTTCAAAGCCTATATTTAAAAATAAATAAAAATATTTTTAATACCTCATAAAAAATTAGTCTTGAAAATAAAAAGTACCCGGAAAAATAACCTTTAACGCTATTTTCTTTCATCTCTCTAAACAATAATTCACCACTCAATTAAGACATAAAAACTATAACTCTTCCTGAAATAAAAAATTGTATACAAAAAATGACTCTCCTCAACATATAAAACGTAAACAGATTTGTAAAATTATTGTGTTCTTCAGTGTACCTTTAAAAAACATGCAAATTATTACCTGGTCCTTATCCAATGAATGCTTCTGTTAAATTATACTAACCCTTTCTCTATCAGTATATTTTTCTTCTTATAAGATGTTCGATCTTCAAAAGTATCTGGTGTATGATTTTTCCCACATGTAAGGTTTCTAAACTTCTCCGATGTCTCACATGCCTGTTGGCTTTTAGCGGTTTATATCCGGGCAGATATATAACATATATCTCTACAACCCTAGTTCTCCTTTTCCTTGAACTCCTGCTCCGCCATGTCTAGATGCCTACATTCTATCTTTGAATGCAACCCATATGAACGATCTGCACATCTGATCGTCCAGTCTACTCCTTTTCCACAGGTACAATAAATTTTATTAGAGGGGTGAATTTACTTATGGTCTGAGGTGTGGCTGTCAAATTTAGTATACAAATAACGATTTCTCTGTTCTGTTGTTTAATGGGTTCTGGTATTTTTACTATTGTAGCCGCAGAGTTCTGCTGCGGTAAGGTTCAACAGTTCACAAATCACAGTGCCTGTAGGGACTCGAGTACTTACAGATACACTATATTTGCAACCATGTAAAGTTGGTATAGTTATTTCCTCACGAAGCCTAATCGAACTAGGTTGCTTAGAGCAAGCTAATTCTTCACTGAGAATGTGGCCAGCATTCAGTAGTTTCAAACTTGTGAGTACTTTCTGGTTTATTATTTTTCCATGAGTTATTCGTATACCTTTGCGGTCTATTGTACTCTTCGAATTGAGGGTTCGAATTTTCCTCACTACGTGGTCCTTCAGCATTCCTGCCTTCACAGTGTAGCTCGTTGTTTATGTGCAGTACCTTGTTTCCCCTGACTTGCATACAATAATCGACTACAGTGGATCCCCTGTGCCCCTAGCTGTGAACTTCTTTCACATGCCCTGTGGACTTCCTCCACACTGTCAATACCCGACAGTACTGTCTATTCCAGACAAAAAAACATAAACTCGGGTTTTCGGCCCCTCTGAGTTTTGGCACGCTCTAGTCGATAGGTTCCTGCCCCCTTGACTTCGTATGCCATCACTGACCTCCTTATCAGTGAACGCAGGTTTCACACTCATTGTCCTGGATGACAAATCCGTGGCAGAATTAGACGTACATCTGATATGTCCACACTGCACTTCTCAATTTTCCTCTTTAGTTTGTCGATAGTCCTTAGCAATTCTTCTGGACTAGGAGTAGAAATACCTTCGGCTCCTTTCTCGCAAAACTGATGGTTCTTCTTATCCATAATTATTCCTTTTAACCCTTTTTTACCTAACGTGCTTACTTGTGCTTTTCGGAGACTGTCTGGCCACCCTTACTGAGTGCCTAGATGAGATCCAACGTCCTTTGTGTAGTTTGAAAAGAAACGTTGACCTGAAGCCCATAAACCGATTTGCCAACCGTGAACAGCATCCTCTTCTAAACACAACCTTACATGCCTTACGCAACTTACATGCGTCCCCTTTTATCTCTGAAACATTTTCGAAAATTCACTTCTGTTTTTCCGACTCTACATTTAAGTTACCCTCGTAGTTTCTCGTTTCTCCCAATAACCTACGACCAGTGTCATAAAACTGACCGGTAATACCTCTGTCGCTCAGGTATCTACGCTTTATGGAGTGTAGAGGTAAGGAGAAATATCTTCATGCATTAAAAAATGGCCAAAAAAAAAAAAAAAATGGGAAGAATAAGGGTTCGCCAAATGACCACAGGGGCGCTAAAAAACGCGCATACAAATCTAAAAAATGAAAAGGAACGTAGATAAGAGAATTTAAAATAAATATAACCAAACATTACCCAAAAAAAGTTTTTTATTTTAATTATAAAATAATTATTGCAAAAAACCACAAAATTAAACAATTTATTTATTATTTAACAATGGTTAAAGTGTATGTGGTGCGAAGTTGATTGAATAGCTGATGGAAAATAAAGAGCAAAGGCAAAGCCTGTAAAATACATGTAATATAATCTAATTCAGTATTGTATTATTTGTATTATATGTAAAATTAGAGTCAATCAAATGTGTAGTAAACATTTTTCGTAAGATTATTGACATACATGTTACAGTATTTTTTACAATCCTTTTTATAAAGTTACAACCCGAATAAAATTTATATTTTAATGATTTTAAAGTTTGACAGACATGCACAAATTGTTGGCATTTTTTAGTAAGCTAAAGTAGGAAATACATAAAATTGTAGGTACTTTCAAGAAATATAGTTAACTGTAAGTGCTGTGGGCTTTTGATATTCTGTCAAAAATGAAAATCATCAGGATAATATTAGGTATTGATTTTCAAACAAGAATTAGATTACAGCACAGGATTACAGTGATGGTCAAAAACATTTAGATATTTTGAAATCTAAGCAGATAAGCAAAGTAGTTTCGTTTTTAAAGAACAAGATGTGCCAAAGTTTATGATGTAAAATTGTCATCGCAAATACTGTCCAATTTTAGTATTTACATAAAAATATTATTATTTTGTAAAACTTAATGGGGTTTAATAAAGAAATTTGAATTGCAAACAACAGCAACAAGCAAGAAGGACTAATATGAATATTATATGTAAGTATATTATTATACACAGAAAGAGTAATGTTATACACATAAATATTAACATTTTGTAGAGCAACAACACAATGAAAAACCAAAATATGAACACCAGCAACTAAAAACAGAACTCATTAAATGAATATTATACCCGTAAGTACAATTTGATTGAATAAAATTTACGACAGCGTCAGCGATGCCTATGAAATGGGTTATTTCTGTTGTCATTTTATATGTAAATGATATGGAGAATGTCATCGAGATGTCATTCCAAGCCAACTGACGCCGTTTTTTTTTTTTCGATCATGTTGTAGTATTATTATACACATAAATAGTAATATTATACACATAAACATCCCTTGATAGAGATCAACATTTTGTAGAGCAATAACAGCATCAAATAATGGAAATAATGGACCTTATTGCACAAATCAAAACAAAATTTCAGCATTACTACTTTATTGGTTATATCAATAAAAGAAATTGAGTTTATCAGTCTAGATCCTACAAGCAAGCAGATCTATCACATAATTTTAAATGAAGATTTATCTATCATAGTATGTATAAACACTTTGCATCTTTATTCAATGTTGTAATGAATTAACAAATTCCAGGGTATTTTTAATAACGAAAAAAAAAACTTTGGATCAAAAAATATTTTCTTCTGATGAGGTTTATGAATATTAAAGTCTGTTGAAGTTTGGCCATTATGTGTTGGTATACAATTTATTTATGATGTTACAGTAGTTAAACCATCCGAGTACGAAACATGTTTAAAATCCACTATTCTTAATGAATGGAAACTACCAACTTGAGAGGAAGCTAAGAGAAAGGTTCTATTGGGTGGACTACAAGGAAAATGGACATATACATGAGGATCTGAAAGGGCTATAACATTATGTCTCAAGCCATGGGACAATAGGAAACGAAATTCAAAATGGAAAATATTACAATACGTGGGATGCAAATTATAGTGCAAAGAATTTAAAAAGAATTATTAAAAGTAGTTATTGTTACGATAGTTAAACCATCCGACTACCAAATATATTTAAAATCCACTATTCTGAATGAATAGCAACTACCAACTTGGGAGGAAGCTGCGAGAACGATTCTATTGGGTGAACACAAGGAAGACATGGAAGGGTTATAAAATTATATTATTCCACGTCCCAAGCCATGCAAGCCATGTTGGAATAGCTGGGAGTGAAAAAGAAGATAATACTGCACACGATTCTTGTCCAGAAGTAGTTGATATTAAGGTAGTTAAGCCATCCGACTATCGAACATTTAAAATCCATTATTCTGAATGAATGGCAACTACGATGCCAAAACGTAACAAATACTTGTACAGTATAAATTACATTATATTTGGCTTACTCCTTATACTAAATGTGTTACATTATTTTTGACCTGTATTATATTTATTTAAATCCCATATCAATTAAACTTTAAATAAAGTTTTCCCAATTATAATTAACATTAATTTTAAACTAATTTTTTTTTCATCTTGAATGAGATTTACGAAATAACTTATGAGAAAAAATAAAAAAGAGGCTCAGTCTATTGCTTCTGAATAATCGATAATAAAACCCCATGTTGACTTACTTTTATACTAAATAAATGTAGGTATGAAGTTATTTTAAAGCTGCATTATATTTATTTTAAACCCATCACCAATTATTACTTTAATACACCAATTATTACTTAATTTTTAATTTTTTCTTAATTATAATTAACATTAATTTTAAGCTAAAACAATCAGAATAATGTTTTCGTCGTCTTGAATGACATTTGCGAAATAACTTATGAGAGCAATAAAAAAAGATCCTAGTCTATTGCTGCTGAATAAAAATCTGTAATTTATTTCATGCGACATGAAAATAAATTTGTATTTTTCATTCACTTCTGTCAAATATTTATTATGTCTTTTGAATCAGTTGTTCTAAAAAAATGTCTGGCTACGTCTTTAAATTTTAGGTTTTTGCTACAGCAGCGCCATCCTAATTCTTCCCTTTTTTTGACCATTTTTTAATGCACGGAGTTGTTTCTCCTTACCTCTACACTCCATACTACGCTTGATGAAAAAAAACCTTAGGGTATAAATATACAATCATACTGATATAGCCGTTGGATTCCTTATTTAATTTTTCTTAATTGAAAACAAATCTTACTTGTAGGTAAGTTGCAAAAATAAATGAAATACATACAAAAGATGAATAATAAATTAAGTATACGGGAGAATTAATATTGTCGCAAACCCTATCGTAAAAATATCATCAACATAAAAGATATACAACTCAAAAAAATGTTTTAAAACCTAGTCTACTCAAGTTATATCTTTTACTAGAACTGTCTCCGTTCTTACAACCGTAATAAAACTTGTCGGCCTCTCCCGAAACGTAATAACATAAAAAATATTTTCAAATTAAAATATTACCTATAAATTAACTATAGGAAAAACATAGGTATACTCTGTTTTTTTTCTCAGGTAAGATTTCGACAGACGATGACCAGTGTTGTTACAATAGGTACAATTGTACTATTTTGGGTACATTTGATAGTCAAGGAGTACATAGGTACAATTGCAAGAAAAAATGTACAATTCTTACTTCTCAAACCAAAACTAACCCAAACTTAAACCCACGTATACATATGCATTTTTAGACGAACGGTGATACGCTATGCCTGGATTTGAAATGCAGGTTGCTAGGAACAGAGGGTTAAATTCAGATCATACTCCTATGAGGTTGCATCCTCCTATCAGGTGACATGCTCCTATGCGACCTGCATTTCAAATAATGCCAACGTGTCGGCGGCTATTAGTTTCGAATACCTTACTTAATCCTACCTGAACTCTGTCTTCTGTCTTTAGACGTTAGACGCACGTTAGACGTACCAAAACTTGGTAAATAAAGAGGGTAAGAGCATTGGTAAGAGCACATGACACACATTTTTTCACCAAAAATGTACAATCCCACTTAAAAAAGTACAATTTCGACACCATTTATAGTACAAAAATGTTTGCCTTTGTAACAACACTGACGATGACAGAAGAAAAGCAGATGACGTCCCATACCAATCTATTTATTTTACTAAAAAAAGTTTCTAATAATTTTTAAGTTATCTATGGATGGGTTTAAATATAAATCCGTCATACGTCGTGTCTTGTTGTTTTTTAACCAGTTTTATTGGTTTATTAAAAAATGACAGATCGTATTTCAATTTTATTGGTTTGACGGAACGACGAACGACAAACGGACGCCGATGCGTATGAATCAAAGTTCTTTAGATTTTTGCTACTGGCTTTTTGACCAGAGATATGGAAGTGGAGAATGAGCTTCGACGAGTGCGCATCCAAATTTCTGTCGACGGTAAGATGGCAGACATCTTCCAGGTCTCGCTGTCAGTTCCCCTCTTTAATTGACATCTGTTTGTTTTGTTTTTTTCGTTTGTGTTGTTATCTAGTTAAATTTATTATTATCTCAACTATTCTAAACACTAATTCAAAAAGGCTTGTTGTCGTGCTTGTTGTATATTGTCATAGTCATTCTAAGAAAGCTAATACGCGGAAAAAATGATTAGTTTTCATGTAGTTTATACAACATAATCGTGTTTACAGATGATCCAAAACTGTTGATTTTTAGTTTTCCTAAAGGCCATTTGTAAAAATCGTGATTGTAATTGGGAATGGTCAAAAATAAGTATGTGATGTGGCCATTTAAAGATGATGTTTTTATTATGTGTGGAGGAAGAAGATAATTGGAATCAATGTTTGTGCTTCTGTAAAACAGTGCACTCTTATAATGTCCATGAAAGCACAAGTTCAAGTGTACCAGAATATGTCAAATAAGATTGGTCCCTACTTGACAAGAAGATTATTTGGGGGAAAAGAAAACATAAGATAGGGTATTTTAATCGAACAGCGAAAATTTAACATTTTTATTGTAAAGTTTGTTGTAGGTAGTTGTCGTTTTGTGCTAAATGAGCCTAACATTAGCAGCAGTGTTCAGAGTGTCAAGAGGGGGAGAATTCAGTTAATTAGATTTATGCACAGTTACAGGTATGAAGGTTTTTTCAAACATAGTATCGAGTTCTATAGTCAACATTTTTAGTATTCCTACAACCGTAAAAACAAGGAACATTGGACTGAAAAATGGCAAGATTTATATAGGAAGAAAGGGTATTATGCCAATAAGAAAATTAAATCTGCAGGTTGCAGTTTCTTATTTAAAAACTGTTATGGGGCATATATTAATTTGTATCTGTACCACAAATCACTGAGAAAAATCATGTAATATTCATAATTGTTAACGAGATGATATTTAAAAAGTGTTAAAAATGAGACTATTAGTCATGAAGCTTACAATGTTACTTCGTTTCAATATTACACTTTTATTCTTGTAAAATCTATGATGAAGTTCAAAAGCATTTTGTAATGGCCTTAAATTGTGAGCCATGATTTATAGCAAAGGTATTTGATGCAATGAAACTTAATCAGTACTTTCCAGTATGTATTTTAGTAAGGGGATTGTCAATCCCATGTTTTAAATAGATAAAATACAGGCCAAAGTTGACAATATTACAGTTGAGAAGAAACTATTTTATCTTAAAAAATTTTCTTAAAATTATGAGATCATATAATCTAATTTTCTTAATAATAAATTAGGTATATGTATGCTGTACATACAGAATTTTTGTGGACAAACAAGGACTAAGCAATGCAACTGAACGAAGTACACGCAGAG